>NC_057802.1:34338998-34700235 GCF_018294505.1 Triticum aestivum
CCAGCACCCCCGCCTCCTCGGGCCTCTCTCCCACTCACCCCCGCTCTCCCTCTCGGCCTCTGCGCCTTCCCCCGCCAGATCCACCTCCCTCTCCCCTTCGATCCCCTCTGCCCGAGTGTGCTCGCCGCCGTTCACCGTCGTTCCCGCGGCCACCGTGCCCCGATTGCCCCAACAACGTGCCCGAACGGCTCCCCGCCGTCGACTACGTCGACTACGCCATCGGGAATGAGCCGAGCGCCTCTGCACCAACCTCCATGAGCTCGTCTTCAACCTTCGGGTCGCCGGCGTTCGTCGCCGATTCCGGCTACCCCGCGCCCTCCCCGAGCTCACTGCCACTCCCTACGGCTCCGCTGTGAGCTCCCGCTTCTCCTCCCCCTCTCCGTTAGCTCGCCCGCGTACCGTAGCCGCTGTTTCCACGCGCGCCCGAACGCCGCGCCGCGGAGCTCGCCGCCGGCGGGTCTCCGGTGACCAAATGGTCACGGGCGTAGGCCCGCTAGTTCGACCGCATCGTGCCGCACCCGCCTAGCTAGATAGTTCGGCCGCTCGCGCGCTCTAACGCCGCACCTGCCCCAGCCCGTAGCACCTCGCCGCCGGCGAGCTCGTAGCGCTCGCCCCCGCCCGTTCCAGCCCCTCCGGCCACCACCGTTGGACGCGCGGCGCCGAGCCGCGTCGAACGCGCCCAGCCACGCCCCCGCAAACCCCCTGTGCGCGAAACCCGCACCCCTCCCGAGCCGCGCCGCCGCGTTTGGCTCGCCGGAGTTGCTCCGGCCGCCGTACTGACCTGCCGCCGACGTGGCTGGCCTGGGGCCACCCCAGTGCCCCTGCCAGTGGGCCCCGTGGGCCCCGTTGACTGGGTCAACGTGCTGACTGGGCAGGCCCAGTCACTGACGTGCGGGCCCCGCCGCAAAAATTAAAAAAGAAAAAGAAAAAGAAAAATGTTTTATAAATAAAAATAATTAGATTAACTAATCACTCACTGACATATGGGGCCCACCCCTCTAATTAGACGGTTAGTTTAGTTTAAACAAATATTAGACTAACAGAGGCTGACATGTGGGTCCCACTGAACCCACCTGTCTGGTTTGACTGGTCAGCCGACCTGTTGACCTGCTGACGTCAGCATTGCCTCATGCTGACGTCATAATTCATTTTTGCTTAATATAAGTAATTCCAGAAATTCAAATAAACTTTGAAAATTCATATCTTTTAAACCGTAACTCGGATGAAAATGTTTTCTATATGAAAGTTGCTCAGAACGACGAGACGAATCTGAATACGCAGTCCGTTCGTCCACCACACCTCCCTAACCTATCGTACTAGCAGCTTTCCCCCTCCGGTCCGTCTGTCCGAAAACGCGAAACATCGGGAATACCTCCCGGATGTTCCCCCCCTTCGCCGGTACCACCTACTGTCGCGTTAGGAAACACCTAGCACCGTTCATTGTCATGTCACGCATCGTCATGCTTATGTTTGCATTGTATTTACTGTTTCTTCCCCCTCTCCTCTCCGGTAGACTATGAGACCGACACTGCTGCTGCCCAGTTCGACTACGGAGTTGACGACCCCTCCTACTTACCAGAGCAACCAGGCAAGCCCCCCCCCCCTTGATCACCAGATATCGCCTATTCTTCTCTATACTGCTTGCATTAGAGTAGTGTAGCATGTTACTGCTTTTCGATATCCTATCCTGATGCATAGCCTATCCTTGCTACTACTGTTGATACCTTTACCTGCAATCCTACATGCTTAGTATAGGATGCTAGATTTCCATCAGTGGCCCTACATTCTTGTCCGTCTGCTGTGCTACACTATCGGGCCGTGATCACCTGGGCGGTGATCACGGGTATATACTTATATACTACATACATGACACATGTGATGACTAAAGTCGGGTCGGCTCGTAGGAGTACCCGCAAGTGGATCTTTGTGGCGGAGCGACAGGGCAGGTTGAGACCACCCAGGTGAGAGGTGGGCCTGGCCCTGGTTGGCGTTCGCGGTTACTTAACACGCTTAACGAGATCTTGGTATTTGATCTGAGTCTGGCCATTTGGTCTATACGCACTAACCATCTACGCGGGAGTAGTTATGGGTATCCCGGCGTCGTGGTATCAGCCGAAGCCTTCTTGACGTCAGCGACTGAGTGGCGCGCGCCGGATTGGACTGGAACGCCACTAGGCTAGGTCTGCTTCCGGCCGCGTACGCAACGTGCAGGTGTGCATAGGGCGATGGGCCCAGACCCTTGCGCGCATAGGGTTAGACCGGCGTGCTGACCTCTCTGTTGTGCTTAGGTGGGGCTGCGACGTGTTGATCTTCCGAGGCCGGGCATGACCCAGAAAAGTGTGTCCGGCCAAATGGGATCGAGCGTGTTGGGTTATGTCGTGCACCCCTGCAGGGAAGTTTATCTATTCGAATAGCCGTGTCCCTCGGTAAAAGGACGACCCGGAGTTGTACCTTGACCTTATGACAACTAGAACCGGATACTGAATAAAATACACCCTTCCAAGTGCCAGATACAACCCGGTGATCGCTCTCTAACAGGGCGACGAGGAGGGGATCGCCGGGTAGGATTATGCTATGCGATGCTACTTGGAGGACTTCATTCTACTCTCTTCTACATGCTGCAAGATGGAGGCTGCCAGAAGCGTAGTCTTCGACAGGACTAGCTATCCCCCTTTTATTCTGGCATTCTGCAGTTCAGTCCACTGATATGCCCCTTTACACATATACCCATGCATATGTAGTATAGCTCCTTGCTTGCGAGTACTTTGGATGAGTACTCACGGTTGCTTCTCTCCCTCTTTTCCCCCTTTCCTTTCTATCTGGTTGTCGCAACCAGATGTTGGAGTCCAGGAGTCAGACGCCACCGTCGACGACGACACTTACGACACTGGAGGTGCCTACTACTACGTGCAGCCCGCTGACGACGATCAGGAGTAGTTAGGAGGATCCCAGGCAGGAGGCCTGCGCCTCGTTCGATCTGTATCCCAGTTTGTGCTAGCCTTCTTAAGGCAAACTTGTTTAACTTATGTCTGTACTCAGATATTGTTGCTTCCGCTGACTCGTCTGTGATCGAGCAATTGTATTCGAGCCCTCGAGGCCCCTGGCTTGTATTATGATGCTTGTATGACTTATTTATGTTTTAGAGTTGTGTTGTGATATCTTCCCGTGAGTCCCTGATCTTGGTCGTACACATTTGCGTGCATGATTAGTGTACGGTCAAATCGGGGGCGTCAAAAGTTGGTATCAGAGCCGACTGCCTGTAGGAATCCCCCTTTCCACACTCCTTGGCCGAAGTCGAGTCTAGACATTACAAAACTTTTACTAACATGGCTGTGTGTCTTACGGGCCCACGTCGCCATTGGGTGGTACTAGGATCTTTTACTCCTCGACCTTTACTCTGGGACTCTGAACTCTCTTCTACTCGGGTTAAACGAATTTACTAACTTTAACACTAGGATCCCGTGACCGCATTCACCCCAAAGTTGGATAAGCCATAGTTGTTTCCTAGAATAGTATATTGAACAATTCACACACTATCATTTGACTCCTTTGAAACGTCTTTGCTTTCAGATGGAACCCACGAGGCAGGTCGTTCGTCACACGACGGCCATTGGTGCCTCGGGATCACCTGCGGTGCTAGCTGAGATGATGACCTATCTGGGTTATCGTTGGCACCCTGAGTACACCGTCTACGAGGAGTACCAGGACTTTAACCAGGAGCAGTATCGTGCCATCGTCCACCTCTACTCGCGGGAGTATGACTCCACTACTGTGCTGCACACCGCACATGGTGTTGGTGTGACCATCGATATGGTTGTCCACGATGCTGCCTATGCTGCTCTGACACGTCTTCGTGGAGAGTATCAGGAGTTGGACACCTCCCCTTTCAGGCACATTGCTATCGCTTCTGATGTTGGTGCGGAGGGATACTATACTGCTGCCTACTCCACTGTCACCCGAGAGCCCTTCTACCATCAGCACCTGGTTCTGCATGCTGATGGGCTGGATCGAGCTAACCGAGCTCTTCGCCACGAGATGTACACCACCCGTCAGCACCTTTACCGTGCTCTGACGCTGCTGCACCCATTTGTCCGATCTGGACAGGTACCGCGTACTGCGATCTACCCAGCCAGGACCGTGATGCCCCACGGTGTCGGTTGGCCAGAGGTGGGAGGCTACTCTCCCGCACTTGGCCCTCTTCTGCCACCTGAGCGTCGGGCTCTACACCTGAGTATCCGCGGCCCCCAATCTGCTGACGTGGAGGGCTATCCGTTGCCTCACTACCAGCTGTCGGGCTACGATTACCTCCACAGTACCTCTTGGGACTGAAGTAGGCTTGCTTGTAGTATTAGTTGCAGTCGCCGCGAGCCTGTGTGCCGCCTATGATGTTTTAGTCTATGTACTGAACTCTATGTACTGAACTCTATGCATGACCCCTTTTGTAAAGTTATGCCGACTACTATGTAGTAGCTATCGTGCTCCTTTCATTATGCATGTTTCATCATGAATGCTTCTTGTCATTGCAAATTTCCCAATGCTGAACTACCCCTGTTATATATTAGCAGGATGGTTAGACCAGGTGGTCGTGGTCGTGGTGGCGATGCCCCACCACCACCTGAGTACATGGCTGGTATGATCCAACAGTTTGAACTGAACCGCCAATTCATGGAAAATATGATGGCTCAGTTTCCTCGCCCCAATATGAACCAGCAGCCAGCTCAAGTGACTCTTCAAGATTTCATACGCGTCAACCCAACCATCTACCGCAGCTCAACTCAGCCTCTGGATGCTGATGACTGGCTCCGTGACATCACCTATGAGATGGAGTCTGCTGATGTAGCCCCTGCCAGCTATGTCACCTTTGCTTCCTTCTTCTTGAAGGGACCCGCAGCTCAATGGTGGGACAGCCACAGGCGTACTCTGCCAGCTGGAACAATCATCACCTGGCCAGACTTCCAAGCTACTTTCCGTGCCCGCTTCATTCCTCAAGGAGTCATGGACCGGAAGAAGCGTGAGTTCCGCAACCTCACCCAAGGCAACAAAACTGTTGAAGCTTATCAGCGGGAGTTTCTGGACTTGTCCCGCTATGCTGAAGAAGACATTGCAACTGATGCACGCAGACAGGAGAAGTTCCGTGATGGCCTTCAAGCTGACCTCAAGCTCGCACTTCTAGTGCATGACTTTGCTGATTTCTCCACCTTGGTGAACAAGGCCATCAATGTCGAAACTGGTCTGCAGGAATACCAGAGCTCTCACAGGCGCAACCGTGACACGGGCTCATCTTCGGGCTCGCCCGCACAGAAGCGTAAGATATGGATCCCGAACAGCATGTACCGTCCAAATGCATCTGCCCCAAGGCAGACCTATGCTGCACCTCGTCTACCTCCACCACCATCTAGGCAGTCAAGACTTCCAGCTCCACCATCCCAAGCTCCTGTTCCCACTCCGAATAATGGCTTGTGCTTCAGGTGTGGTCAACCAGGGCACCGTGCTAAAGAATGCAACCAGAACCAGAATCAACTGGCCCTTCCAGCAACTGGCCGTGGTAACAATCAGCCCCGCAACAACAATGCTAAGTCTTATGGTCGTGCTCATGCCAACCACGTTGATCTCAACGAAGCTCAAGACCAGCCTGCTACTGTGATGGGTACACTCCTCGTAAATTCAGTACCAGCATCCGTTTTATTTGATACCGGTGCATCGCATTCATTCATGTCAGAAGATTTTGCATACAAGCACGACGTTAAATGTGAGGAGATGAACACCTCTGTATTGGTCAAAACCCCCGTGGGACAGTGTCAAACCTCCTTGGTTGGCATCGATGTCCCCGTGGAAATCGAAGGGCTGGAATTCTATGCCTCTCCCATTATCCTGAAGTCGTCTAACATCGACCTCATTTTGGGTATGGATTGGTTGAAAGCGCATACTGCTTCTATAGTTTGCGCCACTAAAACCGTCCATCTGCTACACCCTTCAGATGAAATAGTTGCTTACCAAGCTCATCTGGTGCAAAATGCCGAGGCAAGGCTCTATGCATTGAATGCATTGAACGCTGCACCACTCGAGGGCATTGAAAACATTCCCGTCGTGCGTGAATTCCTCGACGTGTTTCCTGAAGAACTTCCAGGGATACCCCTGCTAGAGCTGTCGAATTCATCATCGACTTGAAACCAGGCACCACTCCTATAGCCAAGCGACCCTACAAAATGCCGCCGCATGAACTCCTTGAGCTTAAGGAGGAAATCGACAAATCTCTTCGCAAGGGATTCATTCGCCCAAGTTGCTCTCCTTGGGGAGCACCTTCTCTCTTTGTCAAGAAGAAGGATGGGACAAACCGGTTAGTTCAAGACTACCGTCCTATAAACCAAGCTACCATCCAGAATAAATACCCCCTTCCTCGGATCAATGATCTGTATGATCAACTGGCGGGTTCGTCAGTGTTCTCTAAGCTCGACTTGAGGATGGGCTACCATCAGATCCGTGTTCGCGAAGAGGATATCCCAAAGACCGCCTTCGTGACTCGCTATGGTTCATACGAGTACACCGTCATGTCTTTCGGTTTAACCAATGCTCCAGCCACCTTCTCTCGTCTGATGAACTATATATTCATGGATTACCTCGACAAGTTCGTCGTGGTTTATCTGGATGATATCCTGGTATTTTCCAAGAACGAAGAAGAACATGCTGAACATCTTCGACTTGTGCTGGAAAAGCTACGAGAGCATCAACTATATGCCAAGTTCTCCAAATGTGAATTCTGGCTACCCGAAGTAACCTATCTCGGGCATGTCATCTCTAAGGATGGTATTGCTGTCAACCCTAAACAAGTTCAGGCTATTCTTGATTGGACTCCTCCCAAGAACGTTAAGCAAGTCAGAAGTTTTCTCGGTCTCGCCAGCTATTGCCGTCGATTCGTCGAGAACTTCTCTAAGATCGCCAGGCCCCTGACTAACCTGTTGCATAAGGGTGTCAAGTTCCAATGGACAGACAAATGTCAGGAAAGTTTCCAGGCACTCAAGGACAAGTTGACTTCTGCTCCAGTTCTAGCTCCACCTGATACTAAGAAGGACTTCGTCATTTACTGCGACGCTTCCCGTCAAGGATTAGGCTGTGTCCTAATGCAAGACCGCAAAGTGATTGCTTATGCCTCTCGGCAATTGCGCCCTCACGAAGAGAACTACCCAGTTCACGACCTCGAACTTGCTGCTGTCATTCATGCGCTGAAGCAGTGGCGACATTACCTTCTCGGTAATCGTTGCGAGATCTTCACTGACCACCAAAGTCTGAAATATCTGTTTACTCAGCCAGATCTGAACCTCCGTCAACAGAGATGGATGGAGCTTGTTGCAGACTTTGACTTGGGTATTTCCTATACGCCAGGCAAGGCTAATGTAATGGCTGATGCCTTGAGCCGCAAGTCTTACTGCAACCACCTCCAGGTTCACAAAGTTCAGCCCTCGCTTGTTGAAGAATTCAGGAAGCTGAACCTCCATATTGTTCCTCCGGGTGCACTCGCTCCCCCTCCTAAGGAGTTTGGCAAGGTGAACCTCCATGTTGTTACCCAGGGTTCCCTCAATACCCTAGTTGCTAAACCAGATCTCGTGGATAGCATCAAAAGGCTACAGAAGTATGAATCTGAAGCCCACAAGATTAAGCGCTACCTCGCAGAAGGAAAGCCCTCATTCTTCACCATTGCTGAAGATGGCACCCTATACTTCAAGGGCCGCCTAGTGGTGCCATGTGCAGAGAAAAACATGGATATGACACAGGAAGTTATGAAAGAAGCTCATGATACGCCTCTATGTATCCACCCTGGTAGTACAAAGATGTACCAAGACATCCGTCAGAGATTCTGGTGGTCTAATATGAAGCAAGACATTGCTCGTTATGTTGCTGAGTGTGACGTTTGCCGTCGTATCAAAGCAGAACATCAAAGGCCTGCTGGAACTCTGCAACCTATCTCTATTCCTGAATGGAAATGGGACCATGTTGAGATGGACTTCGTCACTGGATTTCCCAAATCACAGAAAGGTAATGATGCTATTCTTGTCGTCATTGACCGGCTTTCCAAAGTTGCACATTTCCTGGCAGTCAAAGAAACGATCACTGCTAGCCAGTTGGCAACGCTCTATATGTCCAGGATTGTTTCACTCCACGGTATTCCATTGGTTATCAGCTCAGACCGTGGTAGCTTATTCACTTCAAGATTCTGGGCAAGTTTCCAAGAAGCTATGGGAACTCATCTGTCATTCAGTACTGCATTTCATCCTCAATCGCAAGGGCAAGTTGAACGCGTCAATCAAGTTCTCGAAGACATGCTTCGAGCTTGCGTTATTTCCTTCGGCAAGAAATGGGAGGAATCTCTCCCGTATGCTGAGTTCTCTTATAATAATAGCTATCAAGCTAGTCTGAAGATGGCCCCCTTCGAAGTGTTATATGGACGAAAGTGCCGAACCCCTCTGAACTGGTCAGAAACTGGGGAACGTCCACTCTTCGGTCCGGATATTATCCAAGATGCCGAAGAACAAGTCCGCATTATTCGTGAGAATCTCAAGACTGCTCAGTCACGTCAGAAGAGTCAGTATGACCGTCATCATAAAGACATGGTCTATCAACCTGGCGAAAAGGCTTATCTTCGAGTCACACCTATGAAGGGTGCTCACCGCTTCGGGATCAAGGGCAAACTAGCTCCTCGCTATATTGGCCCATTCACTATCCTCGAAAGGCGTGGAAAAGTGGCATACCAACTGGAGCTACCGCCGAACCTTTCTCAGGTTCACGATGTGTTCCATGTGTCACAGCTCCGCCGTTGCTTCAAGGATCCAATCCGAGCTGTGGATCATGAAGTGCTCGAATTGCAGCAAGACCTCTCCTATAAGGAACATCCGGTCCGCATTCTCGACCAAGCTGAACGCCGCACACGTCAGAAGGCGATCAAGTTTCTCAAAGTCCAGTGGTCGCACCATTCGGAAGATGAGGCCACTTGGGAACGAGAGGATCGTCTGCGCGAAGAATACCCCGCACTGTTTCCTTCTACCTCCTAAATCTCGGGACGAGATTTCTTGTAGTGGAGGAGATTTGTAACACCCTGAGGATCATGCTACAGTAACCCTCTGTGATTAAGCTAATCATGTTGCTAAACAGGGCTTGATCACATTTGGAACACATTTCTTTTCAAACTCCTAATTCAAACTTCAATTAAATTTAAAGTGGAAAATAAAAGTTTTCAAAAATTTAAACAAAAATGTTCGGGCCCTGCCAGAAATTGCACTGATAATTATTGTGGAGAAAACACATTTTTATAAAATACCTAAATACTTTTAAATGAAATAAAACAGAAAAGAAAATAAGCAAATAAAAAGAAAACAGAAAACAGAACAGACAAAGGAAAAGAAAAAAAAGGAGAAGGCCCTTCCCCCCCCACTGGACCCCCGGCCCAAACTGGGCCGCACCCCCGACCCCCCCGGCCCAGCCCACCTCTCCCCTGCGTCCCCTTCCCTGTTCCCCCGACCGGGGTCGGAACAGGGGCCGTCCCCGCCGCACCCCCTCGCCGGCGACGGGGAGGATAAGGGCGCCAGCACCCCCGCCTCCTCGGGCCTCTCTCCCACTCACCCCCGCTCTCCCTCTCGGCCTCTGCGCCTTCCCCCGCCAGATCCACCTCCCTCTCCCCTTCGATCCCCTCTGCCCGAGTGTGCTCGCCGCCGTTCACCGTCGTTCCCGCGGCCACCGTGCCCCGATTGCCCCAACGACGTGCCCGAACGGCTCCCCGCCGTCGACTACGTCGACTACGCCATCGGGAACGAGCCGAGCGCCTCTGCACCGACCTCCACGAGCTCGTCTTCAACCTTCGGGTCGCCGGCGTTCGTCGCCGATTCCGGCTACCCCGCGCCCTCCCCGAGCTCACTGCCACTCCCTACGGCTCCGCTGTGAGCTCCCGCTTCTCCTCCCCCTCTCCGTTAGCTCGCCCGCGTACCGTAGCCGCTGTTTCCACGCGCGCCCGAACGCCGCGCCGCGGAGCTCGCCGCCGGCGGGTCTCCGGTGACCAAATGGTCACGGGCGTAGGCCCGCTAGTTCGACCGCATCGTGCCGCACCCGCCTAGCTAGATAGTTCGGCCGCTCGCGCGCTCTAACGCCGCACCCGCCCCAGCCCGTAGCACCTCGCCGCCGGCGAACTCGTAGCGCTCGCCCCCGCCCGTTCCAGCCCCTCCGGCCACCACCGTTGGACGCGCGGCGCCGAGCCGCGTCGAACGCGCCCAGCCACGCCCCCGCAAACCCCCTGTGCGCGAAACCCGCACCCCTCCCGAGCCGCGCCGCCGCGTTTGGCTCGCCGGAGTTGCTCCGGCCGCCGTACTGACCTGCCGCCGACGTGGCTGGCCTGGGGCCACCCCAGTGCCCCTGCCAGTGGGCCCTGTGGGCCCCGTTGACTGGGTCAACGTGCTGACTGGGCAGGCCCAGTCACTGACGTGCGGGCCCCGCCGCAAAAATTAAAAAAGAAAAAGAAAAAGAAAAATGTTTTATAAATAAAAATAATTAGATTAACTAATCACTCACTGACATATGGGGCCCACCCCTCTAATTAGACGGTTAGTTTAGTTTAAACAAATATTAGACTAACAGAGGCTGACATGTGGGTCCCACTGAACCCACCTGTCTGGTTTGACTGGTCAGCCGACCTGTTGACCTGCTGACGTCAGCATTGCCTCATGCTGACGTCATAATTCATTTTTGCTTAATATAAGTAATTCCAGAAATTCAAATAAACTTTGAAAATTCATATCTTTTAAACCGTAACTCGGATGAAAATGTTTTCTATATGAAAGTTGCTCAGAACGACGAGACGAATCTGATTTCGCAGTCCGTTCGTCCACCACACCTCCCTAACCTATCGTACTAGCAACTTTCCCCCTCCGGTCCGTCTGTCCGAAAACGCGAAACATCGGGAATACCTCCCGGATGTTCCCCCCCTTCGCCGGTACCACCTACTGTCGCGTTAGGACACACCTAGCACCGTTCATTGTCATGTCACGCATCGTCATGCTTATGTTTGCATTGTATTTACTGTTTCTTCCCCCTCTCCTCTCCGGTAGACTACGAGACCGACACTGCTGCTGCCCAGTTCGACTACGGAGTTGACGACCCCTCCTACTTGCCAGAGCAACCAGGCAAGCCCCCCCCCTTGATCACCAGATATCGCCTATTCTTCTCTATACTGCTTGCATTAGAGTAGTGTAGCATGTTACTGCTTTTCGATATCCTATCCTGATGCATAGCCTATCCTTGCTACTACTGTTGATACCTTTACCTGCAATCCTACATGCTTAGTATAGGATGCTAGATTTCCATCAGTGGCCCTACATTCTTGTCCGTCTGCTGTGCTATACTATCGGGCCGTGATCACCTGGGCGGTGATCACGGGTATATACTTATATACTACATACATGACACATGTGATGACTAAAGTCGGGTCGGCTCGTAGGAGTACCCGCAAGTGGATCTTTGTGGCGGAGCGACAGGGCAGGTTGAGACCACCCAGGTGAGAGGTGGGCCTGGCCCTGGTCGGCGTTCGCGGTTACTTAACACGCTTAACGAGATCTTGGTATTTGATCTGAGTCTGGCCATTTGGTCTATACGCACTAACCATCTACGCGGGAGTAGTTATGGGTATCCCGGCGTCGTGGTATCAGCCGAAGCCTTCTTGACGTCAGCGACTGAGTGGCGCGCGCCGGATTGGACTGGAACGCCACTAGGCTAGGTCTGCTTCCGGCCGCGTACGCAACGTGCAGGTGTGCATAGGGCGATGGGCCCAGACCCCTGCGCGCATAGGGTTAGACCGGCGTGCTGACCTCTCTGTTGTGCTTAGGTGGGGCTGCGACGTGTTGATCTTCCGAGGCCGGGCATGACCCAGAAAAGTGTGTCCGGCCAAATGGGATCGAGCGTGTTGGGTTATGTGGTGCACCCCTGCAGGGAAGTTTATCTATTCGAATAGCCGTGTCCCTCGGTAAAAGGACGACCCGGAGTTGTACCTTGACCTTATGACAACTAGAACCGGATACTGAATAAAATACACCCTTCCAAGTGCCAGATACAACCCGGTGATCGCTCTCTAACAGGGCGACGAGGAGGGGATCGCCGGGTAGGATTATGCTATGCGATGCTACTTGGAGGACTTCAATCTACTCTCTTCTACATGCTGCAAGATGGAGGCTGCCAGAAGCGTAGTCTTCGACAGGACTAGCTATCCCCCTTTTATTCTGGCATTCTGCAGTTCAGTCCACTGATATGCCCCTTTACACATATACCCATGCATATGTAGTATAGCTCCTTGCTTGCGAGTACTTTGGATGAGTACTCACGGTTGCTTCTCTCCCTCTTTTCCCCCTTTCCTTTCTATCTGGTTGTCGCAACCAGATGTTGGAGTCCAGGAGTCAGACGCCACCGTCGACGACGACACTGGAGGTGCCTACTACTACGTGCAGCCCGCTGACGACGATCAGGAGTAGTTAGGAGGATCCCAGGCAGGAGGCCTGCGCCTCGTTCGATCTGTATCCCAGTTTGTGCTAGCCTTCTTAAGGCAAACTTGTTTAACTTATGTCTGTACTCAGATATTGTTGCTTCCGCTGACTCGTCTGTGATCGAGCAATTGTATTCGAGCCCTCGAGGCCCCTGGCTTGTATTATGATGCTTGTATGACTTATTTATGTTTTAGAGTTGTGTTGTGATATCTTCCCGTGAGTCCCTGATCTTGGTCGTACACATTTGCGTGCATGATTAGTGTACGGTCAAATCGGGGGCGTCACAGTTAAGCGAAGGCTTGTCTTCGTCCTTGTCACGGCCATCGCCGCGGCCGAGCACCTCTTCGCCGTCGTTGTCCTCGGGGCAGCACCCAGCGCGACGGCCGTCGCCCCCGAACACTCGCACGAAGAGAGTCGCGGCACCGTCATACTTAAAGTGGAGGGTGCACCGCCCGTTCAGACCTCGAGCGCGGGCTAAGGTCTGCCACCCGTGAGGGAGAACAAGGTTGCCCGAAGAAGAGACCTCCACCGCGACCCACGAGGCCCGGCTGCAACAGCCGTGTGCCTGCAGCCAAAGGCCGCCAGGGCCTGAGGTGGGCAGTTTGTGGGCGAAGGAGCGCGGAAGCTGGAGCCAGGTGCCGGCCGGGTTGTCCGCCCACACGATGAACTCCGGCAGCACCTCCACCGAGTGGAAGCACGGCCGCGGGGGCCGTGCAACCATGGCACGCCTCCCCTCTTCGACGGGGCTACCACGACCCAGGCGACCTCCACCACGAGAAGGAGCGCCACTGCGACCGCGAGGGGCTGCGGCAGGGGTCGCGACGTGCTTGCGAGGGCGACCGTGCCCCCTCTTAGGCGGCGGAGAGCCGGGCCCTTCCTTGTGGGCCTTCCCCTTCTCAGTGGCCGAAAACCTCTTAGCAGGCCCCATGAAAGGGGAAGCAAGGAAGAAGAAGCGAGTGGAACAAGAATGGGTGTGCAACTGGGTCTCCGCCCCCCTGCCCATTTATAGCGGAAGGAGACCAACCGGCGACGCCCACTATCACAGGTAATGATGACCTTTCTATGCATGCTGCAGGGACTCGTGAAATCGGGCAGTTGCCGAGGCAGTGTGGGGAAGCGGAGACGCCCACGTCCTGTCAAGTTGCCATGCGTCAATCGAGGCCGCAGGCTATTGGTGCCTGCGGCACTCCGCACTTGACCCTTGGCTTCGCCGCGAAGCCAAGCCCGAGCGCGCCTTGGGCCCGGGGGCTACTGTCGACGTCCTGGGAACGGGGGTCCCCAGACTTGCCTGCCTGCGGCCCAGGGCGTGGTCCCACCGGCGGCCTGGTACAACCCTTCTTCCCCAGCAAATCAACCAAGACCCTCGTGAGGGGCCAAGCCTCGCGAGGCGGGCAGCATGAGACCTCCTCGGGGGCAGCTTCACCAGGCTAGCTCACGAGGAGCGGAGAGATCAAGGCGAGGGGCACCTCACGAGGTTTCCGTGACGCAAGCCATGACAACCAAGGCCAGACGGGCGCCAGCGGGCACAGTGTCCTCGTTTCCTCTTTGGTGCTAAAGGGGCAAGCGCAAGCGAGGAGTCCCGAGGAATCAGGCAAAGTTTTCCATATCGGTGCAACAAGATCAGGACCAGCAGGACGGCAGGACGGAGGTCACAGTGGAGCCTGAAAGTGCTAGTTATCGACTAGAGGGGGGTGAATAGGCGATTTTTATGAAAGTCTTCGAAACATGGGAGTTTCAAAGACAAACAATAGAAATGAACCTATTGACATGCAGCGGAAGGTAGACTACACTAGACAAGCCATAGTTATGTATTCAATGAAGTGAAAGCACGAAGACTAATAGAAGCTAGGCAGTATGGATCAGGATGGAAGATAGTATGAAGCCAAACAACAATAGTCGTTACACAGTGAAGTCAAACAGATAATGCAAGTAGGCAATGACTTCACGAAGACAAACTCTAAGTAAAGAGAGGGAGAAGATAGAACCAGTTGATTGGTGAGGACAAGGATTTGTTGGACCAGTTCCAGTTGCTGTGACAACTGTACGTCTGGTTAGGGAGGCTGCGATTCAACTCAGAAGACCGTGTCTTCACCTTATTCCCCTTGAGCTAAGGACACTTAGTCCTCGCCCAATCACTCTGGTAAGTCTTCAAGGGAGACTTCCAAACCTTCACATACTTCGTTCACCGGCAATCCACAATGACTCTTGGATGCTCAGAACGTGACACCTAACCGGCTGGAGGATTCACAGTCCTCAAGTGTAACAAGTCTTCAGATCACATAGACAGAAAGACTTCAGTGATGCCAAACACTCTTTGGGCTCTAGGTGTTTTGGGCTTTGTCCTCGCAAGGATTTCTCTCTCTCACAAGCTTCGGAGGTGGGTTGCTCTCAAACGACAAAAGCCGTGCACTAACTCTGAGCAGCCACCAATTTATGGTGTAGGGGGTGGGCTATTTATAGCCACTAGGCAACCCGACCTGATTTGTCCGAAATGACCCTGGGTCACTAAGGAACTGACACATGTCCAACGGTCAGATTTCAAACACACGTGGCAGCTTGACTTGGGCTACAAGTAAAGCTGACTTATCCGACTCTGGATAAGATTTGCTCTCATTGTCTTTGCTCGAAGACATAGTTTGGTTGAGCATCACTTCAGTCACTCTGACTTTGTTCACTTGGACCCCACTTAACAGTACGGTGGTTCCTATGACTCAACAAAGAAGAAAAGGAAACTACAAAACAGCTATGTCTTCGCACTCCATAGTCTTCACGTGAATGTCTTCTCGAGTCATAATCTTCGTTGTGAATATCTTCATATACCACCATTGTCTTCAATGTCTTCACACATTTTTAGGGGTCATCTCCGGTAGGTAAACCGAATCAATGAGCGACTACTACATGTGTTATCCTGCAATTCTCACAAACACATTAGTCCCTCAACCAGGTTTGTCGTCAATACTCCAAAACCAACTGGGTGGCACTAGATGCACTTACAATCTCCCCCTTTTTGGTGATTGATGACAAACTGGTTGAAGTTTTCAATGGGGATAAAAGTATGTGAAATTGTATAGGATTAAGGTATTGTCTTCATAAGTAGCAAAAGGCCCCCCCTGAAGATGTGCATATAAGTATTTTGCTTTTCGAATGCAAATGCACATGGCAGGTTGTACTTGTGGAGATCCTCTTCAACTTATGAAGACAATTCATCATGCATGAAAATATATAACTAGGATAATGACATGCATAGTGAAAAATGGACGTCTGTGAAATGACTTCATGCGGGATTTATCATCGCACATGCGGAATTTATCGTCGCATCATAGAATAGCAGAAAAAGTAGCAGACGGCCATCAAGTTTAAGTGTTACAACTCAAAGAACCAAATGTATCAAAAGTGAGAGTTGTAAGCACTTGGCAAAAGTATAGCAACCACCCATATGGACCCGCTTGAAGACTATCAACTCATATGCTTCTCCCCCTTTTGTCAGTAAGGACCAAAAAGGTTTGAAGACATAGAGACTCTACTCGTTCCCATGAGGAGTAGGTGAAGCAGCGGGGTCGTCGTTGAGGTTCGGTGGTGCAGACGAACTTGGTGCAATGTCAATGCGCGGCGATGCAGGTGTTGGAGAAGTCACATCATCATCATCCTCGATGACTCTGGCATTCACACTAGCTGCTGAAGATGAGTATTCAGAGTCTTCAAGAGATGGAGAACGACGCAGAACTGCATTCCTGGGAGGCGTTGAATCAAACTTGTATCGCTCAGCGAAGCCATCTGCTCTAAGATCATCTTCAAAACTCAGAAGTGTCAGACTCTTCCAAGATCGCTGACAGGCTTCATGGGAGACGAAAGCATTCTTGGTGGAAAGATTGCCATTGCGATTGACATCCACCAAGAGGCTATGCATCTGACGCTTCAGCCAGTCATGATGCTTATCTTGCTTCTGATGAAGTGCAACGAGAAGCTCTCGGTCATTTAGAACACGAGAAAGCTTCCGAGGCCTTTGGGCAACAGTGCTTTCAGTGTTGGCTTGAAGATGTGCACGCGTATTGCCAGCCAATGGATAAGCACGAGTATCAGCATTGGGTACATGAAGACTTGGAATTTGCTGAGTGAAGCTTTGATGATCTGGGTTGTGAAGATAAAGCGGCTCCTTTGTGGGCTCAGGGTAAATGGCATCAACTGACAGATCAACCTCTGGCAAGAAGAGAAGGTGGTTTCATGCAGAGGGTTGATAGTTGGTAGTAGAGTGAAGCTTGATGAGGCGCATTACCCAGGGAGCATAGGACTTTAGGCCAAAGATGTCAGAGCCTGATGCAGCAAGTTGACGGATGAAGAAGTCTTGAGCATTGAAGCATTTGCCATTGAGAATATAGAAGACCAACGTCTTCATTGAACCTTCAAGCTTTGCATCTGGAGAATGTCCTTTGACAGGCCAAAGAGTTCACCGTATGATGTGGTAGATGGTGCGTGGTAGATACTCAATGTCTTCAACAAAGAACTCCTTAGGATATTCAGCATCTGGAGGAAAAGGCTTCATCATACTG
Organism: Triticum aestivum; assembly: GCF_018294505.1. Classification (NCBI taxonomy): domain Eukaryota; kingdom Viridiplantae; phylum Streptophyta; class Magnoliopsida; order Poales; family Poaceae; genus Triticum; species Triticum aestivum. Next base: position 34,356,058 of record NC_057802.1, read on the forward strand.
AGCATCTGGCTCATGTTGGGCTCGGGCTTCTGGAAAATGCTCTCCAAAGTATCACGGTGAAGCTGACAACCAGGTTCAAACAGATCACCTAGAGTGGGCAGGCCAGTGAGCTCAATGATATCAAGAGCTTTGGCTTCGTGATGGACATTGCCTGTCATCCACTCAAGGATCCATGTCTTCAGATCCCTGTTGTAGCCGCGAATGTGGAGGGTGGCATAGAATTGTAGCAGAAGCTCTTCGTTCCAGTGTTCTTTATCAGTCACAAACTGTAAGAGGCCAGCATCTCTGAAGCAATCCAACGCTTCTTCCAAACAGGGTAGGCCAGCTATAGCTTTAGTGTCAAGACGCATATGTGGGAATATGCGCCCTTGATTGTATAGGATGCAAGAGTAGTAGCTGCGCTACTGATAGCTCCAGAACCGATCAGATGAAATCCTTGGCTTCGAGTATGGGTTCTTGTCGCTATCAAAGAAGGTGTTGTGTGCAATGGAGTGAGGTTGAATACACCAGGTGAGGTTGTTGTACCTGGAAATCTTGGCAGTCTGGGCTTCGGCTTCTGGACCTGAGGCCTCTGCTCCACATGATAATCGAATTGTGGTTTGGGAGCAGGAGGAGGAACCAGAATGGGCCGTTGAACCATGACAGGTTGGTCACGATCAAATGCCAGCTCGATAGTGTTTGGCCTTGGAGGCGGTACAGGAGCATCGACATTGACGTGAGCTGCAAGTGTTATAATGGCTTCAGGTGCAATATTGACTTCAGGTGCATTAGAAGCTTCAGGCTCATTAACTTCTGGCGCCACATTGACTTCAGGCGCCACATGTGCTTCAGCCATGACAATGTCATTGGCTTCAGTATTGGTGTTGGTGGCCGCCTCAATGTTGTCAACCTCCACTTGAGTAGCTGGAGGGTCGGACACGTTCTCCTCGAGAACAACTTCTTGGTTTGACGGGGGTGTAGCAACACGTTCTTCTTATTGACTTGGTTCTTCTTGTTCATCGGCTGATGCAGCCGGAATGTCTTCAGCAGCTTTGGCTTCAGACTCTGAGATGTTCATAGTTGGAGTGGCTTCAGGAAACACTTGGCGTGAAACTGAGTGGTGGTGCTCTTCTCCTTTTGGAACACTCGAAAGAGTGACTTGTGGCCTTGGTCCTTTGCGAAGCCTGCGAAACGCTGGCGACGCCTGTGGAGATGGAGTTATCTGGGCCACAAAGTCGTCATCATCATCAAGCACCGGAGTGGTGACTTGAGTTGGGGGAGTACGTGGCGATTCTTCTTGACGGGGGGAGACTTGAGGGTGATCAGCCCATGAATCATCTTGTGCAATTGGCGTAAAAGGACGACCAATGCTGATGAGTTCGCTGTTCGTGAGAACAGGTGATGATACCAATGGGTTCTCGATCTGAGGAAGGACTTCATCATCTTGCACATTGTCATGAGGACCAATGTCTTCAGTTGTGGTGTGGTCAACAGTTGGTTCTTCTTCAGCTTCAGGAGCCTCTGTGGTTGCAGGCTCGTGAACAATTAACTGCGCTCTCGGTGTTCGGACGTAGGATGAGCAACTGAGAGAGGCTCGACAACAAGGGGCTCTGTGGGAGCAGCCCGATTCTTCTTTGTCTTTCTCTTCTTCTTGGAAGGAGCATCATCAGAGGCTTCTTTGTTTTTCCTCTTCCTGGCTTCAGCTTCAGCAGCCCTTGTCTTCTTCAGTTCAGAAGTGGTTGATAAGACCTTTGGCTTCGAGCCAGTCATGCTGCTTGGGAAGACAATGCTGGGCTCTTCTGGCCTTGGTGTAGGAGCAGAGGTTGCAGCAGGCTTCTTTTTCTTGGCAGCCATCTTGGGGTCGATACCAGGACGCCCAAGTGCCTTGCGCTTCTCGGCTTCATTGTAAGCTTGAACACACTTGGCAGCAAGTTGTTTCATCCGCTCGCGGGAACCTTTTGCTTCATCACGTTTCTTGTGAAACGCCTCCTTGAGCTCATGCATCATTTGCTTGAAGTTTTGGACGTCTGTCACACTGAGCTTGGCCATGTGCTTCTTGAACTGAGCCTTTTCATAGTCAATTTTGTTCTTCAGCTAAACTATTCGCTGAGCAAAAGGCAGCTCAAGAGCAATGGCTTCGTGGAAGGAGACACTGAGGGCAATCGGGAGCTGAAGATCATCAAAACTGAGGTTTGGACTGTCAAACCACTCATCAATGAACTTGTTCAGGATGTCAACATCGAAAATGGGAAGATCATTGAAGATTTCCGCCTCTTGCTTGCTCTTTATCAACAGCTCGAGAGCATCGTCGCCAAGGTCATCGTCACTTGACAGATCAATGGCATTCCTCAGAATGGCAGCTGGGGTCAGTGCATGATCAGAAATCTGCGTGTGCTTCTTCTTCTTCTCAGTCTTGGATATGCGAGAAAGATCTTCAGAATGCACACTAGGTGCAGGAGGAGCAGTGGACAAAGGGTTCGCACGCGAAGCTCTTGGTGCAGTGGAGGGCTTTGAAGCCTTGGGTTTCTTCTGCTTTTGTGGTTTTGGCGGAGCAGGTGCTTGATACGTCTCCGTCGTATCTACTTTTCCAAACACTTTTGCCCTTGTTTTGGACTCTAACTTGCATGATTTGAATGGAACTAACCCGGGCTGACGCTGTTTTCAGCAGAATTGCCATGGTGTTGTTTATGTGCAGAAAACAAAAGTTCTCGGAATGACCTGAAACTCCACGGAACGTCTAGTTAAAAATAATAAAAAATCCTTGCCAAAGATGAAGACCCGGGGGGCCCACACCCTGTCCACAAGGGTGCCCCCCCCAGGGCGCGCCCCCCTACCTCGTGGGCCCCCTGGAGCTCCTCCGACGCCAACTCCAACTCTATATATTTGTTTTCAGGGAGAAAAAAATCAAGGAGAAGAAATCATCGCGTTTTACGATACGGAGCCGCCGCCAAGCCCTAAAACTTCTTGGGAGGGCTGATCTGGAGTCCGTTCGGGGCTCCGGAGAGGGGGATTCGTCGCCGTCGTCATCATCAACCATCCTCCACCACCAATTTCATGATGCTCACCGCCGTGCGTGAGTAATTCCATCGTAGGCTTGCTGGACGGTGATGGGTTGGATGAGATCTATCATGTAATCGAGTTAGTTTTGTTAGGGTTTGATCCCTAGTATCCACTAAGTTCTGAGATTGATGTTGCTATGACTTTGCTATGCTTAATGCTTGTCACTAGGGCCCGAGTGCCATGATTTCAGATCTGAACCTATTATGTTTTCATGAATATATGTGTGTTCTTGATCCTATCTTGCAAGTCTATAGTCACCTACTATGTGTTATGATCCGGCAACCCCGAAGTGACAATAATCGGGACCACTCCCGGTGACGACCATAGTTTGAGGAGTTCATGTATTCACTAAGTGTTAATGCTTTGTTCCGGTTCTCTATTAAAAGGAGGCCTTAATATCCCTTAGTTTCCATTAGGACCCCGTTGCCACGGGAGGGTAGGACAAAAGATGTCATGCAAGTTCTTTTCCATAAGCACGTATGACTATATTTGGAATACATGCCTACATTAGATTGATGAATTGCAGCTAGTTCTGTGTCACCCTATGTTATGACTGTTACATGATGAACCGCATCCGGCATAATTATCCATCACCGATCCAATGCCTACGAGCTTTCCATCTACTGGTTTACGCTTATTTACTTTCCCGTTGTTACTGTTACAATCACTACAAAACACCAAAAATATTACTTTTGCTTTCATTACTCTTTTGTTACCGTTACCACTACTATCATATTACTTTGCTACTAAATACTTTGCTGCAGATATTAAGTTATCCAGGTGTGGTTGAATTGACAACTCAACTGCTAATACTTGAGAATATTCTTTGGCTCCCCTTGTGTCGAATCAATAAATTTGGGTTGAATAATCTACCCTCGAAAGCTGTTGCGATCCCCTACACTTGTGGGTTATCAGTGCTTCATCAGAATCAGCTTCATCTCCAGATTGATTCACTGTGGCCCTCTAAGCGGCGATGTAGGAGAGGAAACCATCAAAGTTGTCGAAGGGCCCGATGACATTGGGATTGGCATCACGTGTGCCATCAGCCCGTGGAGCAGAAGGACCTGGGTTGATGTTGCATCCAAGACTATTCTTGTTCTCTTTGGCCGATAACTTTGCAGTCTGAAAGTTGCGCTTGAAAAGATTATCGTCACGACACCATAGCAATGATGATGGGTCGGCATTGGCAGGCTGTGGTCCACGGACCATACAGGGGTAGAAACCCTGAGCAATAGCTTCAGCTCTGTTCTTGGGTTGAAGATTTCGAAAGAGAATATCACCCCAAGGACTCTTGATGGCATTCTTCTCAGCATACTCCTGGGTCACGGATCTGTATTTGAACCATTGCTCGGCCCAATATTGTCGGATCCACTGGATTCGAGTTTTGCGCTGATTGTAATCCTCTTCTGGATCAGTCTTGTACAGCTCATAGAGATCTGGTGGCAAATCCCTTGATGTGCCCCCGCGACGCTGCCTGCCGCCCTTCCTTGCAGCCTTTTCTGTGGCCATGAAGTTCAGACTGAATGGCTTTAAAGCTGTCAAAGGCTTCCGTCTGCTGGTCAAACAAGAACTAGCTTCGGGAGAATTGATGTGATGCTGTAAGAACTCTACAAATGAATGCAGACTATGAGAATCAAGGGATTCTCCCACGGACATGTACCTGTGACAGCATTAGAGATGCGAGGGAAGGGGAAGAGGTCATATGCATTCTTAGAAGATTTTGAAAATAAATCAGTTAGAAGACATTGACCTCATAGCGCGAAGACATTCACTTATATGTTGAGAGTTGGTTCCAGATTTGTACGAATCCAAGAATAGGTACAAGTGAGGAATCTAACTATATGTGAAGCATAAGTGAATATACTAGGCATATTATGAGATGCAGAACAAGATAGATCCAAATTTGTAGTCACAGAAACCACATTTGGTGAAGAAGGATGAATATATCAGATCAAAAAGACAGTAAAAGTGAGATTTATATACCACACGATGAACTGCTAGACGGAGAGAGTAGGAAGCCGAGCAGTTCAATATTCCGTGCCCTAACTTGGCGACGGAGGACACCTACAGCGGCGGCAGAGACGACGAGGTCCGCGCCCGATGTGAGGACGGCGTCGTTGAGGTCGCGGCAGCTAAGCGCTTCGTCGCCGGCGTCGTCGGGAGCTAGTGGTGGCGCTAGGGTTTGTGCGAGGTGGAGAGGTGGAAGAAGTATTTTGACCGCGATGTGATGTGTATTTATAAGGAAAGGGACAACACAATGCAATTACGCAGGTGCCCCTGGCGGTTCACATCTGAGGGACACGTGGCGAACATGCAACACATTGGAAGATGTTCCATGTTCCCACGCACGCATTGACTATCGGGTGGTCGTTACAACTTCTCCGGGTTTCAGGCAATAAGGATTGAGCATTTAAAACAGATTCAAAGTTTGTCTCTGTATCTTCTGCTGACAAGAACACAGAGAAGACATTCGAAGGTTTCAATAGAATGCATATGATTTGGATAGATAGAATTTGAGGTAGAAGCATAGAAGAGGTTAGGGTCCGATCACATTCACTTAGTCCAAAAGGTTCAAACGAGAAAACATAGCTATAAGTGAATGCTGTAAAGGATAGAACACAAATATATGTATATATCTGAGTAATACCAAATCAACAAAGTGAAGATCAACATGAAGACAAATTAATGTTGATAATAAATCAAATGCGAAGACTTTGCAGTTGTAACGCCAAGAGAAAACACTTCAAACAAAAGTTTGGTGGTGGCGTTACCCACCGTATAGGAAGTATTAGACCCAGACACGGCGCAAAATTATCGTGGCGCTCCGAAGTCAAATTCTGCATTAATGTATTCACACTTAGAGTGTATGTCTTCATCGAATGAAGATATACATTACTTCGTGTGTTGCGCATCTAAGTCATCAACATGCATAAGTGTTAGGATGTGTGCCTAATCACAGGACATTTGAGGATTCCAAGATATTTAGCTCACACCGCAACTTGCAAAACCTTTTCTCATCCAAGGGCTATGTGAAGATATCAGCCAATTGCTCTTCAGTGTTGACGTGAATGATATCAATATCTTCCTTCATGACATGATCTCTGAGAAAGTGATGACGAATTTCAATGTGCTTTGTCTTCTAGTGCTGAACTGGGTTATTGGCAATCTTAATGGCGCTTTCATTGTCGCAGTAGAGTGGTACTTGCTTCAGATGGATGCCATAGTCCTTTAGAGTTTGCTTCATCCATAGAAGCTGAGCGCAGCAAGATCTAGCAACAATGTATTCAGATTCAGCAGTGGAGAGAGACACAGAGTTCTGCTTCTTTGAACACCAACAGACAAGTGATCGTCCCACAAAGTGACATGTGCCTGATGTAGACTTGCAATCCACCTTGTCACCAGCAGAATCAGCATCCGAGAATCCAACTAGATCACTCTGAGCCCTTTGGATACCAAAATCCTAGTGTTGGCGTGTAAGCCAAATATCAAAGAATTCGCTTCACATCTAAGTGATGCGATTCCTTTGGTGCCGCTTGGAATCGAGCACACATGAAAACACTAAGCATAATATCTGGCCTATATGCACATAAATAAAGTAAAGAACCAATCATGGAGCAGTATACCTTTTGATCGAACTCTTTACCATTGGCGTCGGGACTCGGATGACTTTTGGTTGGCATTGGCGTCGGGTATCCTTTGCAGTCTTGCATTCCAAACTTCTTCAGGCAGTCTTTGAGGTATTTCTCTTGAGATATAAAGATGTCGTTGCTTTGCTGACGAATTTGAAGACCAAGGAAGAACTTCAGCTCACCATCATGGACATCTGATATTGCTCTTGCATCATGTTTCCAAACTCATCACTGTATCTCTTGTTAGTGCAGCCGAAGATAATGTCATCCACATAGATTTGGCATACAAATAGTTCTCCATCATATGTCTCCGTGAAGACTGTAGGATCTAGAGAACCAGGTTTGAAGCCTTTGCTCTTCAGAAAGTCTTTGAGTGTGTCATACCAAGCACGAGGGGCTTGTTTGAGGCCATACAGTGCCTTGTTGAGCTTGTATACCATATCAGGATGTTTTGGATCTTCAAAGCCAGGTGGTTGTGCAACATACACTTCTTCTTCAATCTTGCCATTGAGAAAGGAACTCTTCACATCCATTTGATACAGAAGGATGTTGTGATGATTTGCATAGGCTAGTAGTATGCGAATGGCTTCAAGCCTAGCCACAGGAGCAAATGTTTCATCCAAGTCAATCCCTTCAACTTGAGTGTATCCTTGAGCAACGAGATGAGCCTTGTTTCTGACAACTTGACCATGCTCATCTTCCTTGTTGCGATATATCCATTTGGTGTCAATGATATTGTGCTTACGAGGATCAGGACGCTTGACCAATTCCTATACATTGTTCAGCTTGAACTGTTGGATCTCTTCTTGCATGGCTTGAATCCATTCATGTTCCATGAAGGCTTCAGCCACTTTCTTGGGTTCAGAGATTGAGACAAATGCAAAGTGCCCACAGAAATTTGCTAGTTGTGTTGCTCTTGAATGAGTGAGTGGACCTGGTGCATTGATGCTATCAATTATCTTCTTAATCTATACTTCATTTGCAACATGAGGATGAACTGGACGAAGATTTTGTTCTTGCTGATCACTGTCTTCATTTGGAGGATTGGCTTCAGTCTGAGCATTGTCTTCAGGTTGATTAGGCGCAGAAATGATAAGTTCCTATTCACCCTGTGCCTCAGAAGGTATGATTTCTCCAGTTCCCATGAGCTTGATGGATTCACTAGGTGGAACTTCATCTAGCACATTTGGTAGGTGCTCTCTTTGCGAGCCTTTAGTCTCATCGAACCGCACATCTACAGTTTCAACCACTTTGTAGTGAAAGAGGTTGAAGACTCTGTAGGAGTGCGAATCCTTTCTGTAACCTAGCATAAAACCTTCATGTGCTTTCGGTGCAAATTTTGATGTGTGATGTGGATCCTTGATCCAGCACCTAGCACCAAATACTCTGAAATAACTCACGTTTGGCTTCTTACCAGTAAGGAGTTCATAGGATGTCTTCTTTAGAAGCTTGTGAAGATAAACACGGTTGATGACATGGCATGCAGTATCAATGGCTTCAGGCCAGAACTTTCTTGGAGTCTTGTATTCATCAAGCATCGTCCGAGCCATCTCAATGAGTGTTTTGTTCTTGCGCTCCATGATGCCATTCTGCTGAGGTGTGTACGGAGCTGAGAACTCATGAGTGATGCCCAATGTGTCCAGGTAAAGGTCGAGGCCGGTGTTCTTGAACTCTGTGCCGTTGTTCTTTCTGATATGCTTGATCATGACGCCATAGTTCGTCATGGCATGGTTGGCGAAGCGTCTAAAGACATCCTGCACTTCATTTTTGTAGAGGATTATATGCACCCAAGTATATCTTGAATAATCATCAACAATGACGAAGCCATAGAGACAAGCAGTGGTAGTGAGAGTAGAGTAGTGAGTAGGGCCAAATAAGTCCAGGTGTAGCAGCTCGAAGGGTTGAGATGTCGTCATGATTGTCTTCGAGGGATGCCTGGCCCTTGTCATCTTTCCAGCTTCGCAGGCACCACACAAATAATCTTTCTTGAACTTGACGCCCTCGATGCCTACGACGTGTTTCTTCTTCGCGAGAGTGTACAGGTTCCTCATGCCAGCATGGCCTAGCCTCCGATGCCAGAGCCAACACTCTGAAGCTTTTGCTAGAAGACATACGGCCAGCTGTGGTCCTGCTGAGAAATCTACCATATACAGATCATCCTTTCTATAGCCTTCAAAGACTAGAGACTTGTCAGGTTCCATTAGTACAAGGCAACAATATTTTCCAAATATCACAATCATGTTTAAGTCACAAAGCATGGAAACAGACATTAAGTTGAAACCACGGGATTCAACAAGCATCACTTTATCCATGTGTTGATCCTTTGAGATTGTAACTCTACCTGGTCCCAATACCTTGCTTTTACCAGCGTCAGCAAATGTGATGTGACTCTTGTCAGATGGGCGAAGAGTTGAATCCATGAGAAGACTTCGATCACCAGTCATATGATTAGTGCATCCACTGTCCATAATCCATTCTGAAGCATGTGGTGTCATACCCTAAAGTACAGTTAGGGGGATAGGCTTCACCAAGAGTACATTTGACGGACAAGAGGATTATCAAAGCTCAGATCAAGGTTAGAACTGATAGGATGATTGGCAAGCGATTCAGGAACAATATACATAGTAAGACCATTTGGGCATTTTATCTTGTGCCCCACAAGATGTTTTAGGTCCCCAGCATAAGCATCAGACGCCTTTGATTTGTGGCTGGAGACCATTCCCTACAAAAGAGAGTTAATTCTTCTTAACCACCCACATTTTCCGGGGTGGCTTCGAAGCAATGAGTCTAAGTGCAGCATCTGAGAACTTCGGCTTTGGAGCCCTAGCAAATAGCCTTGCAGGAGGTGAATAATACTCATATGAATAAGCAGAAAAGTTCTTAGTTTTATGAACATAGCGGTTTGAAGAAGCACGCTCATATTCATACATCTGAGTATGATTTCCTTGCAAAACATTGGCGTTAGGGTGACTCGGGTGAGTCCTCTGTCTGTATGAAGCCTTTGATCCATATGAAGCCTTTGGTCTGGTGTTTGTCTTCTTCCCTTGTGGTGTCATGATGACATTCACAGGAAGATTCTCAAGACAACTCTTGGGTACCCAGATCTTCTTCACGGGCGGTCCATTCCTACAGTTAGTACCAATATACCTCGCAAACACTTCACCATTCTGATTCTTAAACAGTTTATAGTTTGCATCAAAGGATTCATTAATGATAATTGGGTTAGCACAAGTGAAGCCAGATAAGGTGGATGGGTCCACTGAAGGTCCCTTTGCAGCAACCCATGTGGCTTTGGGGTACTGCTCAGGCTTCCAGCAAGAACCATCAACATTCATTTTCCTCTCGAACCCAACAGCCTCTTTCCTAGGGTTTCGGTTCAGAATATGCTTTTTGAGGACATCACATTGTGTCTGATGCCCTTTGAGACTTTTGTACATCTCTGTCTCAAACAATGTCTTCAACCTAGCATTTTCATCAGCAATAACAGTGTCATCCTCAGCAGAGGGGTTAGTCACCACGTCAACAGTTGAAGATATTGTAACAGTAGCAGCAGTAGAACATTCAGCAACAGAAGTAGCGTTATCACGCTCAAGGCATTTTAGACATGGTGGTTCAAATCCTTCGTGAGCAGTACTGATCTGTTGGGCGCGAAGTGACTCGTTTTCTTTTTGAAGATCTTCATGAACTGCTCTCAATTTCTCAAGGGCTTGCTTCCTTTGAAGATAATCATAGGAAAGCTTTTCATGAGTTGTTGATAGTGTTTCATGACGACTTTCAAGTTCCTGGTACTTAACATGAAGATTTTTTATGTCTTCAATTAAGGACTGGGATCAGGTCATTTCCGCGTCCAACAGGTCATCGCTTTTGTCTAACAGTTTTTGAATATGTTCCATAGCTTTCTATTGTTCAGTTGCAATTTTAGCAAGTGTTTTGTAGCTGGGTTTGGATTCACAATCAGAGTCATCTTTACTTGATGTTTGAAAGTTAGCATCACGTGAGTTTACCTTGTCACCACGTGCCATGAAGTAGTAGGTGGGAGCGGATTCGTCCTTGTCATCAGCATCAGCGTTGGTGATGGAGCCATTGTCTTCAGTGTTGAAGATGGACTTGGCAACGTAGGCTGTAGCTAGAGCCAGAGTTGCAACGCCAGAGTCGGACTCCTCCTCAGATTCCACCTCCGCCTCCTCAGAAGTAGACTCCTCCTCTGAATCCATCTCCTTGCCAACAAAAGCACGAGCCTTGCCAGATGAGCTCTTCTTGTCTGATGAAGACTTTGATTAAGACTTGGAAGAAGACTTTGAAGATTTCTTCTTCTTGTCATCAAAATCATATTCCTTTCTCTTCTTCTTCTTCTTGTTCTCATTGTCCCACTGTGGACACTCAGAGATGTAGTGACCAGGTTTCTTGCACTTGTGGCATGTTCTCTTCTTGTGGCCATGAGTGGAAGCTTCATCATTTCTCGAGCTGGATCTTGAAGACTTTCTGAAACCTTTCTTTTTGGTGAATTTCTGGAACTTCTTCACAAGCATAGCAAGCTCCTTTCCAATGTCTTCAGGATCCCCAGAACTGCAGTCAGATTCTTCTTTAGATGAGGAAACATCCTTTACCTTCAAAGTGCTAGTTCGGCCATAGTTGGGACCATAGATGTATCTTTTCTCAGATAGCTGAAACTCATGTGTGTTGAGCCTCTCAAGTATGTCAGACGGATCGAGCGTCTTGTAGTCAGGACGTTCTTGAATCATCAGGGCTAGGGTGTCAAACGAGCTATCAAGTGATCTCAGGAGTGTCTTGACGATTTCATGCTTGGTGATCTCAGTGGCGCCTAAGGCATGAAGCTCATTTGTGATGTCAGTGAGGCGATCGAACATGAGCTGGACATTCTCATTGTCGTTTCTCTTGAAGCGGTTGAAGAGGTTGCGAAGGACACTGATCCTTTGATCTCTCTGGGTTGAGACGCCTTCGTTGACCTTGGAGAGCCAGTCCCAAACTAGCTTCCACGTTTCCAGAGCACTCACACGGCCATACTGTCCTTTGGTCAGATGACCACAGATGATGTTCTTGGCAGTAGAATCCAGTTGAACAAACTTCTTGACATCAGTAGGGGTGACACCTTCATCAGTCTTGGGAACGCCGTTCTTGACGAGATACCATAGATCGACATCAATGGCTTCAAGATGCATGCACATCTTATTCTTCCAGTAGGGGTAATCAGTGCCATCGAAGACAGGGCACGCAGCGGAGACTTTGATTATCCCTGCAGTCGACATAGCTAAAACTCCAGGTGGTTAAACCGAATCACACAGAACAAGGGAGAACCAAGCTCTAATACAAATTAAAAGTGCTAGTCATCGACTAGAGGGGGGGCGAATAGGCGATTTTTATGAAAGTCTTCAAAACATGGGAGTTTCGAAGACAAACAATAGAAATGAACCTATTGACATGCAGCGGAAGGTAGACTACACTAGACAAGCCATAGTTATGTATTCAATGAAGTGAAAGCACGAAGACTAATAGCAGCTAGGCAGTATGGATCAGGATGGAAGATAGTATGAAGCCAAACAACAATAGTCGTTACACAGTGAAGTCAAACAAATAATGCAAGCAGGCAATGACTTCACGAAGACAAACTCTAAGTAAAGAGAGGGAGAAGATAGAACCAATTGCTTGGTGAGGACAAGGATTTGTTGGACCAGTTCCAGTTGCTGTGACAACTGTACGTCTGGTTAGGGAGGCTGAGATTCAACTCAGAAGACCGTGTCTTCACCTTATTCCCCTTGAGCTAAGGACACTTAGTCCTCGCCCAATCACTCTGGTGAGTCTTCAAGGGAGACTTCCAAACCATCACAGACTTCGTTCACCGGCAATCCACAATGACTCTTGGATGCTCAGAACGTGACACCTAACCGGCTGGAGGATTCACAGTCCTCAAGTGTAGCAAGTCTTCATATCACATAGACGGAAAGACTTCAGTGATGCCAAACACTCTTTGGGCTCTGGGGGTTTTGGGCTTTGTCCTCGCAAGGATTTCTCTCTCTCACAAGCTTCGGAGGTGGGTTTCTCTCAAACGACAAAAGCCGTGCACTAACTCTGAGCAGCCACCAATTTATGGTGTAGGGGGTGGGCTATTTATAGCCACTAGGCAACCCGACCTGATTTGTCCGAAATGATCCTGGGTCACTAAGGAACTGACACATGTCCAACGGTCAGATTTCAAACACACGCGGCAGCTTGACTTGGGCTACAAGTAAAGCTGACTTATCCGACTCTGGATAAGATTTGCTCTCATTGTCTTTGCTCGAAGACATAGGATTTGGTTGAGCATCACTTCAGTCACTCTGACTTTGTTCACTTGGACCCCACTTAACAGTACGGTGGTTCCTATGACTCAACAAAGAAGAAAAGGAAACTACGAAACAGCTATGTCTTCGCACTCCATAGTCTTCACGTGAATGTCTTCTCGAGTCATAATCTTCGTTGTGAATATCTTCATATACCACCATTGTCTTCAATGTCTTCACACATTTTTAGGGGTCATCTCCGGTAGGTAAACCGAATCAATGAGCGACTACTACTTGTGTTATCCTGCAATTCTCACAAACACATTAGTCCCTCAACCAGGTTTGTCGCCAATACTCCAAAACCAACTGGGGTGGCACTAGATGCACTTACAGAGCCCAAGACGGCGTCACCACCAGAGCCTTTGGCAGGCGAAGACCACCTTTAGTCAGGATAGCTTGTACTCGTTGTCCCCCTTCAAATTTTGCCATTGTGGCATCCCTTCCCGCTCAATATTTGGGAAGAGGACCAGGGCCTCTATAAATAGGACTAGCCAACACCATGGAGAGGGATCTGATCTCTAACCAGAGACGCCTACACAGCTCACCTAGCACAAGAACACCTCTCCTCCTGAGGCTGTTCTTACCTTGTAACTGTTCATCCTTAGCCCAAGAGGCAATCCACCACCACCACACTGGAGTAGGGTATTACACCACAACGGTGGCCCGAACCAGTATAAATCTTGTGTCTCTTATTCTTGCGGGTTTGCGTAGTTAGGCATGGATCGAGCGCGAGTGAGCTAGGACGTGGGTAGAGATATTCGTGCGCACCCAGAGTTCGAACCTCAAGGGTTTTGCCGGAACCCGCAATCTGACAGTTGTGCCACTGGTGGCAGCAAGACCTCTTGCTTTTGGATGTAGTCGCACATGTGTGCAGAAGGAGGACAGGCGCGACCCCGTCGTTGCTGCACGCATCTACTGAGGAATAACACCATGGGGCTCCGTCACACGGGGTACAACAGTGGATGAGCTTGCCGGAGCGAGGGACGGCGAGATTTCTGAGCTCAGGCCATGCTCCCAGACTGCTCTTCGTACCGCCACTGAAGTCCAAACCGACTTTGCCCTCAAGAAGAGGGGCAGCCTTGCACTTGAAGGAGGCGGGGACAATGACACGCTAGGAGGAGGTGGGAACGACGGCCTACCGCCGGAAATAGTTGGGGCGGCGGCGCGCCACGAGGAGGTACAGGTGGCGTCACGCCAGATAAAGGCCAGGGCGACGGCGCGCCAGGAGGAACCAGGGGTGGCGCCGCGCCAGGAGGAGGCAGAGGCGACAGCGCGTGGGAAGGAGGCGGAGGTGGGAGGCGCACCGGCGTCGTTGGGTCAAGCATTGCCATAGGAGCAGGATAGGTAGCCGGGCCACGGCAGGAGGCCGGCAGAGAGGCCGCCGGAGGTGGAGGCGCGACGGCGGCTAAATCCTGATGCGCGGGTTGTAGGCGGCGGCAGTTGGGTGTTCCCCGGTGGCCGGTGGGGAGGGGGTCGCCGATGGGTGGGTTTGTGTTGGGGATGGATGTGCGGGATGTGGGGATCGAGGTACGAGAGCTGGGGGACAGGCGGTTGGTTTTTTTTTGTTCGGCCGAGTTCGGGAGGACCTCGCGCACCCAATATAGGGCCGACCGTGATCCGAATAACTATTCTGATCCTGGGATCATTATATATATATATATATACAGCCTGTCTATTCTACTAATATTAGCAGAATAACTATTCTGATAACACTTCCGCACTGCACGCTCAACGCGAGGGCACTGCACTTTCAGTAACAGCGTTACTGCAAAACAGAGACTAGTGAACTTCGTGTCGAAAAAACTACACGCGGTGTTTTTTCGGTACCTTTTTCGCTCTAGTTTTTTAACCGTTTATCGGAATGACGCGTGTAATATACCATAGAGAAGCTATGGATTATGCGCAACTTCGCCAAGTTGAACATTTTTCGAGATTCCTTACGGTTTAAGAGCAGTTTTCAAAACGGTGCGGCGCACAACGAGTGACAGTGAGCGTTTTATGTGTTTTTTTTCTAAAAAACTTGTCGTAATGAAGCAAATGATACATCGTTGGAAAGATATCGTCGAGGCGCATATTTTTCATATATATTATTTTCTCTCATTCATTACGGTTTAAGAGCAGTTTCAAATTTAGTAAATCGCGGAATTTTTGTTTTTTTGATTTTTTTTACAATTTTCGGTATTGTTTTTGCTCCAGTTTTTGAACAGTTTGTCGGAACGAAGCGTATGATACGCCGTTGGAAAGATAAAGACGAGGCGAACTTTCTTATGTTGAAATGTTTTTGAGATTCCCTACGGTTTTTAGTTAATTTTGAAAATCGTGCGGCTGACGACGAGAGGCAGCGGCCGTTTTTCGCAAAAATTTTACAAACCGCTTTGTCGAAATGGTTTAAATTATACGCCATTGAATACATATTGACAAGACACAATTTTTTCATGTAAAATACTCTCTCCGATTCCTTATGGTTTAAGAGCAATTTTGATTTTAACGAAATGCGGACACTTTGTCTTTTCGCGACCCAAAATCATCATGTGTACTGCATCAAACAGAAAACCGCACTTCTTTAGCGTAAAACCGCACTTCATCAGACGGACAAGTGCATTGCATGATTACTTTTTTGTGGGACGTAAATTTTCTCAAACAAGGTAGCAAACCGCATTGCTTTAGACCAAAATCCTCACTTCATCAGACGGAGAAGTGCACTGCATGATTTATTTTTTTGGGGACATAAATTTTCCCAAACGAGGTGAAGTGCACTTCATGTCAAGCGTTGGTGAACCGCAATACTATGAAAAGTGAACCTCATCAGACGGACAAGTGCACTGCATGATCACTTTTCTGTGGGACGTAAATTTCCCCAAAAGAGGTGGAGTGCACTTCATGTAAAGTGTTGGTGAACCACAATACTATGAAAAGTGAACCTCGAGACTATCGTAAACGGGCAGCGACACTAGCAAAAGTAAACCGCATAAGTTTTTTCCAAACTCAATATTTTTTTACTTGTGTAGACCGGGCGAGTGGACCGCAGGGACTGAGAAAGTGGACCACATGTAGTGAGAAGTGAACTGCTTTTCGAGGTGTTTTTACTTTTCGGATTACCAAGTGAACCACAAAGGAGTTTTATAGTCAACTACGTGAGAGAACAAAGTGAGCCACACAGCCATCTAGAACACAGCAGAATCAACGATGCAGTGCCCAACAGAACTACACTAGGCAAAGACGTGCTTATACAAAGTGACCATCCATTCTTACTACCCTTTTCTCTCTGCGTTTCCCATAAACAACAAAACAAACTTCAAATAAACATCGATGTTCTCTTCTCTTTCTTACTGAGTGCACTGCAAATGATTTCCAGAAGAAGAAAAAAGAGTGAGCTGCAAAACACAAAAAGAGTGAGCACCCAATCCACCATGTCGCTGGAACTGAAAAAGTACTGTAGCGCGCCAGAAGCAGACGGATTGCACTGTTATCGCACGAGGTAAACTGCACTGTCGCTGGAAGTTGTGGGAGGAGAGGACCCAGGGAGATATCTTCCGTGGCCTGGTCGTCTCAGAGGGAGGACAGGAGGCGATGGCGAGCTCGTCGGTTAGGGGCCGCCGGGACTGGACGACAGTGCAGAGGACGCGGAGGACGTCGAATGGTGGGGAGGCGATCGGGGTAGTTTGACAAGGTCGTTGGATGGTGGTGGAGATGTGGAGGCGAGGTAGGTGAGCGGCGCCCGTCGACGATGATGCTTGGAAGGGCCCCTGGCGCGCAACTTCCGCCTGTGGCGAGCAGTGCTTACTTGGATCCCGTTGGGATCCGGTGATCCTCGAGGCGGGAGGTGAGCACGCTGGGGAGCGCCACCGGGGAGGTTCGCATCAGGAGCCAAGGGGCGCCGGGGAAGGGAGATGCGCCTTCGGGCTTGGTTGGGGGAGTGGCGGTGCGGTGGGTTGCACGAAGGGAGGCGTGCCGGCCGGGATGGACAGGAGGCACGGTGGCCAGGGCTAGCGCGGGCCTGCGGGATGGGGCGGCATGGGGAGCTAGCCGGCGAGGCGCGCTATTGGAGTTGGCCTGGGCCGAGTGGGACGTGGGGGCGGCGGAGGGGAGTGGGGAAGAAGGTGGAGGTGAGGCGGCGTGCGGGAAGGAGGAGTGGGTGGGGTGGATAAGGTGTGGGGAGGGGTTGGGTTTTGATTTTGTTTGTCTCGATGAAGTGTTAGCAGAATAAGCTTTTTTGTTACCAGAATAAGGTCTTAAGGGGTCTATTCTGCTAATATTAGCAGAATAACTATTCTGATAATACTTCCGCACTGCACACTCAACGCAAGTGCACGCAATTGTTCGAACCAAGTGTGCTGCAGAACTCAGGCGAGTGAACTTCGTGTCAAAAAACTGCACGCGGTGTTTTTTCGGTACCTTTTTCGCTCTAGTTTTTTAACTGTTTATCACAACTAGGCTTGTAATATACCGTTGAGAAGCTATGGATTAGGCGCAAATTCGCAACGTTGAACACTTTTCTAGATTCCTCACGGTTTAAGAGCAGCTTTGATAACGGTGCGGTGCACGACGAGTGGCAGCGAGTGTTTTTTCACGTTTTTTTTTCTAAACCGCTCGTCCGAATGAAGCAAATGATACACTGTTTGAAAGATATCATCGAGGCGCATCTTTTTGATATCTATTATTTTCTCTAATTCGTTACGGTTTAAGAGAAGTTTCCAATTTACTAAATCGCGGAATTCTGTTTTTCAAAAAATTCAATCTTCCAGTACTGTTTTCGCTCCAGTTTTCTAACCGTTTGTTGAAATGAGGCGTGTGATACGTCGTTGGAAAGCTACGGACGGAGCGCAACTTTCATATGTTGAAATGTTTTTGAGATTCCTAACGGTTTTTAGTTAATTCTAAAAATCGTGCGGCTGACTACGAGAGGCAGCGGCCGTTTTTCATGAATATTTTACAAACCACTGGTCGAAATGATTCAAATTATACACCATTGGAAAGATATCAACGAGGCCCAAAATTTTCATGTAGAACACTCTCTCCAATTCTTTACGGTTTAGAGCAATTTTAAAAATACCGAAACGCGGACACTCTGTTTTTCGCGACACCCAAATCGACGAAGGAACTGCATCTGACAGATGAGCGCACTGCATCAGACAGAAAACCGCACTGCATCAGACAGTCAAGTGAACTTCATGATTTCTTTTGTCAGGCGTAGATTTTCTCAGACAAGTTTTTTTTGTCTTTTTCAACGTTTTTTATGAAGAAGAGTGGACCGCAGAGACGGCAAGTGAACCGCGACATATATTTAAGCGAACCACATTAATTTTTTGTTGTTTTGCTAAAAAATCGCATTTCAATGTTGCGCCAGTGAACAACATCACTCTCAAAAGTGAACTACATCCAAGGACCAAACGCACTGCAGGTGTTGATTTAGTCGACTGAATTTTGAAACACACGAAACAAATTGCACTTCTTACATAGGGTAATGAGCTGCTACACACAATTTTAGTGAACTACTTCTTTTGTCTTCTTCAAACAAATTTATTGAAGACATTGGTACTGCAGATGGAATGAAGTGTACCACATGGTCAAATTCACTGAACCGCACGGTGAAGACTAGAGAACTGCATTTTTACAGTTGGTGAAAGTAAACCCCGTGACAGAAACTAGTGAACTAAATCTAAAAGGAAATGAACTTCTTTGTGATGGTATATTTATTGTCGTTACAAAGGAAACCACAGGAGTGCACTACACGCATACACACACCGCATTGCAAGCATACACACAAGTGAAACCACCATGTGTGACAATACAAATTGTTTTCTCAAAAAACATGACCGATGGGGTGGACTCCACTTTTTACATAGCGAGCAAACCACAAGCATCGTTACAAATAAACTGCACTTTTTACATAGGGTGCAAACCACAAACAACGGGGAATTTCGCACAATAGCCTGCCGCAAACAAAAGAGAACTGCCTGCGACCACCGTCCTATAGAGGAGAGTAGGTACAGGGTGTTGAAAGTGGACCACACATTTTGGGGAAAATGAACCGCACACACATGCTGGATGAGCTGAAAAACATGCAAAGATTTCATCCATAGACTAGCCTCACCACACACTTCTTATACTTCCACCCCCGTATGTGCTTTCTCCCTTTTATTTCTTCTTTGTGCGCACAAACAAGCTACAGCACCAATATTCGAGGGTAAAATCAGAGGAGAAAAAAGCTAAACAGTAGATACTTCGTGGGACAATAGTAGTTGCTTCAAATGTCTGCAGCGGTGAGGAATCGGTTCAGAGAGGAAAAAACTAAGACTTGGTTACGGGATGGAGGCAAACCTACAGTCAGGAGCAGAAGCTATGATGTAGATTCTCGCAAAAAAAAGAAGCTATGATGTAGAGATAGCAGCTAGCGGCGGAGCAAGCTGAGGCAACGAGCAATGGATCAAACGACCTCCTTGGGACACCGCCACCTGTTGCTATGCTCCCGTAGCTACTGCGACCCGCGGGACTGAGATATATTCAGTGTGTGCAGGCGGCCGAATCGCTCTGAGCTGCAAGAGACACACACCGCACGACACCACCCACGAAATTGAACTGCATCGGGAGCCTTGACTGTCTTCAGGCCAGCTCGCAGTAGGGGAGGGGATGCAGGAGAGCTCGTCGGAGGCCGTCGTAGGAGATCTCACCTGAGGAACTCGCTGCCCGCGGTCCGGTGGTCGGGGGACGGTTGAATCCGTGGACGGAGAGCCACCGGAGTAGCCGGCCACCACGTAGCTGAGGGGGAGGTGCGAGTGGCCGGGGGTTGGGCGGCGCCGGCTGGGGGAGTTGATATCTGGGAGGACGGCGATGGCTCGCGGTAGACCTGGTGGCGTGGGGATCCGGCGTCGCCGCTGGTCGGCGGCGGACGGAAGTGGTAGGAGGTAGTGCTAGGGGCCGTGGTTGGAGAAGGTGGAGGGGCCCCCACGAGCAAGGGCGGCGGCTGCGGGAGGCAGTGGAGGTGGTGGGGCAGTGCCCGGCGGCGGGGTCGTGGGAGGTGTGACTGGAGCAGGTGGTCGGGGTGATGAGTAGGAGGTGCGGTGATGCCGACCAGGAGGCAGAAGAGCCGGGGCGGCGCCGGCCGGGAGGAGGAGGCGTCGGGGCAGCACCGGCCGGGAGCAGGAGGAGGCGAGGCGGCCGGGATTCGTTTCAGGTGGGACGCGCCGCGCGTAGAGAAGGTGGGGAGGGTGGGGCGACTGCTCGGGTGGTGCGCATCTCGCCGGAGAAGGTGGGTCGCGCTGGGCCGGCTTGGATCGGGGTGGACGGAGGTACGTGTAGTGCGGGAGGTGGGGTGGGGATGCGCCGGGTGGGGAGTGGTTGTTTCCGTTCGTTTCGGGTGTTAACAGAATAAGAGGAGGTGTTAACAGAATAAGGGTCTTAAGGATGTTATTAGAATACTAGCAAAAGAGCCCGTGCGTTGTAACGGAAAAAAACACAACACACTCTCTTAACCGAACAACCATCACTCAAGAACACAATAGGTCCATCTCCTTTATTTTAGCGACGCATCATATTTGTGTTGCCGCTTATCCTTCTTCTCACCCTCGCCGGCGATGGCCTTAGTGTTCACATAAACCAAAACGTGTTTGAACGTGGTTAATCCTAAGACGTCTCTCTCTCCTTCTCTCCTCCCTCTCCCTCTCTCTTGCTTTCTCTCACACTCGCGATGAGAAATCTGTTGTTTTCCCCTGCGACGTATTCAGAGGTATGCATGTGTAGTTCTCGATGTTTTCTTTTCCCTATATGATTATAGTAGGTGTTTATTTGCAATCCGGATCGCCGCCTGCATGAAAGAAAAATGGATCGTGTGCTATATTATAAATTTGCTTCCAAAACAGTATTTAAAAAATATTTAACAGGTAAAATTAACATCATATACAGATTGCACACATTTTTCTAATCAAATTTAATATATAACATATTAAAATCAGAGTTACGGTTTAAAAGATACGTATAATTTAGAAAACCATTTGTTTGAATTAAATATCTTCTAAAACAATATTTATAAATACTTAACAGGTTAAAATAATCTTATATTCATACTTTACATATTTTTCTAATCAAATTTCATATATAACTTGTTTAAATCGGAGTTACGGTTTAAAAGATATGGATGGTTTAGAAAAGCATTTGTTTGACTGAAATATATGATCCGCGGATGGAATACCTAAAAAGTCAGGGTTTTTTTGAAAAACTGTAAAATAACGGTTCGTTGTGACTTAAATCTGGACTATGGATTGATTTCATGAAAACACAAGGGCTTTTTTGCAAATTAGCGTAACGGACGGGCAGAAACCCTGCATGCTTTATTATAAGGTAGATATATATATAGGTAAAATGTTTGGCGCACCTAGGTGCCTGGGCACCTAGTTGGAGTTTCATTAATACCTCGTGGATTCAAACCGATTAAATTTTGCATGCAAGATTTTTCATATGTGATACTAGCACGCATGCATTTGTTTCCAAACAATACATGTATCCATAACTCCCCTTCCATGCATGATCGTCCTTGGAATCTTTCAAAAATAAAAATATATACCTTAATAGAGACGACATGCTTGATATACCCAAGGTACTGTAGATGAAAATGATATACCAAAGAAATATACATCCCAAAAAGGATATACCCGAGGTATGATAAAGAGAAATGATATACCTCAGAAATATTTCCCCCAAAAATTATGTACACCAAGATGATAATTAAAGTGTGACATACTCAAAAATTACATAGCCAAAATTGATATACCCAAGAAATATTTGTGAGTATGGAACTTCATATGTAGGTTCGTACCCAGGACATTATACGTGTGTTTATGATACTTGCGAACTTCTATATGGAAGTTATATTCTATCCCGGTATAAAAATGGAAAATATATCCTAATTATTGTATAGGCATATTTTTGTATGATATATTTATCATAGATATCACATACTCTCCACTATATATAAAGAACTGATGGAAATACACGATACGTTGGGCTCGATGAAAAAACATATACCCACATACATATGGTCTCGTATTGTGGGTATATGATACCTTATAATTTTCTTAAAAGTCTTAAACACCTGTGGGCATATGATACCTTCTAATTTCGGAAAAAACATTTAAATTGAGTCCCAAATTTCCATATGGACGTTATATTCTATCCCCACATAAAATGGATGTTATATCCTAATTACTAGATAGCCATTTTTGTATGATATATTTATCGTACGTATCACATACTCTCCACTATGTATAAAGAACTGATGGGTATGTCATTTTTTATATTGTGTGTTGTTAATTTCTAGGTATGTCGATAGTTTTGCTAGTTTTCTGGTTATACCAATCTTTATATATTTTAAATATAACAACTTTTTATTTTTTGCTATATTATTGCTAGTTGTGTCACATCAAATGGGTATATATTTTATGGAATATGGTTTATGGGTATATCACACTTATTTACTTTTATAATGTAAACTGCATTGGATATGACATACCCACTATATTTAAAATATTTGTGGGTATTCGATAGTGGGTATATGATACCATTTGTTTAAATTAGATAATATTGGAAAAGTATGTCCCACATAATAATACCATATACATCCTATTATTATACGCGTGAAAAATATCTCCACATACCTAAGAACATGATTATATACAAATTAAGAGGTATTTATTTCTGATTTCTCTCTCTGTCTCCTATTTCTATTAATGACTCCAAATACGCAACGATACCATGCATGCCATTCTTTTTCCTTTTTTCTACTACAGAATAGTTCCATGCATAGTGTGCATGAGCCTTATTTATGGTATCCAATTAGCAATTAATGCATTAATACAGATACCCGTTGGAATAGCACACATCTAAATGCAATCGAGTGGTGGAAAAGCAAGGAGCCTTGACACCTAGGTGTCCTAAACTACGGTCAAATACTATTCTAATCCCATGATTAGAATAACTATTTGGATCACGGCGCGCTATATAGGGCCGAATGGATGTTTATGGATCCAAAAATCCCACCGAACACAAAAAGATAATAATCCACACGTACCTCCCCACGCCCCCACTCCCTCCCCGATCCAGCCACCATCCCCACGCCCCTACTCCCTCTCCCATTCAGCCACCCACCATCGTCGGCGCTGGACCGCCACCGCTGCGGGAACCGGCCACCGCGCCGCCCCCGCTCCGAGAACCGGCCGCCGCTTCCCTCCTGGACCGTGCCGCCGCCGCCGCTTCCCTCCCCGGACTGCGCCGCCGCCACCATCACCTTCCACGGATCATGCCGCCGCCTCCCTCCCGGGATCGCGCCGCCATCGTCCGCCGCTAGCTACCGCTACATGTGCAGTCCTTCGCTAGCTGCCACTGTAGTCCACCGCTAGCTATCGCGGGGGAGGCAGTGCTGCTCCGGCTATCCATGCGTCACCGGCTGCCGCCGTGAACGGCGTCCTGACGCCATCACTTACTGCCCCCTAGCGCCGCCTCTAGTGCGTACCCGCTACAGCCTCGGGACAAACCTCCTCCACGCGGGCGACTTGCCGCTCAAACTTCCCCTCGCCGGCCATCGTGGGCCTCTGTATCCTCTAATGGCGGCTCCTCCCATGTGGCACAAGCAAGGTCAACTGCGGCTGGATGAGACTCAAAAAATGGTGGTACGTATTAGAACAAATACTCCTGGCATACCCATGTCGTTGGAAGCAGAAGGTATTTCAGTTACTAGTTCTTCCATATACTAGAGGAATTTCTTTCAATCCACCCTGAGCAGAGCTCGTGGCATCAGTCCTTTATTTTTTCCGTGTGAAAATTTATGAGCATGAAGGAATAGTTCTGCCCGATGAGCAGTTCCAATTGAGTTCTCCCTACAGATAGTTTGACTTTTATTTCCAAGCATTAAGTTATCCTAGATACTTGATTGGTACTCCACCTTGCAAGCAAGGATGCTCCGAAAATGAAACACATGATGTTTGATACACCTTGGTACACCACGGCTCAAGTTCTCAGCATTTTTTTAAAGGTCATCGAGCTGAGCACGGGCTGCTTATGTGTTGTACGCCTTGGGCGTCCATGTGTTGGTGATGAGCGTGATGGCCGTGCATTGACCTGCATCGCCTGTCCGAACTGTGTCGGCCATGCGTCCGACGACCTGGTCCATCTCTGATCACCTCTTCCGCGCAATCAGCCGCACATACACAGACATGCCTGTACTTTATTATACTTGAACTTCAGAGCTTCTGAACTCTCTGAATCTGTGTGCATGTTTTTGTATTGTGTCATTGCATAGATCCACCACTGAATTTGGAAATTCATTCAATGCTTAAACTTGATAAAAAAAGAGCAAGAAACAGTGAAAAATTATGTGTGTTTTTCACGGAAGTGAGATGGGAATTTAGATGTTCCTTTTCATAATATTAAGGGCATCGATCATTCAACTATTTATGTTATCCTTCGTGCTCTGACTTGAGTGAAGTTATGTGAACCAGCATAGTATATCGTAATTTTCTGATTTTGAGTCGTGGCATATAGTCCTCACACAAAGTAGTTGCAAATATGTTGAAGTATATTATGCACATAGTTATCCTCCCTAATGCCTAAATTGGTACCTTTTCAATCTTTGTGCTGACTACTAAACATAACTAGATGATACCCTGCGCGTTGCCGCGGAAATTTTTGGCAAATTTTAGAGATGTGATGAATTAAGAAAGAAAAAGTTTAACTAATAATGTGAGTGTAATAGCTGGAATATATGAAATAATATTTCACCGGCATCAAATATAAGTACTAATGTGTAGAGACTACTCCATATTGTTCAGAGAAGAAAGCATTGAAAACTGTGGGTCGTGACATGTCATGGAAATTAGTACACATAATTATGCTGATGGCTGTAGCTAGGCGTCTAAGGACAACAAACATCTGTTACCCACTGTCCCAGTTGAGAAGGGGACGCCATGTTACACAACGGGAGCATCAAGAAAAAAAACATTATCAAGTGCGGTGGAAATAGACTGCTATCTTTTTTGACATGAAATAAACTGCTATCTGCTGTCACGTATCACTTGGTACCGTAAGGATGACTAAATTATTGCAACAGTAGCCCGACATCAAAGCAGCCAATGTGTTGTCATATCAAGCAGCGGATGTGATGCATAATCATCGAGTGTGGAGCATGGAAACAATAAAAAGGCAACGATTGCTGCTTCCATTTCTGCATGTTCAGGCGTCAATTACTGCATGCATTGCATGCATGCCGGCATGCACTTGGTGCAACAGCTCTCCTGTGTTGATCGGACGACTATGGTAGACTGATCTAGGATATCCAATGGCTAAATTAATTTAGGTGATGTGGCTCAAGGAGAAGGCAGAGAATTCCTTGTAGTGAGGGCTAGCTATTTAGATATAGTAGATTATTTTAGGTCTTCCCTGACCCATGGTCACGCGAAAGCGGTGCTGCTCCGGCAAGCTCCTCCGTCCCCCGAGCACAGTGCTGTCCATGACGGTCTCCTCCCTCCTGTTCCCTCAGTGAGGATGATGTCACTTTTTTGCGAAACAGAAAGTTATGTTGTTCTTCAGTATATGTCCATAGAAACCTATGACAATTTCTTTAGTAGCAGTTCACCAAAAAAATCCTGTTGTAGTTCTTGAGTATTGTTCCATTAGAATTTCATGTTATCTAAGTATTTTTAGTACTTGCAATTGCAGATAAGTGTTTGTTAGAATTGTCATTCTGTCAGTAAAGTACCATTCTTCAGTATATGTTCTGAAAATTTCATCTTTTGTGTGCCTGGTGTGAATCGTTGGTCTTCTTCTTCTCTCACTTTTGCTCTTGAATTAGAGGTAGCATGTTGATTTTGCACTTGATGAAGAACATATCCTAAAATGTGAAAAAAATTGTTCCCCAATGAATAATTTATTGTTCGTAAAGATCTATTTTCTTCCAGAGTGATGAATTTTTGCCCCTAAACAATTAACTTTATGCTCCTAAATGAGGAGGTAGTATAGGGAACTACATGTACGTGTTTTTCCGAAAACATTCTTAAACCATTTTTGATGAAGTATAGGGAACTTCATGTATGTGTTACTCCCGAAATGAGATGACACTTTGTGTGTACAATTTTTTAATATACCATATTGATTGAGAACTAAAAAGGGCATGCTTTTTTAATAATCTAGAAGTTCAACGACTTCCACCTAGAAAGTTCAAAAGACATTATTTTTGAGGGAGAACGCATCCTGCCCAGAAGATGCATATGGAATAAAATGTAAATTAACAATGAAGTTCATATATATATAAAATTGAAGTTCGCATAGAGAAAAAAGGTGCATTTTTGAAAAAAGGTACATGTTTTCTAATTCCAGATGCTTATATGGTCGACGTTCCTCTTGCCACGGAGAAGCTCGACGAGTGGAGAGCCACCATTCGGAGCCTCACCAGCTTCGCCAACAAAGATGAACCGCAACAAGCGGGACCCTCGTGTCGGTGCTCCCTAGAGCCGGCGCACGCCAGAGGTGGGAGGACCGGAGGCGCCACGACCACGGTGCACTCTCCTCCCCCACGCCAGCAACAACAGCCGCCAGCTCGTCGGGCCGACGCTTGTGACAATGTCTCCACAGCGTCGTCCAACCCGCAGGCCCGCTGCGACCAACGCTAAGTTCTTCGGGAGCGAGCCCAGTAGGACGCTCGGACCACTATCGAGCGGCGGCGGGAGGCACGCAGTCGGCCAGATAGGCGTGCGGGGCCCACTTTGGATCGCCCGGCGCCTGGGGGCTCCGGCGACCTGCCTTACGAGGTGGGTTGTCTAGCCTTTAGCCGAGAGCTGTGGCAGTTCCAGTGGCCCTCACACCGCACGTTTAAGCCCGATGTTGGGGAAAAGTACAATGGCAAGACCAATCCGTCGGAGTTCCTCAGCATCTACACCATCACGATCGAAGCTGCCGGGGCCCGCGATGACAAGGTGCGCGCCAACTACTTTCCGTTGGCACTTAAGCCCAACGTCATGTCATGGATGATGCACCTCCCAGTCGATTCCATCTCTTCTTGGTCGGATCTGTACCACGAGTTTGTTGGCGCCTTTACCGGAGGCGACCAAGCTCCTGGCTAGGCAAGTGACTTGCATGTCATCCCCTAGAAGGACGGCGAGACCCTATACAGGTACATACAAAGGTTCAGCCGAGTGCAGTACAACATCCCAGACGTTCACCCTGCCGCTGTCATCAGTGCATTCCATCAGAATGTGCGCAACCGCAAGATGAGTGAAGAGCTGGCTATGAACAAGGTTAAGGATGTGGCCGAACTTTTATGTTCTGGCTGATAGGTGTGCTCGGGTTGAAGAAGGAAGGAAGTACCCCGGTGAAGACGCCGGTGCGGAATCCGATTCCACTGACGAAGACGCCGCCGCCCCAGCGAAGAAGGGCCGACGTCGCGACAGAAAGCATAAGGGCAAGACTGTGCTTGCCGTCGAGAGATCCGGCGACCCCGGCGCCGCCAAGAAGGCCAAGGCTGACGACCCCGGCAAGGAAGTTGCCGGGTGCGCCGCCTGCCAGGCCCTGCGGCTGCTGACAAGCCAGGAGGCTCCAACAAGCAGTACTGCAAGATCCATCGCACCAAGGGCCATGACCTTTCAAAACTGCCGACAGGTTGAGCTGCTTGCAGAAAAGCAGAAAGCCGAATATGAGAGGCGGGACAAGGAGAAGGGTCAGGACGGTGCCAAGGGGTCCGGCAAGAAGCGTGGCGGCAAAGAAGGTCGTCGCGGCAAGGACAATCAGCAAGAAAGGCCCGCTCGGGGCCGTGACAAGAAGAAGGAAGATGATGAACATGACGAGGACGGCGAGTCCGACGAGCACGAGTTCCAGAAAGCTACAGAGGCCATGTGCGTCGATGGTGGCGCCTCGTTGCATACCTCCCACCGCCAACTGAAACAGTGGGCGCGTGAGGTCACTGCGGCAGAGCCATCGTTTAATGCCCGGAAGCCACTGAAGTGGTCCCGCACGCCTATCATTTTTGATACCGAGGATCACCCTGATCGCATAACTGCGGTCGGGTTTTTGCCGTTGTTGGTTTCACCAACGATGCGCAACCTCAAGGTAACGAAAGTGCTAGTTGACGGTGGGGCCGGTCTGAACTTGATCTCGGCAGTCGTGATCAAGAGGCTGCAGATTCCTGATAAAGATCTCGAGGAGACGGGCACGTTTCAGGGGGTCAACCCGGGAAGGAGTCAGCCGAAAGGTAAAATCATGCTGCCCGTTACATTTGGGGGCGAGTGACGGTGTCCTGGACTAGGGGGTACTCACCACGTCGTCTCTCGATCAGTTGTGTTGGGCCGAGGACCCCCATGGCCGTTTACTCATGGGCAATTCGGACAGCCGATGACATACATGAGGAAGATTCCACAAGACTTGGTGATCAAGACAAGGACTCCTCTCCACCGACGTATTCGACTAGGACTCTTGTTATCCTAGGCCTCCGGTACGTTATATAAGCCTAGGCCAAGCTAGTTGATAGATCATCATTAGGACATTATTCATCATACCCTCAGGCTTAGACCACAACATATGATCTCGAGGTAGTCAACTCTGTACCTTGACACTCCATCAATATAAACAAAAGCAGGACGTAGGGTATTACCTCCATCAAGAGGGCTCGAACCTGGGTAAAAATCGTCTCCTTCGTTCCTATTACCATTGATCCAAGAATCCACAGCTTGGTACCCCCTACCCCAAGATCTACCAGTTTTGACACCGACAATGGTGCTTTCATTGAGAATTCCGCTGTGTGATCGGCAAAGGATCAATGGCTCGTGTGAAGATCGACTGCGACGTCGGCATCTTCATCACCAGCTCGACTGGTCACCTTGGCTCGGCCGAGGACTGTGCTCCATGTCATATCGTCATGTTCGGACGAGGGCCTTTGTCATCATCCACTCCGATCTCTATCAAGATCATGGAGGAATCATCCATGGAGCTCGGGCGCTCAACGTCAACATTGCCCTCGAGTGACCGTGTTGTTTTTCTGGACAGCGAACTTGTATCTGCCGCCACCACCTCCTCGAGCGTCGCTTTGGCGATTTCTTTGGTGGGATTGTCCGGAATTAAGTCTACAACAACCGTGCAAAATTTCGTCGATTTCCGATGGAGGAATCTCCGGCAATCTACGATATACCGGAGCCCTCTCAAATCAGGACGACAATCTGGACGAGTTTAGGGCGTGGTATCCGGAGCCCAGCTCGGAGGTCCTTTCAAAGATCCAACCGCTCATCTGCCACGGAATTCCCAAGTCCACCACCCCTCAAATTTCAGCTCGATCCGACGGTTCAAACTTCAGGAACCTTCCGATGAGTGGACCAATTTTCTGATCTGTTTTCTGCGCGAATACGGATCTGACCTGGATTAATGTTTCTTTATGAACGTGATATTGAACAATCTTTTTAAAAGGAATTTTTTCTAGGGTATTGTGCGTTGTTTTTAAACACATGGCCATAAAATTTTAACTCTCCTCTGAGGTAATCTTCACCATCACGCTGGTGTCAAACCAGTCGGGCAATATTGCTCCATGGCTGCCGACCTGCGCTAGACATGTCGTCGCTTTTTGAGCCGAGCTCAACTTCATCGGATCATCATCTCGGTGGGCCAAACAAGAGTTTGGAATTGCCAAGGATAAATCATCACCAACATCGCCGCCCCAAGGATTACACGGAGCGGGCACACCGGCATCGCCGCATGGTCACTTCATCAAGCCGGCATTGACCGTGTCACAAGTTACGACCTGCGTTGGCATGGCCGCACTATTGCTTCTTCAAGCCGATGTCCATGACGCCGAACTGCTTCAACACCTCTGCTGACATGGCAGCTGCAACTTCTCCTTACCGATCTTCTTCGCCACCTCGGCTAGACCGGGGGCGTCGCCATGTCTTCATCAACCTACTCCGGAGACTTCGGCGTCACCAGCCGACCAGCTTCGTCACGTTAGCTGGATTGGGGGCTTTGCCTCGGGAAGCCAACCTTTGCCAACATCGCCATGCCGTCGCTTCATCGCCCATCAGGCAATACGTGTGCGGATCGAGTCCCAATTTTGGGAGTCACTTTTCTTTGGATTGCTACAACAAATAAACCAGGAGCTATTAATCCTAGTAATTTTTGCTTGTTTGGGTTTATTTTTCCTAAGGAATTATTACTGTGGTTTGTTCCATCATTTGTACACAGGTCTATCAAATGCTGGTCGCATTAACGATGGTCATGTGGTGGTTCGGTTAGTTTCCGTACATAGTTGGGCAAACGCCGCATCCGGAACTCGGACCGACCTGTGAATTCGGTCTTTGTCACGCTTTCATCGCATCATACTGACGCCCTGCATCGACATTGACTTCCGCGCCAGGCCACATTTCTTTTAAAAAAATATTTTGCGTAAATTAATTATGCAAGGTTTTTTATATATTTATATTATTATTTGTTGGCCTGCACTATTTTACATGTGTAGGTAATCGACTTCGACTGCATCACGTGGTCACTTCGGCAAACCGACGCCGTCGTCCTAATCGACATAAATCGGCTCGCATGATCACCTTGATGGTCGAATTGCCATACCGACATGCTCGGTTGCCCCGGGGTCTCCGGCATCGTTGAGAGAGCCCTACCCCATCAAGTGTTCGGCACGCGGGCCATATTTCATTCATTACTCACTTCGCATAAATTATTTATTATGCTACGCTTTTTTTAATTTATTATTATTACTATTATCTCCGGTTTGCACTATTTTTTGTGCATAGGTAAATGATCCGGGTCGGGCAGTGTTGTCACCTTGGCGTACTGACATACCACGTCACCTCGGCTGGACTGGGGGCTTCGCCATCACTTCATTAACCCACGCTGGGGACTTCGGCGTCACGCTGCCGGCCTGCATTGGCCATGCTATGTCACCACTTCGGAGTGCCGAGCTCTTCGCTCCGCCACCTCGGGACTGGCTTGGGGGATGGAACCTTGTCCCGCATCAAACTCGGACCGCGTCACCAATGCCGAACACATTAACCAGCTAAGTCGCTTTCATGCTCAAAGTTTTAAATTTTTAACTTGTGTTCGGTCCGACCATGCTCACATACGTTGTTCGAAACTCCCTTTACCCATGTTAAATGGGGGCTCTTCAAATTTATACGAGCCGTTCTATAACAAATGTGTTTTCTTCTTGGTCGTTGCAAAGTCTTTTTCTATCGCTCCTTTTTCGACTCGAGTGTATGGTCAATAGCCGGATAGCCCGGCTTCTCTCTGAAGCCGCTCGAGTTTAGTTTGCTAAACTAGCCTCGGAGAAGCACTCCGCCTTCGGGATAAGGAGCTTGAAGTCGTAGGCTGACCCCCTTGAAGTTTTGAGATCGGATGTGTCATGTTAAAGCACGACAGAAGCACAATTTTTTAAAGACAAATTTCCCAATTGGCACCAAAATCTCGATTTAGTCCGGACGTCAAGATTTTACATAAGTTTTTGGCTTTTCGAGCTTATGGCACTTTTTAGCTATTTGCATGTTTTTCTTTCAGGGAGCGGGGCATCCTCATGGCCGAGGTACCCTGTATAATAATTCAGCTCAGAAGACCTTTTTCGACCCACAACTCGACATCTTTCCTGCTGAACTACACCTCGGTGTTGACAAAACACACGCCACATCGGGACTAGTTTCCTGGCAGTGCAACGCCAGACGCCTTTAAAGCATTGGCAATATTCAAGGGGGGCTGAGATTACAGCCGAACCCACCAAAAACCAAGGTACGCCATAGAGTCCTCGGCAAAAACGTTCTCGGATATTGCTATATATGCATCGGTTTGGAATTGTGTCTTCTTTCAAAAGTTGGGTTGCCCGGCTCCTGTGCTTGCCTCCTAAGTTCCGCTTTATTCGGCTAGGTGTGCAAAGGGAGAACCACTGCGATTGTGCTTCCAGATCGCATGGTTAAGAGCCTCAGTGGAGAAAGCCGAAAACTGACTGTCACAATAAGCGTAAACTGGTCAGCGATCCGACGACTGTGTTAAATGACAGGCCGTTCATAGCATTGGCCGAAGTGTTTATGGCTTGACCTCGGCTGTCGCCGAACACTACCCGGGGGCTAGTAACTGGCCTCCCAACTTTAAGCTCCTATGACTAAGTGAAAGTTATAAAGCCCGCATATCTGATTGCCTCGTTTCTGCTAACACAACCGCCTCTGGGCACCGAGACATCGACTAAGGGTTGTCTTGTTATTGCGGAAACATCCTGCGTAGTATCTACAAAGGTGTAGAAGCCGACGATGGGCCACTTTCAACTGATAAACGGTCGCAACGGAGTCAAAATAAACATATCATCAGCATTTGTATTTAGTATACAAGCGCTACATTCCGTAATTATCGTTATAAAGCCATAAATATGCATCAATTTGACTTAAGATTTTGGCCAAGCTGGGTTGCCTGGCTCCTGTGCTTACCCCTACGTTCCCAATTGTTCGGCTAGGCGGTAAAGGAAGCACCTCTGTGATTGTTACTACCAGGTCATCCGAGTTAGTACCTCATACTGGGTAAAGCCGAAAGCTAGCCATCTTAAAGGATATAATTGGTCGGCAACGATGGAAGTGAAAATTTCGGTTCTTTTGTGGACCACAGAGTTCGGGAATTCCCCCCAACTAAATCCTCAATATTTTCCTCTCACATTGATCGGAGTTGAGGTTTCATGATCATGATCAACATAACAGCCTGGGAAAAGAAACCTATATGGAACTATTTTTCCCAGAAGATGTTTTATAACCTATCTCTCCATGTACCTTTGTTTATAAAACCATATGGCCGGATTGCCTTGTTTGTCGTAAAACTTTGCCCTTGCAAAGGATTTATAAAGTAGGACAAACACTCCCCAGTTACTGGCCGAGGAGGTTGAAGCTGATGGTCGGTCAACAAAGTTTTGTACAATGTGGATCCGAGCATTAATGTTGTAAAGTACTTGGATACATAGAATCATTACAAATAAAAATTATGAGTAAAATCCATTTACTGCAACCCATGTTTTAAACCCCTTGGAGCCTACCTTGGCGAGGTCCGATTTTGACCAGTTCTAAGCTCCTTTAAAAGATCGTATTCTCTTTTTGAGAAGTTTGTGTTAAACACAACAAATTTTTCTGTCAAACGGATATCGATCCTTAATTCGGCCACCCGTGCCTACATTAAGGCTCGGGGGATACTGGGCTTAACGCTCATTATTTATAAATATTAAAGGGGCACATCGATTCCCTGATCTGGTTTTATCACCCGACCAGTGGCTCGGGGCTACTGGATTGCCTATTCAATGCAGAAAATTCAAAGTGCTCAGTGTTCGGCATGACCGAACTATGGACAAGCGCATCTTCGGACAACAATAAGTACCATCTAGGACTTATCCGGCATCAAGCTAATATATCACAGTGACTTCTCACGACCCTCTCTCAGGGGCCCGTCCGCCAATCACTATCACCTCTAATATATTACACTGCATTTCTATTCCTACGTATGCTGCCGAGCTAGGAGTTGGTCCTCAGGCCGATTTCGCGAATCGGCCTGAGTCTCAGGGGCTACTAGGATCAGCGGTTTCATGTTTTCCTTTAGGTGCATCTCGGGTTATAGACCGACACCCATCTTCAGGGCTACTGGTTATACATATTGACAGCAAATAAATTTACACGCATCGGAAATAAAATCCGCAAACAATTAGCCCATGACCGAGGTGTTGAACCACCTTGAAAGCATTTCGGGATATAGCTCGGATGCAAGTGGCTGGCTCAATAGAGGGCATTTCCAGCATTAAGCTCAGCTAAACTCCTTTAACTTTTTTGAACCAAGGTGATCTATGACACCTCGGATATAGTCTGGTGTTGGAGCTCGGATGCAGTCCGGCGTTGGAGCTCGGCTGTAACAAGACTCTTCGGATACAGTCAGGCATTGGAGCACGGGTACATTCCGGCATTGGAGCTCGGAAGCGGTCAGGCGTTGGTGCTCGACTTTAAAAGATACCTCGGATGCAGTCCGGCCTTGGAGCTCGGATGCGAGAGGACACTGCCGCACGGGAAACACTTCAAATCCGAGGTGTGGCGTAAAAACTAACAAGGCATTGCTAAATGCTGAAGACTTAAAGGGCTCCTCGGATACCCGGCGTATAAACTCTTCAGATCTAGCCCGGCAATCGTCATGATAGAAGATGGGAAGATTTGTTGAACCAGTTTTCAAGACCGAAGACCGAAGACGAAGAACAGTTCGGAAGAACCGAGGAGCATCCCCAACTTGAAGACCAGTTCAGGGGCCTATTGACGGTGTCCTGGACTAGGGGGTACTCACCATGTTGTCTCCCGATCAATTGGGTTGGGCCGAGGACCCCCATGGACGTTTACTCATGGGCCAGTTCGGACAGCCGATGACATACATGAGGAAGATTCCACAAGACTTGGTGATCAAGACAAGGACTCCTCTCCACCGACGTATTTGAATATGACTCTTGTTATCCTAGGCCTCCCATATGTTATATAAGCCGAGGCCAGGCTAGTCGATAGATCATCATTATGACATTATTCATCATACCCTCAGGCTTAGACCACAACATATGATCTTGAGGTAGATCAACTCTGTACCTTGATACTCCATCAATATAAACAAAAGCAGGACGTAGGGTATTACCTCCATCAAGAGGGCCCGAACCCGGGTAAACATCGTCTCCTTCGTTCCTGTTACCATTGATCCGAGAATCCACAGCTTGGACCCCCTACCCCTTGATCTGCCGGTTTTGACACCGACAGCGAGCTTAACTATAGGACGGAGAAGATCATTTTTTATGTCGTCGAGATCCCCTTTCCCTACAATGGGATCCTTGGCCGCCCAGCGCTGGCCAAGTTCATGGCAGCATCACATTACGCTTATAATACATTGAAGATGCTTGGGCCACTAAGCATCATCACCACCCCCTCCGACAAAAAAGATGCGCTCATCTGCGCCGATCAACTCTACCAAGAGGCAGTGGCAGCAACTACCGCCAAGGCATCCGCTCCTGTCTCTTCCGGCAATACCTCTTCTGGCAAGACTTCTTGCGCCCACTCCGGCAAGCGCACCTCTTCGGAGTGCTGCGCTACCGTCGAGGGCGCGCCAGAGGGCTCGACTGGCAAGAGCAAGAAATCCAAGGTTGCACCACCAGAAACTAAGAAGGTGCCTGTCAAGGAGGACGGCACGGCCAGAACTTTCACCATAAGCTCCACCCTCGACAACAAATAGGAAAGCGCCCTCGTCACCTTCCTGCGGGCGAATGTGGATGTCTTTGCATGGCAAGCATCTGACATCCCCGACGTTCTCAGGGAGGTGATTGAGCACAATCTTGCTGTATGTCCTCATGCGTGGCCCGTCAAGCAGAAGGTCAGGAAGCAAGCTTTGGAGCGATAAGAGTTCATCATCGAAGAGATCAGAAAGCTGGAGGCAGCAGGCCTGGGTAGAGGAGTGCTCCACCCCACGTGGTTGGCCAATCCGGTGGTGGTGCGTAAGGCAAATGGGAAATGGAGGCTGTGTATTGACTACACAGATATCAATAAAGGTTGTCCAAAGGATCCTTTCCCTTTGCCACGCATCGACCAGATTGTGGACTCCACTGCCGGGTGTGACCTGCTATCGTTCCTTCATGCCTTCTCAGGATACCACCAGATCTTCATGATGAAAGAAGACGAAGAAAAGACCGCATTTATCACCCCATGTGGTACATACTATTTTGTACGGATGCCTTTCGGGTTAAAAAGCGCTGGCTCAACGTTTTCCCGAGCAGTCCAAATTGGTTTTGAGCCCCAGCTGCATAGAAATATGGAAGCTTATATGAATGATATAGTCGTCAACACCAAGGACAAGGCCAACATTTGCAAATCTGTGCAAGATTAACCTCAAGCTCAACCCCGAGAAGTGCGTGTTCGGTGTCCCATCCGGCAAACTTCTCGGGTTCTTTGTGTCTCAACGCTTAATCGAAGCAAATCCCTACAAGATCAAAGCAATTGAGCGGATTGAGGTGCCAAAACGGGTAAAAGACGTCCGTAGGCTCGCCGGCTGCATTGCTGCCCTGAGCTGGTTCATCTCCAAATATGCTGAACGCGCCCTCCCCTTTTTCAAGGTTTTGAAAAAGGCGGGTCCATTAAAATGGACTCCGGAGGCAGAGGCGGCACTGCAAGATTTGAAGAGGTACCTCTCCTCCACGCCAATACTAGTCGCACCTAAACCACAAGAGTCGTTGCTGCTATACTTAGCGGCAACAAATCAAGTAGTCAATGATGCGCTAGTGGCAGAGAGAGAACGTGAGGAGTTAGCAGCGGTAGCCGCGAAGCCATCGGATGATGGGCCGGAACCCTCCCCGGCAGGGTCTGACGCCGGCAAGGCGGGACCCCCAGCAAGGCCCGGTCCCGGCAAGATAGAGTCTGCGCAGATGAGCGAAGCGGAACAGAAGAACAACACCCAATTTATTTTGTTAGTTCCCTCTTGCAGGGGGCTCAGTCAAGGTATTCTGGTATGCAGAAGCTACTCTTCGGCCTCCTCATGGCCTCGAGAAAGCTGCGTCAGTATTTCCAAGCACACGAGATCACAGTCGTTACCCGCCTCCCTTTGCAATGAATCATGCACAACCCGGATGCGACTGGGAGGATTGTGGAATGGGCGTTGGAGCTGTCGAGCTTTGGCCTCAAGTTTGAAAGTACCTCGACGATCAAGAGCTGAGCCCTGGCAAAGTTCATAGCAGAATGGACCGCAACGCCCGATGAAGAGATTCCAGAGACCACTCTTCCCGGCAAGGAGACATGCCGCGACTGGATTATGTACTTTGATGGCGCTTTCTCACTACAAGGTGCTGGTGCTGGCGTACTACTTGTCGCGCCCACCGGAGAGCACCTCAAGTACGTTGTCCAGATGCAGTTTCCCCGGGAAGAATCAACGAACAACATAGCGGAGTACGAGGGGTTGCTTGCCGGTCTCAGGATCACGGCAGACCTCGGAATCAGGAAGCTCATCGTCAGAGGTGATTCACAGCTCGTCGTTAAGCAAGTCAACAAGGATTACCAGAGCCCGTTGATGGAGGCCTATGTGGATGAGGTGAGGAAATTGGAAGAGCGTTTCAACAGACTACAAGCAGAGCATGTTCCCCAAGCAGAGAACAACATTGCCAATTATTTGTCGAAGCGCGCTGCCCTCAAACTACCTGTGGAACCAGGTACCTTTGTGCTTCAATTAAATCAGCCATCCGTTGAGCCATTAGCAGGACAAAACAAGACAAGGAAGATGGGCCCCGGCAAGTACTTTCCCGCTGAGCTCCCAGAAGCCGCTGGCAAGGAAGTTGCCGGATGTCCCAGAGTAGCCAAGGAGGAGCAACCCCGCGGCAGGGCCCCAGGCCCTGGCCGTAGAGGCAGCTGCCCCTGTGGCCGAAGATGTGTATTTAGTCATTGTCGTCGAGCCCCAGGCTCCGGCATGGGCACATCACATCATCCGTTTCCTCCAAACAGGGGAGCTCCCTGAGGAACAGGAAGAAGCTGAGAAAGTAGCCCGTCGATCCAGCATGTACCAGTTTGAGGATGATGCCCTATACAGAAGGAGACCAAATGGTATGAAATTGAAGTGCATTCCTAGGGAGGCCGGACTGAAGCTGTTGGCAGAGATACATGGAGGCATGTGTGGCTCCCACATAGGGTCGAGAGCCCTTGCCGACAAAGCATTCCGGCAAGGTTTCTTCTGGCCCACAGTCCTCCAGGATGCAACTGCACTAGTAACCAAGTGTGAAGCATGCCAGTTCCATTCAAAGAAATTTCATCAACCAGCCTGAGCTCTCCATACAATCCCTCTATCCTGGCCATTTTCGGTCTGGGGGCTCGACATACTAGGCCCCTTCCCCCGTGCTGTCGGGGGCTTTGAGTACTTGTACGTCCCAATCGACAAGTTCACAAGGTGGCCAGAAGTGGAACCAGTGAGAAAGGTGACAGCACAGTCAGCCGTCAAGTTCTTCAAGGGACTGGCCTGCCGTTTTGGTGTGCCGAACAGAGTTATCACCGACAACGGCACACAGTTCACGAGCCACACCTTCATGCAGTACATTCAAGACCTCGGCAGCAAGGTCTGTTTTGCTTCTGTTGCTCATCCCAGAAGTAACGGCCAGGCTGAGATGGCGAATGCAGAGGTGCTGCCAGGTCTCAAGACCATAACTTTTGACAAGCTACACAAGTGCGGAAGGCGCTAGATTGTTTGGTCAATCAGAACGACCCCAAATCGAGCCACTGGCCAGACACCCTTTGCCCTGGTATACGGGGCAGAAGCAGTTCTCCCCACAGAACTCATACTCATATACGGGATACCTCGAGTGCTTGCTTATGATGAGCTTGAGCAAGAGCAGCTGCGTCAAGATGACGCAACGCTCCTTGAGGAAGATCGTCTTCGGGCCGCTGTGCGAGCCGCTGGCTACCAGCAAGCATTGCGCCGCTATCATAGCCGCAAGGTTCATGCCCGAAGCCTTGAGGAAGGCGACCTTGTTCTTCGGCGAGTTCATTCTGCCAAGAATTCCAACAAGTTGACACCGAAGTGGAAAGGCCCTTATCGGGTAATATGAGCCACCAGGCCTGGTGCAGTCCACCTGGAGATCGAAGATGCTATTCCGGTGAGCAATTCCGGGAACATCGAGCATCTTCGCAAGTTTTACCCATGAGGCGTGGCTGCTGGGCCCCCCGGCAGACCACCTTTTGTACGAGCCTCGCCGGCAAGGCATGTAACCCTTTGTACAAAGCCAGGCGCAGAGCCTGAGGAGTAGATAAATAAATGAAGCGCTGGCTCCCTAGAATTAGCATGCATGCTAGGTTGAGTCTCTCTCTCTGGTATAGGGTCGATAGTGCCTAGCGGCAACTAACCCCTAGCATAGAGGTCGAGTGCATGTCTTTCTGTCCCTTTGAGTCCTTTTTTGTTTGCAGCCGCACAGACGCCTATGCAGGACCATTTGGAGGAAAGAGGACAGACCGGCACCCCGACCCCGGCAAGCTAGGGTTGCCGGGGGCTGCAGAGTCGAGTATCCAGTCACGGCAAGCCCAGGTTGCCAGGGGCTGCAGACTCAGATAAGTCTTTTCCCCCCACTATGCGCTTCCGTATAAAACTTGAACGTACGAAACTTTGTTCAGTCCTATGCCGCCGTGCTCCCTCTTTCCTATGCCCGAAGTCTCTCTTGGGTCGGAACTTGGTTGTAGTCGTGGTGGAAAGGGATTAAAGTGAGGGCCCGACCCTACTATACCCATATTCCCGCCAAGAGCGTGGATCCAGTCTTGGTATAAAGCAGGGGGACGACAAGGTTCGTTGCCGGGTGACTTTGTTTATTTGAAAATAACAAGAACTCGCTCCTTGGTGCGGACCCCGCTCACACACAAAAGAACCCGGCAAGCACCTTTTTCATTGATACGTTGGTCAAACAAGTACAATTCATACGGAACGTAAAGGTAGAGGATTACAAGATCTAAATTCGACAAGTGCCCGCAGGCTTACAATCTAGAAAAAGATAAGATCCCCGTAATCCCTTTCTTGTCCCTCTCTTCAGGAAGCGGGTCAATACCGCAAGAGGGAAAAAGAGGCGCCTAGGCGAGGTATGAGCAGCAGAAAGACACCAAGAGAACGTCCAGGCGGCCGCCCAGGGGAAGAGCTGGTGATGACGGTGCCGGGGGGGGGGGAGGCCGAAAGATGAGGCAGCGGGCCGGCAGTACGAGACGAAGGCGTCAATGCCATCGTACTTCGACTTGACGGCCCGCCGCCCGCCTTCTTTGTCTTCTCCGGCCTTCGACCACCAGCCGCCGGAAGCGGCTGCCCCGAGAAGTTCAAGGAGCTGGCTCGAGGAGCCACCACCAAGAACTGCCCCCCCGGCAAATCGCTCTGCCGAGGAAGGGGCCAGGTGCAGATGGTGCTGCAGTCAGTGTCGCATAGGGACGGGGCGTCCGACCTCTAGTCGGACCCGTCCTTGTCGTCCTCCCCACCGGTCTCCTCGTCGTCAATGCCGCTCGAGGAGGAGCTCTCGTCTTCAGTCAAGCTCTCCGCGCAGCACCCTAGCCGAATTCCCGAGCGCCCGAAGACCTTGATGGAGAGAACATCGACCTCCTCTAATTTGAAGCGGAGGATGTGCCCCTTCATCAGGAAGTGGGCGCGTGTGAAGGTCTTCCATCCACGATGAAGAAGCATAGTATGAGGGACGGGGAACTCTACGTTCGCCCATAGGTCACCATTGCAACACCCCTTCATACGAATCTTCAACTTTGATGGCTGGTCGACCTCCAACACCCTCGCGAACGCCTCCGGGAGTCGAAGGCGGCTACGCGGCAGCTCACGCAACTGCAGGATGAACTCCAGTGCCGTGTCCCCGACATGGCCGCTCGATGAGGCAGGAGGAGATGGTGGCGGAGACGGAGACGTTGCGGGTGTCCTCCTTCTGCGCCCGCCTCTGCCTCGACCGCCTCATCGACTGCGGCCCCGTCCAGCGCCTCCAGTGCCTCCACCTTGGGCGTCTAGCTCTTCCTTCATCGCCGCATTCCTCTAGCGAGAGGAAGATCTCGTCGCCTTCGCGGAAGAACGGCCACGACCGCGTCCTCTTGGCATGGTGGCAGATGGAGAATGGAGGCGGCGCGAGAAGATGCTCCTCCTCCTTCCCCTGAGTCCCCTTTTTATAGCCAAGCCAAAAAGACTGAAGAGCCCATTCAAATCCAGCTCATTAAGTTGGCAGTGGAGGGGCCGTCGACCGCCCTCCCCGCGCCAATCAAAGGCGCGTGGGTATCGGCCATGGCACGCCTTCCCATATCCCGCGTGCCCGTCACCTACCCCGCGCCATGCATGCGGCGTACGTGGCGAAAAAGATGGGCGCGATGGGAAACGTGGAACGACGGTTCTGAGATTGGGAAAAGCAAGGAAAGTAAATTAGCAGCGACCCTGCAGTTTTAGACGCAGGACGCCTCTTTACTATTCAACATAAGATGACGCCAGCGTACTGAGGCCATCCCATGCACGACCCCCACGTCACGCACCCAATGCGGGCCGTGGGGAGGTACGACTGAAAAAGGAAACGACCACGGTCACCGCTCTGCCACGCGCGCCCGCGCACCGTTTTGGGCCTGACCCAACAACGCTCCGCGCTTAAGAATGGCCCAAGCCTGGGGGCTCCTGTCGGTGTACAAAAGTAGGGGTCCTTCTTGTACCCCTTTAGTTGTGCGCGGATGGTTGTAGCCCCACTTGCGGCCACACTTAGCGAGGCAGAGGAAGGCGAGGTGCGAGGCCGTCAAGGCAGCGCCCAAGCCAGAAGGCGTAAAGGAGCAAGGGGGCAAGATGGATCTCCCCCGACAAGAGCCTTACCGGGCAGCCTGCATTGCCCCGGCAAGAGCCTTGCCGGGGAAACTTGCCAAACACTAGCGAGGCCGCCACCCTTGAGCCTGATAGTCCCGACACCATCGACACATTGGAACCAAGGCTCGGGAGGCGCCTCGATGGTGGCATGCAAATATTTGTGAAGACCAAGGGCCTGCGAGACCAGATGAGAATCAGAAGACGAAGGCCCCGGCAAGACCCTTGCCGGGGACAAACGAAGCGCCCCGGCAAGACCCCTGCGGGGACATCCGCGGGGCCACAACCATGCCCGCACCTATCGAGGCTTCGCTGCATCATAGCTGTTCCAACACAGCTTCCAGGTCGCAAGCCAGGTTAGTACCTGCGTGGCAGCATGCAGCCCTGAAGCCAACTAAGCCAGTGATAATCCCCAAGTGCAGGGAATCATCGCAGCTATTTCCAAAGGTTGAAGTAATAAGTATGGAGTGTCGAACCCACAAGGAGCTAAAGGTAAGATCAATATTCTCTCAAGTCCTATATGCCACTGATACAACTCTACGTATACCAAAGTTTGCTTCCAACTAGTAACGAGAAATAAGACTACGTTGTGGGTATGAAGAAGATAACTTTGTATGATACCGGAGAGCTAAAATATAAAAGTAGGTGTTGTTATCATAAAGTTATAATATATTACTAAATATTTGAAATAGCGAGTGTGAAATAATGATGGATCGATGTGCGGAATTGTCCTAGGCAATTGTTAACAAAACCGGTAGTCATCATTGCAATTTCATATGAGGGAGAGGCATAAGCTAACATACTTTCTCTTCTTGGATCATATGCACTTACGATTGGAACTCTAGCAAGCATCCGCAACTACTAAAGATCATTAAGGTAAAACCCAACCATAGCATTAAAGCATCAAGTCCCCTTTATTCCCATACGCAATAATTCCCTTACTCGGGTTTATGCTTCTGTCACTCAAGCAACCCACTATAAGCAAATCATGAACGTATTGCA
The DNA here is from genome assembly GCF_018294505.1 of Triticum aestivum. Taxonomy (NCBI): domain Eukaryota; kingdom Viridiplantae; phylum Streptophyta; class Magnoliopsida; order Poales; family Poaceae; genus Triticum; species Triticum aestivum. The sequence continues at coordinate 34,398,395 of NC_057802.1, forward strand.
ACACCCTACAGCGGGAATCCCTCACGCTTGCGCGACACGGAGGGCACCATAGGACAGCACCAAAATAAAACATAGAACTCGTACCAATCTAGATCATCAATCAACCCAAGATCAAAATATATCTACTCAAAACATCATAAGACGGCAAAATATCATTGATCATGATATGTGGCATAAAGCACCATGTTCAAGTAGGGATTACAGCGGGGTGCGGGTGAGTGGACCGCGTAAAAGAGATGAGGATGGTGATGAAGACGATCATCGTGGCAATGATTCCCCTCCCGATGGCACTCCGGCGCCAACGAGAGAGAGGAGGAGAGGTTCTCCCCCTTGTGCTTCTTCCTCCATGGCCTCCCCCCTGGATGGGGAGAGGTTCTCCCTCTTGTCCTTGGCCTTCATGACGATGATGGCCCCTCCGGGATCCTCCTCCATGGCCTCCGGTGATGATGGCCCTCTCCGGCATGGTGCCGGAGAGGGTTTAGATTGATTTCCCGTGGCTACAGAGGCTTGCGGTGGCGGAACTTCCGATCTAGGTTATTTCCTGAAGGTTTATATATTTATAGGAGAGGATGGCATTGATTTCACGTCAGGGGGACCCTTGAGGAGTCCACGAGGCACAGGGCGCGCCCAGGGGGGGTGGGCGCGCCCCCACCCTTGTGGGCCCCCCGAGACTCCTCTCCAGTAGATTTTTGTTCCTGTATTTTTCATATTTTCCAAAAAAAATCTCCGTTGATTTTCATCGCATTCTGAGAACTTTTATTTCTGCACAAAAACAACACCACGGTAGTTCTGCTGAAAACAATGTCAGTACAGGTTAGTTCTAATCAAATCATACCAAAATCATATAAAACTATTGTAAACATGGCATGAATACTTCATAAATTATAGATACGTTGGAGACATATCAGCATCCCCAAGCTTAATTCCTGCTCGTCCTCGAGTAGGTAAATGATAAAAGAAATAATTTATGAAGTGTGAATGCTAGCAAGTGCATAAGTTTGATCCGTGATAATTCCAATCACTTTTTCTAGCATCATTATATATCATAACAGTAGCTCAACTCATAAAACTTCTCATGATCAAGTAACAATCTATTCTCATATTAAAGTATAGATCATAAACTTTCTTGAAAACTAACAAACTGTCTTCTTAGTCATCAAGCAATTACAATTCATCTTATTTTCAGGAAGGGTCTATGTCAGAGCTTTGATTCAGCAAACTCGACATACTCAACTATCATTTAATATTTCACAATTGCTAACACTCATGTGATATTTATGCGTTCAAAGTTTTAAGCGGACATAGAGAAAGATTGGGGCTTATAGATTCGCCTCCCAACCTGTTACCTCAAGGGTAATGTCAACAATAATAGTTCATGATAACTTAAATCCAATTGGATATATATATATATATATCAGGATCTTTCCAACACAATGCGCTTGCCAAAGGATAAAATGTAAAAAGGAAAGGTGAAGATCACCATGACTCTTGTATAAGGTATAAGACAAGAATAAAAGATATGCCCTTCGTAGAGGGAAGCAGAGGTTGTCATGCGATTTTAAGGTTGGATGCACAAAATCTTAATGCAAAAGAACGTCACTCTATATTGCCCCTTGTGATAGAGACCTTTATTATGCAGTCCATCGCTTTTATTTCTTCCCTACCACAATTTCGTATAAAGCTTATTTTCTTCGCACTAATAGATCATACATATTTAGAGAGCAATTTTTATTGCATGCACCGATGACAACTTACTTGAAGGATCTTACTCAATCCATAGGTAGGTATGGTGGACTCTCATGGCAAAAATAGTTTAAGGGATACTCGGAAGCACAAGTAGTATCTCTACTTGGTGCAAAGAATTTGGCTAGCATGAGGGGGAAAGGCAAGCTCAGCATGTCGAATGATCCATGACAATATACTTTATTTCGGATATAAGAAAACATAGCCCATTACGTTGTCCTCCTTGTCTAACATAAACCTTTTAGCATGTCATATTTTAATGAGTGCTCACAATTACAGGAGATGTCCAAGATAGTATATTTATATGTGAAATCTCTCTTCCTTCAATATTCTTTCATGAATTGTTTAAGTGACCAATTCTGCGTTTGCTAACTTTCAATAAGTTTACTACCTATACTTATTATGTGTGAAGTCATTAATCCCCAAGGTATAAGCATATGAAACATATATAAATTCAGATTAATGATATTCAATTCATTCAACCATTTACTCATAGGATATTCGTGAAGCACGTGAATAAATGACAAACTACTCCGAAGGATATAAGTGAAGAACACTGAGTAGTCAAATAATTAACTAGCCATGGGAGGATTATTTTTCATTCAAGATTTCAGATCCAATGATTTTATTGAAACAGCAAGTAAATTTGAAAATATGCTCCAAGCAAAACACATATCATGTGACGAATAAAAATATAGCTCTGAGTAAGGTATACCGATAGTTTTGAAGACGAAAGAGGGGATGCCTTCCGGGGCATCCCCAAGCTTAGGCGCTTGAGTCTTCCTTGAATATTACCTTGGGGTGCCTTGGGCATCAACAAGCTTAGGGTCTTTCCACTCCTTATTCTCCTCATATCGATATCTCACACAAAGCTTGAAAACTTCAATCACACAAAACATAACATAACTTCGTGAGATGGGTTAGTATGATAAAGAGTAAACCATTCACTTTGGTACTGTTAAATACAAGGTTCATATTTGTTATCACACAATGCCCACTTTACCATATCATTTCTACAATTTATATTGAGAAATATAATCCATAGAAACTAGAAAACAAGCAAACTATGCAATGAAAACAGAATCTGTCCAAAACAGAAGAGTCTGTAATGATCTGAACAGAAACCATACTTATGCTACTACAAAAATTATGAAATAAATTGGTGGACGTGAGGAATTTGTCTATTAATCATCTGCAAAAAGAATCAACTCAAAAGAACTCTCTTATAAAAAATGGCAGCTAGTCCCGTGAGCGCAAAAGTTTCTGTTTTTTACAGCAAGATCGTATAGAGTTCACCCAAGTCTTACCAAAGGTTCTACTTGACACAAACACTAATTAAAACATAAAGCCACATATAATCAGAGGCTATTTGAATTATTTATTACTAAACAGGAACAAAAAGTAAGAAACAAAAATAAAGTTGGGTTGCCTCCCAACAAGCGCTATCGTTTAACGCCCCTAGCTAGGCATGATGATTTCGATGATGCTCACATAAAAGATAAGAATTGAAACATAAAGAGAGCATCATGAAGAATATGACTAGCACATTTAAATCTAACCTACTTACTATGCCTAGGGATTTTGTGACCACAAAGTTTATAGGAACAAGAATCAACTAGCATAGGAAGGCAAAACAAGTATAACTTCAACACTTCAAGCACATAGAGAGGAAACTTGATATTATTGCAACTACTATAAGCATCTATTCCTCCCTCATAATAATTTTCAGTAGCATCATGAATGATTTCAACAATATAACCATCACATAAAGCATTCTTTTCATGATCTACAAGCATAGAAATTTTCTACTCTCCACACAAGCAAAATTCTTCTCATTCGGAATAGTGGGATCACTAATTCCTAAAGTTGACACTCTTCCAAACCCATTTTAGATGATATTATTATTCATACTACAAAATATATAAGTGAAGTTCATGGAGCATTCTTCAATTAATATAGTCTAACCAATATCCAAGCTCAAAATATATAAGTGAAGCTCATGAAGCATTCTATAAAACAATACTCAAAAGATTTAAGTGAAGCACAAAGAGCAATTCTATAAGATCATACTTAAAAGATATAAGTGAAGCACATGAATTATTCTGTAAATCAATGAAGGGATATCTCATACTAGCATGGTTCTTGAATGAAAACAAAAACACAAAGGATACAAATCATGTGAATAAAACAAAAACCGAGGTATACCGATATTTGTAGAAGAAGAAAGATGGGATGCCAACCGGGGCATCCCCAAGCTTAGATGCTTGAGTATACTTTAGAATATTTACTTGGGGTGCCTTGGTCATCCCCAAGCTTGAACTCTTGCCTCTCTTTATTCTTCTCATATTGATAACTCCTCGATCTTTGAACACTTCATCCACACAAAACTTTAACAAAAAACTTTGTGAGATCCGTTAGTGTAATAAACAAAACTACCACTTTAATGTACTGTAATGAACTCATTCTTTTTTATATTGGTGTTAAACCTACTCTATTCCAACTTCTCTATGGTTCATACCCCCCGATACTAGCCATAGATTCATCAAAATAAGCAAGCAACACGCGAAAAACAGAATCTGTCTAAAACAGGACAGTCTGTAGTAATCTGGTAATTAAGTAAACTTCTGTAACTCCAAAAGTTATGAAATAAATTTGAAAAATTGAATAATTTGTACAGAAGTAATGTGCAAAAAGTTTCAGACCCATTTCAGCTTCCAGTAAAAAATGTAAACTCACGCGCTACAACCAAAGTTTCTGTTTTTGTTCTGCACATAGTAAACAAGCAATCTAATCATCCTAAAAACAAAGCTTGGCACATTATTTTTATAATACAATGGATATACACAATGGGATAATTATTTCAGAGAAACTTCCATGAAAAATTCTACATTGTTTCCGTGAGCATGAACACAAGTGCTCAAGGTCGACCCTCACTTCTTCAATGCATAACTTTCCAATCACTTCTCTTTTTTGTAAAACTTTTTAGGCATGAAAGGCAAGTAATTTTTTTTGTATTTTCATTCTTTTAATTTTTTTTGTATGTTTCACCCACAACTAAACAGAAACAAAAAGGAAAAACAAAATCTACTTAGTGGAGAAAGCAAACAAGCACACACGAGAATATCAACCCCACGCTATTGCTCCCCGGCAACAGCGCCAGAAAAGAGCTTGATAATCCCCAAGTGCAGGGAATCATTGTAGCAATTTCCAAAGGTGGAAGTGATAAGTATGGAGTGTCGAACCCACAAGGAGCTAAAGGTAAGATCAATATTCTCTCAAGTCCTATCTTCCACTGATACAACTCTCAAGGAGCTAAAGGTAAGATCAATATTCTCTCAAGGAGCTAAAGTAGCAATTGTATACCGAACGTTTGCTTCCAACTAGTAACGAGAAATAAGACTACGTTGTGGGTATGAAGAAGATAACTTTGTATGATATCGGAGAGCTAAAATATAAAAGTAGGTGTTGTTATCATAAAGTTATAATATATTACTCAATATTATAAATAGCGAGTGTGAAATAATGATGGATCGATGTGCGGAATTGTCCTAGGCAATTGTTAACAAAACCGGTAGTCGTCATTGCAATTTCATATGAGGGAGAGGCATAAGCTAACATACTTTCTCTTCTTGGATCATATGCACTTATGATTGAACTCTAGCAAGCATCCGCAACTACTAAAATCATTAATGTAAAACCCAACCATAGCATTAAAGCATCAAGTCCCCTTTATTCCCATACGCAACAATTCCCTTACTTAGGTTTATGCTTCTGTCACTCAAGCAACCCACTATAAGCAAATCATGAACGTATTGCAACACCCTATAGCGGGAATCCCTCACGCTTGCGCGACACGGAGGGCACCATAGGACATCACCAAAATAAAACATACAACTCGTACCAATCTAGATCATCAATCAACCCAAGAACAAAAGATATCTACTCAAAACATCATAGGATGGCAACATATCATTGGATCATAATATGTGGCATAAAGCACCATGTTCAAGTAGGGATTACAGTGGGGTGCGGGAGAGTGGACCGCGTAAAAGAGATGAGGATGGTGATGTTGATGAAGACGATCACCGCGGTGATGATTCCCCTCCCGATGGCACTCCGGCGCCACCGAGAGAGAGGAGGAGAGGTTCTCCCCCTTGTGCTTCCTCCTCCATGGCCTCCCCCTGGATGGGGAGAGGTTCTCCCTCTGGTCCTTGGCCTTCATGACGATGATGGACCATCCGGGATCCTCCTCCATGGCCTCCGGTGATGATGGCCCTCTTCGGCAGGGTGCCGGAGAGGGCCTAGATTGATTTTCCGTGGCTACAGAGGCTTGCGGCAGCGGAACTTCCGATCTAGGTTATTTCCTGAAGGTTTATATATTTATAGGAGAGGATGGCATTGATTTCACGTCAGGGGGACCCTCGAGGAGTCCACGAGGCATAGGGCGCGCCCAGGGGGGTGGGCGTGCCCCCCACCCCGTGGGCCCCCCGAGACTCCTTTCCGGTAGATTTTTGTTCTAGTATTTTTCATATTTTCCAGAAAAATTCTCTGTTGATTTTCATCGCATTCCGAGAACTTTTATTTCTGAACAAAAACAACACCACGGTAGTTCTGCTGAAAACAGCGTCAGTCCGGGGTAGTTCTAATCAAATCATACCAAAATCATATAAAACTATTGTAAACATGGCATGAATACTTCATAAATGATAGATACGTTGGATACGTATCAGCCAGCACTTACATGGCGGCATGCAGATATTCGTGAAGACCCTGCCACCACACCAGCTCAGCAGCCAGCCAGCCAGCATGGCGCCACGCGTGTCGGAGGGAGGCGGAGCAGCGACGGACGGGACGGGCTTCCGTGCCGTCCCCGATAAAGCAAGAGGGCACGTCGGCAGCGCATTAAATGTGTTTTTTCCTACGGTGCCCGAGATAGACTCAAACACTGTATAAACTTTACACCTCCTGTGTGCCACTGTGGCAACCCCTTTTGACTATAAAAGGAGGCCCGCGGCGTACTGAGAGAGGATTCAGACTTTTCGGACCCTGCTAGTCCAAGAACACCAGATAAATACAAACCAGCAGGACTAGGGTATTACGCATCACTTGCGGCCCGAACCTGGCTAATTCCCCCCGTGTTGATCTCCTAAACCTACTCTTTGCATAACCCAATGCCCCGCCAACGTAGTAGGGATTCCCTGTGATCCCATATGTATCGTTTCCCACCGACACCGCTCCACGCGCCGGACGCCCCGCATCCGGCGTCACCGACCCCGCCGCCGGAGCATGGCCTGCCGTCGCCGCCCTATGAAGCTCTGTCGTCCGCGCCGCCCCATCGACCTCGGATCCGGCCACTCCGGCCTCCTCCTGGCCAGATCCAGTGGATCCCCGCTAGTCCCCTGTCTCGCCACCGCCCACCATCGCCATGGACCGCCGCCGCCCCTACCTCCCCGATCCAGGCGGGATCGGGAGGAGGACGACAGCCCGTCGCTCGGGTGGGCCCTGCTGCGGCCCAGCATGCCCGCCGGCAGCCCGGTCCGCCTCCCCCAGGCAAAGCCTCGCGCCCGAGTCGGCCCAGCCCCCTGTGAGCACTCCTCTGCCTATCTAGCGCCCAGGCGACATATAGTATCTAACGATCATCCCAGACTTGGTCATTTTCGACAGTCCTCAGATTTCAGCATCATCCTAGCATTTTGTGTAGCTTGCAACTTTGTGCATGATTATCCGATTGGAGTATATGATATGTAAAAAAATCATCTCTGAATGCTCTACATTTTAGTGTCATTTGCATGCATGTCACTTTCCATCTTGATGCCTTAATCCTCGTTGCAAAAGTGCTAAGTGTTATAATCTGCTGGAAGTTGTCATAACTTGCTGATTTGTCTTTTTCATAACATTTTGTGTGTTTACCTTTTGAGAATCATGTCAACATGTTTTTGGAGCATCTTCATGCCATATTTACAGTGTTGCAATCCATGTATTTTTATGTGCCCTGTGGTGACTAGCACAAGCTTGCAAAGTGAGCTAATTGTTGTTGCTGTTTTCAGTGACGTGTTTTCTGCTGTCTGAACCTGCTATGTTATGTTGCCATGTTAACTTGATACTACTAGTGAATCCATACATAATCTGAAGATGCTCAGTAATTATGTTTTGTATATATTGTTATGCTCTATCCATCCATGCCATTGTTTGCATTTATGGGCTACTGTACCTTGTTATTATCATGCTCTCAAATTGCTAAATAGTATTTCTGTCACACTGCTATCAGTAAGTTCCTTTTTTTCATGTGAATAGCTAGTGTTCTATGCATCCTATGACCATGTTCTTGACATGAGTAGTTGTAAAAATATGCCTTCTTGCTGCTGAATGTCTTCACATGCAATGATATGCTCTGAGATAAGTTGCACAAGCTTGCCAACATGCCTACTTGTCACTGTTCCTGCCATGTTCAGTTTATTTCACTGTGAATCTGTTATCGTTTGCAATCTTGTCATGATGTTTTGAGCATGTTCCTTTGGTTTCTAGTAGTATCTCAGTGTTCATGTTTTGTTGTGCTTGACATATACATGCTTTCCATGCCCTTTGATGTCATGAAATTATCCTGTAGCACATATTTGTGTTGTCTCAAAATATGCATCATGAATCTGTTTTCAGCCTTACCCTGTTTTGAGTTATGAGTTGCAATCTTGTCTTGATGAATGCCATTGATCTAGAGATTATATGGAGATGCTTAGTAATCATGTTTTGTCATGTTGAACCTGTAATTTCATGTCGTGCTTTTTCTTGTTATGATCATGCACTGTAGCATCATTATTTCATGCCTCCAACATGTCAACATGTTATTCTTGCTCACATGTATTGCCTGTTTTTCAGTCATAATCTGTGATATTAAGTTGCTTCTTGCATTGATCATATTGGACTAATACTGATGCCTATGAACCTGAACATTGGTGTTATTTGAAGCATGTGATCTGTACTTTAAGAGCATGTCATGTTTGTGCATATCTTGTTCTTGTAGCATGCTGTTATGGTGCTTGTAAGATGCCTAGTTGCTGTTTTGGACAGTTTGTCCTTTAAACTTGTATTGAGTGTATGTGTTGAACTGTGGCTTAGTTTGGAGCATGCTCTACATGAAACTTGCTTCGTTTTGCATGTAGCTTCATGTTGCCTTGTTGCATCCTTGTTTTGGGGTGTTTGTGATGTTGTTTTTCTTGCTTTTGCCTCAATGCCATGTTTAACTTGTTTTGCTCATATCTTCTAGGCCGTAGCTCCGAATTAAATGAACTTTATATGTAACTTGACTAGACAACCGCGTAGATCATCTTGGTGCACTTTATCTTGTTGTTTAACAACTTCAACATAGTGTGTTTCAGATCAGGACCAATTTCGAAATTTGCATATGGGGAGTTTCCGGAATTGCTATATGTTGATTCCGGCCTCATTTAAACTTGCTCTGATGTGATGTTCTTGTATGCATCCTCTCTTGCCATGAGTAGCATCATGTAGACTTGTCATGCATCATACTTGGTTGAGCATCATGTCTTGTTTATGTGCTGTGTTTACCATGTTGTTTGCTTCTTTCCGGTTGTGCTCCTCCTCGATAGTTCCTGTTTCGTTGCGATTGTGAGGATTCGTTCGACTACGTGGGATCGTCTTCTTCATGGACTCATTCTTCTTCCAAGCAGGATTTCAGGCAAGATGACCGTCACCTTGGATCTCACTACTATCTTTGCTATGCTAGTTATCTCGATGCTATCGCTATGTCGCGCTAACTACCACTTGTTTATCAAGCCTCCCAAATTGCCATGATAGCCTCTAACCTTTTTTACCCTTCCTAGCAAACCGATATTTTACTATGTTACCGCTTTGCTCAGCCCCTCTTATAGCGTTCCTAGTTGTAGGTGCAGTTGCAGGTTGTTCCATGTTGGGACATGGATATCATGGATATCATGGGATATCACAATATCTCTTATTTAATTAATGCATCTACATACTTGGTAAAGGGTGGCAGGCTCGGACTTATGCCTGGTGGTTTGTTCCACTCTTGCCACCCTAGTTTCCGTCATACCATTGTTATGTTCCTTGATTTTGCGTCCCTAACACGATGAGGATTTATGGGCCCCTCTTGACAGTTCGTTTTGAATAAAACTCTTCCAGCAAGGCCCAACATTGGTTTTACTTTTGCCATAATAATACTTGAACTAAATAATTAACTGGCATAGGGCGTCATGAACCCGAGGATTCTTTTCTACATACATGGGGGGCCAGTGCCGATGGTGTTGGTCCCAAACTAGAGCACTGTGCGGGGCCGTCCCTTGGCAACTTGGGTTATGTTGGCACCTGTACGTGTCGCTGATCCGGACGTGGCCTAAGACGAGATACGCGTGGCTACTATCAGGGTGTCGGCACGCCGGGAGGTCTTGCTGGATTAGTTTTACCATTATTGAAACGTCTTGTGCACAGGGATTTCGGCTCTGGTCGGAGGGTCCCGTGATGGAGGATTGTCTCCGCGGATCATGAGCTTGTCATGGGCTAAGTTGGGACACCCCTACAGGGTTTAAACTTTTGAGAGCTGTGCCCACGTTTATGTGGCAGATGAGAATTTGTTAATATTCGGTTGTAGAGGACTTCAAGTAAACTCAATTAAAATACACCAACCGCGTGCATAACCATGACTGTCTCTTTTCGGGGAAGTTCGAGAGGAGAACACGGTGGGGTTATGTTTGAACGTAAGTAGTTCAGGATCACTTATTGATCATTCTTAGATTGCGACCATTTGTGTAGTTTCTCATCTTACTCTTGTACTTGTAACTTAGCCACCATACTTTGCTTAGTCGCTTGCTGCAACCTCACCACTTATCCTTTCCATTCCCATTAAGCTTTGCTAGTCTTGATACCCATGGTAATGGGATTGCTGAGTCCTCCTGGCTCACAGATTAATACAACAACAGTTGCAGGTACAGGTAATGCAGATATCATAACGTGAGAGCGATGTTTACTTGTTTTGGAGTTCTTCTCCGATTGAGGGTTGGGTTCCTCGTCGGCAGCCTGGGCTAGCAGGGTGGATGTCGTTTGAGTTTCTATTTGTGTTTCATCCATAGTCGGATGTTTTTCTCATGTTTGATTTTTGATGTATTCTTGTGGCATCTGTATGCCCTTTGTATGTATCCCCAACTATTATATAATGGTACAATGTAATGATATCCACCTTGCAAAAGCGTTTCAATATGTGGCTCTATCCTTGGTGGCACCTTCGAGTTCCTCTCGGATAGGATTGCATATTGGGCGTGACACACCCCGTCCATCGCCGTCGTCCTCCACCCCATCCATCGCCACTGTCCTCCACCATGCCTGAGCACCTACCAAGACCGCGCCGTCCACTGCTAGAGATGGATGTTTCTCATCCACGACGACGGTCCAGGAGCCTTACATCGCGTACTCTCGCTTCATCGGCGCTGTCGTCCTCTTTGTCGAGGCCACTCACACGACCTTATCGTCCACTAAAATGGGACTTATCCCCCGATGCACCCATCTACCGTCGCAGATCTGCTTCAACGCCACTGACAGCCATCGCACCCCCGATGCCTACACGGTGCCGCAAGAGAGGTGGTACTTCATATCTGCTCAACTGTTTGATCTCAACCAGAAAATAGATCGTAACTTGGTTACTGTACTTTCTTTTCAGCTCTTAGAATTTAGTTCTTAGTTCAAAGCAAACAATGGATGCTAAATAGCATTTCTGCTGTTTGCAGCTTTCAATATGCCATGGCACAGTCATAATAGGGTTTAATTGATCATTTTGGTTCTGTGGTGTTTCCTTTAATAGAAATCGGAGGGGAAACCCTCTTTTGCTCATAAAATGCTTAGGGTTTCCCCCTTTTATGGTCACTATACGATCAGCATACGTGCTTCGTGTCATAATAGAGCTGCTCCACTCATCAAGCTAAGCAAGCTTAGTTGTTCAAATATGAATATGATATTATTAAAACAGAGTCATTTAATTGGTCAGCTAAATGTTTCTAATTTAGTTCTGAAAATGCAGTTACGTCGCTCGGGTGTGTATCTACAGGGTGCCCACGGTGGGCCGCGGCCCACCCTGGGATTTTGGGTCGGCCCAGCCCCGATTCCCCTCTGTTCTGCTACGCTTTCTATCTCTACTCGCCCCTAGCCACCTGCCTCCTCGGCAAATTGTCGTCCCCGGATGGTATGACTCTAGGAGGAGACGCCGGACTAACAGGAGGTCAGGAGGTGCTCGCCCAACAGCGTCACCGCTGCCCGGGCACTCCACCGTGCCTACCTTCCCAGTCCGTTCAGGGCTCAGTCGTGCAGCAGCCACTAAGCCAACCCAATTTATCCCGAGATACGTCCTCAACACTCAGCATACACTCCTCATTACCCATTTTCTAATTGATTCATCACTCATTAGGCAGGACTGTCATTAGGGTTTGTTGTGTACTGAGTGCTACCTACACTTAATGGTTCAGATGTATTTCAGTAATCTTTAGTACCTATAAAGTTCACAGGGTTTCAAAATTCCGGCCCTAGGAATAGACACTAGTCATTTTGGATTGTTGGTCATAGTGACATTGACCCAGATTACTACTGCAGGCCAGGTTTTTTGACAATTTTACTTGTCTTTCTTACTCATTCAATATGATATCCAATTATTCACGTCGATTAGTTGCAAACAATAAGTGCTAGACCAACTTCTTGATTCAAATTTTGGATGGTCTCTAACTGCAGTTACAATTCTGCAAACTTTTCCTAGTAAGCTCACAAGTAATGATTGATTCACTACATCTATGCTTGCCTTGTCATATATGTTGTCAATATTCTTTTAGGGTGGACCACCCTATTTCAAAATACTGGAACCACAGACATGAGTGAATATTATTTCTCTGTGTGATCTCTTCCATCATGTGTGGGCAACGAACACTACATTGTATAGAAACAAAGTTTCATTTCCACTTTTACAAAGACTACGATCTTTTACATGGAATACAATCTGCCTACTTGCTTTGTGTCGCACTACTAGCACTCCACCCTTGAAGCTAAACATTATGCCACTCATAATTCCTTAGTTTATTTGTTCAAATACGAATTTGATATGATGCTAATGTTCCTACTTCAGTTTTGAAATGTGTGTCTACCTGTTATAGAGAAATAAGAGGTTTGTATTTCTATGTGTGGTCTGGTCAACACGGTTGGGGGTGAACTTTGCATATGCAGGGGTTTATAGGGAGTCACTCTTCGAGTTGAATCCACATTGCATTCCTCATACGTCTCCAACGTATCTATAATTTATGAAGTATTCATGCTGTTATATTATTATTCTTGGATGTTTTACAATCATTTTATAGAAACTTTGTACAATTTATTGGGACTAACTTATTGACCCAGTGCCCAATGCCAGTTGTTGTTTTTGATTGTTTTTTACATCGCAGGAAATCAATATCAAACGGAGTCCAAACACAGCGAAACTTTTGTGGATTTTTTCTAGACCAGAAGACCACCAGTGGGCCAGAACAGCACCTGGGGGTGCCCCGAGGGGGCACAACCCACCAGGGTGCGCCTGGGGGCCCAGGCGCGCTCAGGTGCGTTGTGCCCACCTCGGTGGCCTCCGGCACCCCCTCTTCACCCTATAAATTGCCAAATATTCCAAAAACCCTTGGGGCAACCATAGATGAGAAGTTCTGCCGCTGCAAGGCTCTGTAGCCACCGAAAATCAATCTAGAACCCGCTCCGGCACACCGCCGGAGGGGAGATCATGACCGGTGGCCATCTTCATCATCCCGGAAGCCACCACGATGAGGAGGGAGTAGTCTTTTTTTTGCGGGATGAGGAGGGAGTAGTCCACCCTCGGGGATGAGGGTTTGTACCAGTAGCTACGTGTTTAATATATATATATATCTCTCTCTCGTGTTCTTGAGATGTCATGATCTTGATGTATCACGGGCTTTGTTAATATAGTCGGATCATATGGTGTTTTCCCCCTCTCTATCTTATGATGAATTGAGTTTTCCTTTGAGATTTCGTTTTATCGGATTGAATACTTTAATGTATTTGAGAGCACTTGATATATGTCTTGCATATGAACACTCGTGGTGACAATGGGGTATCATATTGATTCACTTGATATATGTTTTTGCACTCAACTCGTAGATTCCCAATGTGACATTGGGGTAATCTACGCATAGGGGTTGATGCATGTTCTTGTCTTTGTTTCTCCGGTAGAAATCTTGGGGCACTCTTTCAGGTTCTTTGCGCTGGATTGAGTATTATGAATCGGAAATTATTTGGTGTTATTTTAGTACGAACTCTTGGATAGATCGATCGAAAAGAATAGCTTCAAGGTGGTTTTGTACCCTACAAACAATTTCTTCTTATGTTCTCCACTAGATAAGAAATTTGGAGTGAGTCTTTGTTGCACGTTGAGGGATGGTTATGTGATCCAATTATATTAGAATTGTTGAGTGATTGCACTAGCAAAAGTATGGACCCTGGGACTCATTTTCAAGCATTGCAATACCGTTTGTGCTAACTTTTGTTACTTGCTACCTTGCTATTTTTTATTGTTCCTATTAGAAAAATCAATATCTACCATAATTACTATACTTTTATCACCATCTCTTCGCCGAACTAGTGCAGCTATACAATTTGCCATTGTGTTGGGTGTGTTGGGGACACAAGAGACTCTTTGTTATTTGGTTGCAGGGTTGTTTGAGAGAGACCATCTTCATCCTACGCCTCCCACAGATTGATAAACCTTAGGTCATCCACTTGAGGGAAAATTGTTACTGTCCTCCAAAACTCTGCGCTTGGAAGCCCAACACGAGTCTACAAGAACAAGTTGTGTAGTAGACATCAAGCTCTTTTCTGGCTCTGTTGCCGGGAGGTGAGTGCATAAAGGTATATCTTTACATCTTGCAATCGAATCTTTTAGTTTCTTGTTTATCACTAGTTTGGTTTATAAAATAAAACTACAAAAAATGGATTTGAGGTTGCATCATATTATTCATCTTTATACTGTCTTTCGTGAAATTGATGGAAAGGAAAATTGTGCTCAATTGATAGAAGAAGAATTCAATAAAATATTTGGTATAAATGATGAGCATGATTGCAATGTTGTTAGTATTAATTCTTTGAATATCCATGATGATAATGATATCCAAAGCTATAAGCTTGGGATGATATATTTGATTAACATGATATTTTTAGTCCCCCAAGATTTGACGTGCAAATTTGTTATAATGATTGCATGCCTCCTATTTGTGATGATTATATTGATGAAAGTGGATTTGGAGAGGTCATGACTTTATTTAGTGATGAATCCACTATTTTGGAAGATGTTTCAATTGACTATGACAACAAAGTTGCTATCTATGATGATTATGGTGATGACATGTATGCTGTAAAGAATAATGATAACCATGAAACTTGTCATCATGATTTTAATTCTCAATCACATGATCGTTATTTTGTTGAGTTTGCTCCCACTACTATGAATGAGAATAAATTTTCTTATGTGGAGAGTAACAAAATATCTATGCTTGTGTATCATGAAAGGAATGCTTGATGTGATGGCTATATTGTGGAATTCATTCATGATGCCACTAAAAATTATTATGAGGGAGGAACATATACTTGTAGGAATTGTAATAGTATCAAATTTCCTCTCTTTATGTTGAAAGTTTCGAAGTTTTGCTTGTTTTACCTTCCTATGCTAGTTGATTCTTGTTCCCATAATTTGTTTGCTCACAAAATCCCTATGTATAGGAAGTGGGTTAGAGTTAAATCTGCTAGTCATATGCTTCATGATGCTCTCTTTGTGTTTCAATTCTTATCTTTTATGCGAGCATCATTGAAATCATCATGCCTGGCTAAAAGGCATTAAAGAAAGCCCTTGTTTGGAGATAACCCAACACTTTTACCTACTTTTTTGTGTGTTAACATGATTAGGTTACTGCAGTAATCATGTTTTATTGCTTTTGTTTCAATAAAGTGCCAAGTAAAGCCTTTGGGATAGCGTGGATGAAAGTTTACTTGATTCTATCCAAAAACAGAAACTTTTGCGCACAGTCCAGGAATTTCTAAAATTTAATGGAACGTGATTTTGAACTGCATTTTTAACAGGTGATAGATATACAATTTGCCTAGGCTTTTCTAATTTTTCAAAAAAATTGGAGTAGCAGAAGTATGGTTGTAGTACAGATTACTACAGACTGTTCTATTTTAGATAGATTCTGTTTTCAATGCATAGTTTGCTTGTATCTATGACTTATATTGCTCAATATAAATTATTTAAATGGTATGCTACAGTAGGCATTGTGTGGAAACAATTATGAATATTGTCTTTGACAGTATCAAAGTGAAATGGGTTGCTCTTTATCATACTAACCTATCTCACGAAGTTCCGTTAAGTTTTGTGTGATTGAAGTTTTCAAGTTTTGGGTGAGATATCGATATGAGGAGAATAAGGAGTGAGAAGACCCTAAGCCTTGGGATGACCAAGGCACCCCAGGTAATATTGAAGGAATATTCAAGCAACTAAGCTTGGGAATGCCCCGGAAGGCATCCCCTCTTTTGTCTCCAACATTATCGGTAACCTAACTTGGAGCCATGTTTTCATTCGTCACATGATATGTGTTTTACTTGGAGCGTCAATTTATTTTGTTTTGATTTTCTTGCTGTTATTTATAATAATGTTTTGCATCTTTTATTTCAATAAAAATGTCAAGTATAGCCTTTGCCATGCTTATTTTAAAAGTCTATTTGTTGTTATTTCAAAACCGGAAGTTTACCGTTGTTGCAAAAATTCCCTAGAAAAGTCAGAACATGATAAAATGTTGAAACTTTTTGAATAATAAGCTCTGATAAAATTTCAACAGTGTGGTAAATTTTCATAATTTTTGGAGTTAAATAAGTATTGATACTCCTGCATTCTTTACAGACTGTACTGTTTTTGCGGATTGCTATTATGTTTGCAATGTTTGCATATGTTTGCTTGTTTAATGATTCTATTTGAGGATAGGAGTATTAAATATGCACGGGCATTTTGTATGCAATGTTGAATAATAATTTTGGTGATTTGCTAAAGTAGAGTTCTTGTTCAGTTTTGTGTCTGATGAAGTTTTTGGGAGTTAGGAAAACCGTGATATGAGAGGAATTAAGGAGACATGAAAGCTCAAGCTTGGGGATGCCCAAGGCACCCCAAGTTAATATTCCAATAAATCTCAAGCATCTAAGCTTGGGGCATCCCACCTTTCTTATTCAACGATTATCGGTTAGTATCAGTTGAGCCTAAGTTTTTGCTTCTTCACATGATGTGTGCTATTCTTGGAATGTCATTTTGTTTTGTTTTGCTTGCTGTTGTAATAAAATACTTAGAAGTTTTGAAATAAGAGAGATTCCACAGTTATCTACCTATTTACTTAACTACTCGGCTGATCTTCACTTATATCTATTTGGAGTAGCTTGTCATTTACTCTTGTGCTTCACTTATATCCTATGAGTAAATTGTTGAATGAATGGAATATCATGAAGTTGAAATTATATGTTCATATCATGCCTAGTAGTAGATTCACATTGGATTTAGAAAGTGAAATCTTTTGAAGGTGGACAATAACAATATTGGTCATACAAGCAATTCCTGAATAATTAGTATACAGAAGAGAACTTTCACATGCAAATACACTATCCTGGAAATCTTTTGCGGTTGTGAGCCCCCATCAAAATATTATATGCCAAAATTGTTGAGGTTGGACAAGGAAGACAACGTAATGATTTATGTTTTTTCATGTTCACATAGAAGTTATATTGTCATAGATCCTTCAACATGTGGTGCTTGCCCCCCATCTTTGCTAGCCAAAAATTCCGCACCAAGTAGAGATACTACTTGTGCATCCAAAAACCCTCAAACCCAAATCTTATTTTCAAGAGTCCACCATACCTACCTAAGGATTGAGCAAGATACTTCAAGTAAGTTGTCATCGGTGCAATAAGGCAAGAAAAAATTGCTTATAAAAAGTGTTAGATCATTTAGTGTAATAGAAAATTGAGCATTGGAACAACTTGTGATGGCAAAGAATAAAAGCGACAGACTGCATAATAAAGGTTGCTATCATAAGGGGCAATATAACGTGACGTTCTTTTGCACTAAGGGGTCGAGCATGCAAACAAATAAGCGCATGGCAACCTCTGCTTCCCTCTGCGAAGGGCCTATCTTTTACTTTTATGTATTTACTTTCATGCAGAGTCAAAGTTTTTCTCTCTATTCCTTTTTATTTTTCTCTTTTGGCAAGCATCATGTGGTGAGGAAAGATCTAGGCACATATATGCAGTTGGATATGGGTAGCATGAGTTATCATTGTTGACATCACCCTTGAGGTGAATACGTTGGGAGGCAACATTATAAGCCCCTATCTTTTTATCTGTCCGGTTGAAACGTTTTGCTCATGTATATGCGGTGAGTGTTAGCAATCATAGAAAACTATATGATGGTTGAGTATGCGGAGCTCTGACTTAAACTCCATTGAAGTTGAATTACAATTTCTTGGTGACTGAGAACATAGGTTGTTGAGTTTCAAGAGAATTCATTGTTTGAACCTTAACATGTGAATTGGTTGTTACTTTAACATGAGAAGTTTTATAAGAAAGAATTGCTGTTATGATGCTAGGAAAAGTGATTGAAGTTGTCATTGATCAAACTTATGCACTTTGCTAGCATTCACACTTCAAAATTTTCTTTTATCATTTACCTACTCGAGGACGAGTAGGAATTAAGTTTGGGGATGCTGATACGTCTCCAACGTATCTATAATTTATGAAGTATTCATGCTGTTATATTATCATTCTTAGATGTTTTACAATCATTTTATAGCAACTTTATACCATTTTTGGGACTAACTTATTGACCCAGTGCCCAGGCAAGTTGCTATTTTTTGCTTGTTTTTTACATCGCAGGAAATCAATATCAAACGGAGTCCAAACACCGCGAAACATTTTGTGGATTTTTTATGGACCAAAAGAACACATCGGGCCAGAGAAACACCTGGGGATTGCCACAAGGGGGCACAACCCACCAGGGCGCGTCTGGGGCCCAGGCACAGCCCACCTGGCTGTGCCTACCTCGGTGGCGTCCGGCATGGCCTCTTCACCCTATAAATTGCCAAATATTCCAAAAACCCTTGTGGCAACCCTAGATGAGAAGTTCCACCGCTGCAAGCCTCTGTAGCCACCGAAAACCAATCTAAACCCCGTTTCGGCACTCCGCCAGAGGGGGAGACCATCACCGATGGCCATCTTCATCATCCCGGCGGCCACCACAATGAGGAGGTAGTAGTCCACCCTCAGGGTTGAGGGTTTGTACCAATAGCTACGCGCTTAATCTCTCTCTCTCTCTCTCTCGTGTTCTTGAGATGTCACGATCTTGGTGTATCGCGGGCTTTGTTAATATAGTCTGATCATATGGTGCTTTCCCCCTCTCTATCTTGTGATGAATTGAGTTTTCCCTTTGAGATTTCATTTTATCAGATTGAAAACTTTTATTGATTTGAGAGTACTTGATATATGTCTTGCAAATGAATAATCGTGGTGACAACGGGGTATCATATGTATTCACTTGATATATGTTTTGGCACTCAACTCGCGGATTCCCGAGGTGACATTGGTGTAATCTACGCATAGGGGTTGATGCACGTTCTTGTCTTTGTTTCTCCGGTAGAAATGTTGGGGCACTCTTTGAGGTTATTTGTGTTGGATTGAGTATTATGAATCTGAAATTATTTGGTATTATTTTAGTACAAACTCTTGGATAGATCGATCAGAAAGAATAGCTTCGAGGTGGTTTCGTACCCTACAAACAATTTCTTCTTATGTTCTCCGCTAGGTAAAAACTTTGGAGTGATTCTTCGTTGCACGTTGAGGGATGGTTATGTGATCCAATTATATTAGCATTGTTGAGAGATTGCACTAGCGAAAGTACGGACCCTAGGACTCATTTTCAAGCATTGCAATACCGTTTGTGCTCACTTTTGTTCCTTGCTACCTTGCTGTTTTATTGTTCCTATTACAAAAAACAATATCCACTATCATTACTACACTTTTATCAACATCTCTTCACCGAACTAGTGCACCTATACAATTTTCAATTGCGTTGGGTATGTTGGGGATACAAGAGACTCTTTGTTATTTGGTTGCAGGGTTGTTTGAGAGAGACCATCTTCATCCTACGCCTCCCACGGATTGATAAACCTTAGGTCATCCACTTGAGGGAAAATTGCTACTATCCTACAAAACTCTGCGCTTGGAGGCCCAACACGAGTTGATATGTCTCCAACGTATCTATAATTTTTGATTGTTCCATGCTGCTATATTATCAATCTTGGATGTTTTATAATCATTTTATAGTAATTTTATGTCATTTTTTGGTACTAACCTATTGACATAGTGCCAAGTGCCAGTTGTTGTTTTCTGCATGTTTTTTACATTGCAGGAAATCAATATCAGACGGAGTCCAAATGCAATGAAACTTCACGGAGATTTTTTTTGGACCAGAAGGAACATATAATGGGCCCTAGTTGCACCTGGGGGTGCTCCGAGGAGAGCACAACTCACCAGGGTGGTAGGAGGCCCAGGCGCGCCCTGGTGGGTTGTGCCCACCTCGGGTGCCCCCGGGATAGCCTCTTTGCTCTATAAATACCCCAATATTCTAGAAACCCTAGGGGAGTCGACGAAATATTGATACAACCGCCGCAAAGTCCAGAACCACCAGATCCAATCTAGACACCATCTCGGATGGGGTTCCCCACCTCCATTGGTGCCTCTCCGATGATGCATGAATAGTTCTTTGTAGACCTTTGGGTCCATAGTTAGTAGCTAGATGGCTTCCTCTCTCTCGCTGAATTCCCAATACAATGGTCTCTTGGAGATCCATATGATGTAACTCTTTTGCGGTGTGTTTGTTGGGATCGATGAACTTTGGGTTTATGATCAGATCTATCTTTTTATATACATGAAAATATTTGAGTTTCTTTGATCTCTTTTGTGCATGATTGTTTATAGCCTCGTATTTCTTCTCCGATTTGGGTTTTGTTTGGCCAACTTGATCTATTTATCTTGCAATGGGAAGAGGTGCTTTGTAGTGGGTTCGATCTTACGGTGCTTGATCCCAGTGATAGAAAGGGAAACAACACGTATGTATCATTGCTACTAATGATAAAGCGATGGGGTCTATCTCTACATTGATAGATCTTGTCTACATCATGTCATCATTCTGATTGCATTACTCCGTTTTTCCATGAACTTAATACACTAGATGCATGCTGTATAGCGGTCGATGTGTGGAGTAATACTAGTAGATGCAGGCGGGAGTCGGTCTACTAATCTTGGACGTGATGCCTATATACTGATCATTGCTTGGATATCATCATGATTATTTGAAGTGTTGCCAATTGCCCAACAGTAATTATTTTCCCACCGTTTGCTATTTTCTCGAGAGAAGCCACTAGTGAAACCTACGGCCCCCGGGTCTCTTTCTCATATATTTGCCTTTGCGATCTACTTTTCCTTTGCATTTATTTTCATATCTATTAAACAAAAAATACAAAAATACGTTGTTGTGTTTAATTTTATTTGGGACCTATTTATTCAATCTATTACAACTTTCTCCTGTCCATGCACCGTTTCTGGCGCCGTTACCCGAAAGGTATTGACAACCCCTTTAACACATCAGGTTGCGAGGTGTTGTTATTTGTGTGCAGGGGCTGTTTACGTTGTGTTGCCTGGTTCTCCTACTGGTTCGATAACCTCGGTCTCATCACTGAGGGAAATACCTACCGTCGTTGTGCTGCATCATCCCTTCCTCTTTGGGGTAATACCGACATTGCTTTCAAGCGCATCAAAAGGAATTTCTGGCGCCGTTGCCGGGAAGAATCTTCATCATAAACCAGATTCCTAATCACAATCTCATCTCCTTGCAATTTACATTATTTGCCATTTGCCTCTCGTTTTCCTCTCCCCCACTTCACAAAAAATTTCCGTTTTATTCGCCCTCTTTTTCGTTCGTTGTTTTCTCTTCAGATCTATTCTTTGCTTGCAATCATGAGTGATTTCGGTATGGTACCAACAGATGACAGCCTACCTCATAAGATAGGATGTACGGGCAATCTGGATGCTAAAACTTTTATCTTGGGGCGAGGGAACGTTATTGGGAAAGAACGTATCCAAGAATTTTTCAATTGTGTTGGAAATCTAAGCCTTGATGATGCTCATATACTTAAAACTACTAGATCTTATGCGGATGCTATTTTGGCATTAGTTCTGAAACTTGAAAGTAAATTTATTCGTACTCATCCTACCTTGCAAATATTTTTTTTAGCTTCCCTAAATAAAGAATCCTAGGGCTAAAAAGTTGACCACTCTTGTTCTCATGAATGAGTTTGACTATATAATACGGGAACTAGACAAATCTTTGATTTTTATGGTATTAATCATGAAAAACCCGTGATAGATGAAACTATTTACAATAGTGACAATGCACTAAGGCATTTTCTTGGGGATAATAAAATCTTTGATGATAATCTTAAAAAGGAAGTCCCAGTTCTAAATATAATCCAACAAGTTTTCAATAATGTTAATCAACATTACTCTTGGATTGTTGCGGGAAATCAAAGGGGTTATGATGAAAACCAACTTAGGAATGCTAAAGTTTCCATGGATAATATGTTTTATTTGCGCTTACAAAACCCCATGATGAAAACACCTCTGAGAAAGTTAAGGAGAAGGATGACAAAACTTAGATCCTTTGCTTTATGCCTAGCTAAGGGCGTAAAACTATAGCGCTTGTTGGGAGGCAACCCAATGAATAAAATTTATTTTTGATTTTTGCTTTCTATTATTTAGTGTTAGCACAATTATGCTACTGTTATGATTGTTTTTTTGGGGTTTTAATTAGTGTTTCTACCAAGTAAAGCCTTTACGATTACTTTGGGTGATAGTTGCTTAATCTTGCTGAAAAACAGAAACTTTGCGCTCACGAAAACATTTCTCGTTTTTAATCAGAGAGTGATTTTAAGTTGATTCGTTTTGCAGAAGATTAATATACAAATTTTTGAGGTCTTCATAATTTTTTAGAATTTTGGAGTTACAGAAGTATTCGAAATAGTCAGATTGCTACAGACTGTTCTGTTTTGACAGATTCTGTTTTCCTTGTGTTGTGTGCTTGTTTTGATGGCTCTATGGTTTTCTTTGATGAGTTTTTTCCATAGAAAAGTTGAAATACAGTAGATATAATGCAATAATAAAATATGAATTGGTTTGATACAGTACTTATAGTAGTAGTTTGCCTTCTTATACTAACGGATCTCATGAAGGTTTTGTTGAGTATTGTGTGATTGAAGTTTTCAAGTTTTGGGTTATCTTACGATGGATGAAGGAAGGATAGAAGAGCCTAAGCTTGGGGATGCCCTGGCATCCCAAGCTATTATCCAAAAATGAGCAACCAACTAAGCTTGGGGATGCCCCCGAGTGACATCCCCTCTTTCTTCAACGACTATCGGTATTTTACTCGAAGCTATATTTTTTATTCGTTACATAATATGTGTTTTTCTTGGAGCGTCTTGTATGATATGATTTTGCTTGTTTTATTTTGTGTTTTAAGTCTTTATACCTTGCTGGACGCTCCTATTTGAGAGAGCCAAAATTATGTCATGACCTATTAGAATTGCTCTCTATGCTTCACTTACATTTTTTTATGAGCTATGGACTTGCTCTAGTACTTCACTTATATGTTTTTGAGCATGGTGTGCTTAGTTATTTATGAAGAAATGCTCTCTTGATTCACTTAGATTTATTTGAGAGTTGGTAAAATTTTCAATAAAGTTCTCTCTTGCTTCACTTAAATTATTTTGAGAGAAAGAAGAAATTATGCTCATGATCTTCACATATATTTGTTTGGTCTTATGAAAAGCAACACGTAAAAATTAGTCCCAAAGTGATAGATATCCAAGAATGATATAATAAAAACTTCCATAAATATCATTGGACAAAATAACTTGATTCCTTGTAATAGTTTGGAGATATGATGATGTGATATGAGAGTTATGTTGATGAGTAAATATGCTTTAGTAGGAATATTGGTGTTAAGGTTTGTGATTCCCTATGCAAGCACGAAAGTCAATAGTCATGCAATGAAATTACATCCTACATGTGGTGCATTATTCGGTGTTACTTATGCTTAATGCTTGTTTTACGAGATTATTCGTTTCTTGGTTCGTCGCTTCTCAATCTTTTGCTAGCCTTCATTTTGCACTAAGTATGATCTCTACTTGTGAATCCAAAATCCTTTAAACCAGTTTTGCCACATGAGTCCACTATATCTACCTATATGCGGTATTCTTTTGCCGTTCTAAGCAAATTTGTATGTGCCATCTCTAATTTTCAAAATAAACTTCTCTTTTGTGTGTTTGTTTCACTCACAGAGCGGTGAGGGGTGGCTAATATATTCCATGCTAGATGTGTTATTCTCATGATGAGTGTTTATTCACTTGTCATTGCATGAGAGTAAGGCAAAGGTTTTAGGGATGCCCAGTCCCGAATTGAAAAAATGAATTTACTGTATGTTTTCAAAGAATAAATTCATTGGAAAGTGTTGGTATGGAGGGCAACCGTGGATACGGCGAGCCATGGAAAGTGAAAGTATGGTGGAAAAAGGAATAAACTTTATTTTCTATTTGGGAACCACCTATGATATATCTAGCATGGAAAGTGTTGGGAGCTCTAAGTCATTTTCGTTTGTGGGATGGATACACCTCCCAAAATGTTTTTATCTCTAAGTTTTGCACTTTGAGCTCTGGTACCTCTACAAATCCCTACTTCCCTCTGCGAAGGCCTCTCTTTTACTTTATGAAATTTTTATTTTTGAATTTGAGTCTCCATCTTCTCTTATAAAAAGCACCAACTAGGAGGCACTATGATCGTTAGTAAGTATTGGGTGTAGATACTATTCGAGTGTGTTTCATGAATGGATCAATGTTTGAGCATGATGGGCTAGGGATAACTTATTTTAGCGTTGATATTTTGAAAGACATGGTTGCTTGTTGATATGCTTGAGTATCTAAATTATCATGTCAAAACTAGACTATTGCTTTGAATCACATAAAAGTTCAAAAGTCCATGCTATAAAGAAAAGAATATGATATGACATGATAGGCAGCATTCCACATCAAAAATTCTGTTTTTATCACTTACCTACTCGAGGACGAGTAGCAGTTAAGCTTGGGGATGCTGATACGTCTCCAACGTATCTATAATTTTTTATTGTTCCATGCTGTTATATTATGAATCTTGGATGTTTTATAATCATTTTATAGTCATTTTATATCATTTTTGGTACTAACCTATTGACATAGTGCCAAGTGTCAATTGATGTTTTCTGCATGTTTTTTACGTCGCTGGAAATCAATATCAGACGGAGTCCAAATGCCGCGAAACTTCGCGGAGATTTTTTTGGACTGGAAGGAACATAATGGGCCCTGATTGCACCTGGGGGTGCTCTGAGGAGAGCACAACCCACCAGGGCGCGCCAGGAGGCCTAGGCGCGCCCTGGTGGGTTGTGCCAACCTCGGGTGCCCCCTGGACCGCCTCTTTGCTCTATAAATACCCCAATATTCCGGAAACCCTAAGGGAGTCGACGAAATATTGATATAGCCGCCGCAGAGTCCAGAACCACCAGATCCAATCTAGACATCATCTCGGATAGGCCTCATCACCTCCATTGGTTCCTCTTCGATGATGCGTGAGTAGTTCTTTGTAGACCTTCGGGTCCGTAGTTAGTAGCTAGATGGCTTCCTCTCTCTCGCTAAATTCTCAATACAATGGTCTCTTGGATATCCATATGATGTAACTCTTTTGTGGTGTGTTTGTTGGGATCGATGAACTTTGAGTTTATGATCAGATCTATCTTTTTATATCCATCAAAGTATTTGAGTTTCTTTGATCTCTTTTATGCATGATTGCTCATAGCCTCGTATTTCTTCTCCGATATTTGGGTTTTGTTTGGCCAACTTGATCTATTTATCTTGCAATGGGAAGAGGTGCTTTGTAGTGGGTTTGATCTTATGGTGCTTGATCCCAGTGACAGAAAGGGAAACAACATGTATGTATCGTTTCTACTAAGGATAAAACGATGCGGTCTATCTCTACATAGATAGATCTTGTCTACATCATGTCATTGTTCTTATTGCATCACTCCGTTTTTTCCATGAACTTAATACACTAGATGCATGTTGGATAGCGGTCGATGTGTGGAGTAATAGTAGTAGATGCAGGCATGAGTCAGTCTACTAATCTTGGACGTGATGCCTATATAATAATCATTGCATGGATATCGTCATGATTATTTGAAGTTTTATCAATTGCCCAACAGTAATTGTTTTCCCACCGTTTGCTATTTTCTCGAGAGAAGCCACTAGTGAAACCTATGGTCCCTGGGTCTCTTTCTCATATATTTTCCTTTGCGATCTACTTTTCCTTTCCATTTATTTTTAGATCTATTAAACCAAAAATATAAAAATACCTTGCTGCGTTTTATTTTATTTTCGATCTATTTATTCAATCTATTACAACTTTCTCCCGTCCATGCACTGTTTCTGGCGCTGTTACACGAAAGGGATTGACAACCCCTTTAACATGTCGGGTTGCGAGGTGTTCTTATTTGTGTGCAGGGGTTGTTTACGTTGTGTTGCTTGGTTCTCCTATTGGTTTGATAACCTTGGTCTCATCACTTAGGGAAATACCTACCGTCGCTGTGTTGCATCATCCCTTCCTCTTTGGGGAAATACGGACGGAGCTTTCAAGCGCATCAACACGAGTCTACAAGAACAACTTGTGTAGTAGACATCAATTCCATAGATAATCTGACTACTTTTATGTTTTCATGAATCTTAGATACTGAACAACATCATAATTTTTATGAGCGTGCGTGCATGAAAAGAATAAAGCAGAACAATGCCATGGCTGTCATGCTTGTCACTAACGGACTGAAATCAAGTCTGGATGCAATGCAATGCAAAGGCTCTCCACCTACAGATTCATTCTCAGAATATGATCCTAACAGTGATTCTGAGCTAGAGGGAAACCTAAGTCAATGTATCTCCCTAGTGGAGGAGTCAGAGGCAGATGCCCTATCATGTTCACCCATCAAGGTGCTTGCTCTAACTTTCCAAGGTTATATTGGTCGCACATATCTTGCAACTGATGGTTTGCATTGCTTTTACTTTGTTGCACTACCATTAGCTTAGTTTACACATTGTGCATGTGAATACGCCCTGCGTATCCATTTTCAGTACATATTCCATTTGTCATCATACCATATTTA
Organism: Triticum aestivum; assembly: GCF_018294505.1. Lineage (NCBI taxonomy): Eukaryota > Viridiplantae > Streptophyta > Magnoliopsida > Poales > Poaceae > Triticum > Triticum aestivum. Next base: position 34,425,513 of record NC_057802.1, read on the forward strand.
TCCATTCAAATATTGTTCTTGTGTATTAGACGTTCAAAAGAAAGAGGGCGATTGCTGATCACGGAGGAGCACGAACAAAGTATTTGGAAAAGGTAGTGACACCTGATAAATCAAATAGCCCATTAGGTGTAGTTGCAATATCACCAGATCCAGAAAACACGGCCACCACTGTATCAGACTCTAGCCCTACTACACTGGCCATCTCTAACGCCCCAACTCAACAGACCCCAATTGCCGTAAGTTGCAACTGATGGCCAGTTTAGAAGACCAAGCCTATATTGTTGTCAGGAATTGTGTGCGCATATTTCCTTCATGGAAAGATTATACCACAAACACAGAACAATTTCCAACATTCCTCCGTAACTTACGCGTAAGTGATGTACTAATCTTGTTCATGGTAATTACTGCATCTGTTTCTGCTGACAGAAGACATAAGATTTCATTCTTTTAAATAGGTGAGGACCAAACCGGATTGTCAAGACGAGCAAGGGTTGGTTGCGCTTTTCAAGCACACATTGATGAAGTATCGTTCCTACCTGACGCAAGCGCACTTCGATGGCAAGCCCCTAAACTAAATTTCTATAAAGTCTCTGGTGCTACATTTATCAGAAAGTGACTGGAATAATCTTGTTACACATTGGTCTCGTCTGCAGCGCAAGGTACTGTCTATGATAGCACATCACAATTTGAACTATATTTCTACATGTGCCTTAACGTCTCACTTGTTTGAATTTTTTTTGCAGAAGAACATTCATTCCGAAGGGACCACAGAATCTCACAACTATACTGCACACTGCATTGCTCTTGTGAGTACCTCTTGCCCTATATGACCATACTTACTTTCATAGCTGGTTGATTATGTAGCATCACCGCACATGTTAGCCTCGTTATCGTCCATTTGGTGGACATTATAAGATCCGTATGGACTATTACAAATTTAGAATCAACCCAATGCTTTTGAAGAGGTTTAGCTCTGCAGTCCTCTTGTAAGGACTGAACGTTGTCTATCACTGTACTTACATTAACGGCTACTCCCTCCGTCCCATAATATAAGAACGTTTTGTACACTACACCAGTGTTCAAAACACTCTTATATTATGGGAAGAGGGATTGGTTCATTGTGTAGCATTCTGCATCTTATCTCCCTCGCCCACCATTTACTAAAAAATAGCAGATCTGTATTTAATCTTACCAAAAAGATGAATACACAGACAATGCCAGTGCAGAAGTGTAGCCCATTGCTCTTGTCAGTACATTTTGTCTTGTAACGCTTGTACTTCCAGGGATTGGTAGTTGACTATGTAGCATCAATTTGCATCTTATCTTCATTATCCTCTATCCCTTCCAGTATTATCATATCTATAATTACTCTCTACAAAATGTAGAGTACATGCAATGCTTATGGAGAAGATTATGTGCTGAAATTCTTGAGTTATCCTTCCCTTGACATGGAGAAGGGCATTATAAAGCCGGTGTTAACTATTACTGTAAGTCGGCCCTTCTAAAGCCTTTATCCTCAATAGTTGTTTAATTTGGTCATACTCCATATCGTTAACTCCTGTTTAGTTTGCTGTTTCTATCAAAATGCATGTTCGCAACAACCGTAAGTTCCAAGTTTTACTTGTAAAACCAAATTCCTTATTCATACCATGCACATTACTCAATACTCCCTATATGTATGCTTATTTTTGTGGATCTATAATCCAGTGTGTGGTGAAGCAGCCCACGTTTGCACCTTGTCATCTCCTGTTTTATCTTACTAATGTGGTTGATGATATGAACAACATGCCATGCACATTAACGAAAATAGATACAATGATTGTCTTTGCCCTCGCCTGTTATGTTGACATGGTAATCCAGTAGTGTGGTTAAGCTCCCCACATTATGAACAATGCCAAATCATGCTATTGATATTTTGAACTTACTCTTTATTTTCTAATTTGAAATTCGATGGAATTGATAGCACAGTTATCATCTTTGTTTATACACGTGCAATACCTATTATCTCTCTGGGTGATATGCCTGATGGCATGCACAAGTCTGCTGAATGCTGTGAGACAAACCCAACATATATTGCAGCAAAGAAGGCAAAACATCTTGAAGATAGCAAGACAACCCCAAAGTCTGGTCTTGATGTAGTGTTCAAGTTACTTGAGACTAGCAGTCAAACAAGCTCACAGAATTCGCTGTCTAAATCAGTTTGACTTCTTTAGTCCCAAGTTCTAGCAGAAAGGCATTCTGCAACTCAACTTTGACTTGAAGTCCTATCTCTAAGAAAGATTTTGGAGAACACCAATGAGAACCTCATTGCTAAACAGCTAAACCTGGAAGCTATGGCCGACATGCTAGGTCGGTCTCACTGCCTTGCTCTTCAGCTTGCGCAGTAGTTCCACTTAAGGCTAACCTTTCTTGAACTGTCTTGGAAGTGGTCTTGGTTCAATATTATTTTGTTACGCTACAATGGCGCCCTGTTTTTGTAATCTGCTTCTTCATTGCACTTTATGACCACTGGTGGCGAACTTCAATGCCCAGTGGATGTAATATACCATAAATCTTTTATTGTATAGTGTAGGTTTATTCTAAGTTACTATGCCATAATTTTTTTATTGTATAGAGTAGGTTTGTTCTTAATTCCTACTAGTTACTGCCATCATTCGCCATCTGAAAAAAAATGAAGAATATCTGATGTAGTCGACCGGGCCGAAACATTCATCTCTAATGGGCCTACTTTTTAGCGTGCCACAATTGGGTCGGCCTGCAACTTTCTTGGGCCTGAAAGGCCATTGGGGCCTTCACACTTCGTGGCAGGCCCACAACTTACATGGGCCTATATTTGGCCCAAAGTTTAGTTGGGCCTTTAGTTGACCTAGCGCTTAGTTGGGCCCATTTAGCTTTGGGCCATTAACATGCTGAATATTTTGCTGGCCTGTTATGGCATAGAAGAGACCATGGCCCTTTAGTAGGACGAAATGGATGTTGGACCTTCAGCAGGATGAAATGTAGATCGGGCATTTTTTGGCCCAGTTATATGACGTGCCATTACCAGGCCGAAACATATCTTGGGCCTTAGTTGGCCCACTAATATCATGTGCCTTTAAGAGGCTGAAAGCTTAGTAGAGGCATCAACGGGCCGAATTATACGACTGGCCTTTAACAGGCCCAATGTCACTTTGGGCTGAACTGTTGCCAGCTTTATCACGGGTCGTTAGAGGGCCGGATGTCGCGTCAGACCATATATGGCCCATGGGTAGCACGGGCCATTCGCAGGCCGAAAGACACACCGGGAAGACATGGACCCATGTCTACATCGGGCCTCTAACAGGCCAAAATTTCACTGGGCCGTAATTGGGCCCAAATATTCGGCGAACAATTAACGGGCCAGAAATGGCTTTGGGCCATAAAAGGGCCATGTTTAAACAGGCCGTTATCGGGCTGGCCCCCTAGTACCTGAGTAAATCCTACGGGCCTTTGACTGTGCCGGCATTTTTAACCTATATGGGCCTCTGTTGGTCCCCGCCATGTGTCGACGTATCATAGGCATGTTTCCTCCATTGGACGGACGACTTCTGGCCCACCGAGGAGCCCACACATGTTTCCTCCAGCCAATGATGATTTTACACATGGAAAATCCCCATTGGTTCGGGGAGTTAACGGGTTATCGGATCCAAACCAGAACTCGATAGCTTAACGGTGACCCGTTATGGTGGATGCCACGTGTCTGTTACCCTTGACGAAAGCACTTCCATGATGCACCATTTATCGTCATGGAAGTGGACACTTCCATGATGGTAATTTTGGTCTTGTCATGGAACACTTCTACGACAGCACAGGTATTACTATCTTGATTTTGTCATAAAATCGTCATGGATGTACATGCATGACAAAAAACGTGACCTACTGTGACAAACACGTATCATCACGAAAGTGTATTTTTTTTGTAGTGCTTCCTGGATATCTTGGCCTCGTCAAAGAAACCTCTTTATGAGGGTGCCAAGCTCTCTCAGCTAGATGCCATCTCGCAACTAATGGCAGTCAAGGCCTTGTATAGTGGTAGCCGAGGTTGCTTCAAAGCATTTCTGGGACTATGTGCTAACAGCCACCCTGAGGGCCATGAACTGCCAAAAAGCATGTACGCTATGAAGAAAATCATGAAGGTTCTCTCCATGGATTATGAGAAAATACATGTTTGTCAGAATTTCCTTTTGTTTAGGCATGAGTATGCGAATGACAACTACTGTATGAAGTGCGGTTCCTCTCGGTATATTAAGGTGGTCGATGAGCAGGGTCAGAAGAAGCAGCTAAAAATCCCTATGAAGGTTCTTCAGTATCTTCATTTCATAGAAAGACTGCAGCACCTTTTCATCATCAACGAGTCTGCCAAAATGATGAAGTGGCACAAGGAAGGTAAAATGTACCATCAAAATAAAATCATACATCCATCAGAATGTGAAGCATGGAAGTTATTCGATACAGAATACCCTGAGGAAGTAGTCGAGGCTGGGAATGGCAGAATAGCTATATCAGGTGACGGGTTCCATCCATATGGTATGTGATACGTCTCCAACGTATCTATAATTTTTGATTGTTCCATTCTATTATATTATCAATCGTGGATGTTTTATATGCATTTATATGCTATTTTATATGATTTTTGGGACTAACCTATTAACCTAGAGCCCAGTGCGAGTTTCTGTTTTTTCCATGCTTTGTGTTTTACAAAAAAGGAATACCAAACGGAGTCCAATTGACGTGCCAATTTTTGATGTTTTTTTATGGACCAAAAGAAGCCCCCGGAGTAAAAGAGTTGGGCCAAAAGAGTCCCTAGCTGTCCACGAGGGTGGGGGCGCGCCCTACACCCCTGGGCGTGGGCCCCTACCCCGTGGATGACTCGGAGACCCCCCCCTGACGTGAAACCAACGCCAAAAAATCCTATAAATACAGAAACCCCCGAAAAGAAACCTAGATCGGGAGTTCCGCCGCCGCAAGCCTCTGTAGCCACCAAAAACCAATCGGGGCCCTGTTCTGGCACCCTGCCAGAGGGGGGATCCCTCACCGGTGGCCATCTTCATCATCCCGACGCTCTCCATGACGAGGAGGGAGTAGTTTACCCTTGGGGCTGAGGGTATGTACCAGTAGCTATGTGTTTGATCTCTCTCTCTCTCTCTCTCTCTCTCTCGTGTTCTTGATTTGGCACGATCTTGATGTATCGCGAGTTTTACTATTATAGTTGGATCTTATGATGTTTCTCCCTCTCTACTCTCTTGTAATGGATTGAGTTTTCCCTTTGAAGTTATCTTATCGGATTGATTCTTTAAGGATTTGAGAACACTTGATGTATGTCTTGCATGTGCTTATCTGTGGTGACAATGGGATATTCACATGATCCACTTGATGTATGTTTTGGTGATCAACTTGCGGCTTCAGTGACCTTGTGAACTTATGCATAGGGGTTGGCACACGTTTTTGTCTTGACTCTCCGGTAGAAACTTTGGGGCACTCTTTGAAGTACTTTGTGTTGGTTGAATAGATGAATCTGAGATTGTGTGATGCATATCGTATAATCATTCCCACGGATACTTGAGGTGACATTGGAGTATCTAGGTGACATTAGGGTTTTGGTTGATTTGTATTTTAAGGTGTTATTCTAGTACGAACTCTATGATAGATCGAACGGAAAGAATAGCTTCGTGTTATTTTACTACGGACTCTTGAATAGATCGATCAGAAAGGATAACTTTGAGGTGGTTTCGTACCCTACAATAATCACTTCATTTGTTCTCCGCTATTAGTGACTTTGGAGTGACTCTTTGTTGCATGTTGCACTACTAGGGAAAACCCTAGTAGTAGCGCGGTTTCATGCCCACTAGTAGCGCGGGCTGCCGCGCTACTAATAAGGCGCTACAGCTATTACTTAGCAGTAGCGCGTGCGACAGACGCTACTGCTAAGAAACATAGCCGCATCGCTTGTTCCCTCCCGCGCTGCTGCTAATCTAGCTAGTAGCAGCGTGTTTACTATCCATTGCTACTAGTATCCTTTTTTCATTTTTTTAGTGTATTTATACGCCGTTATACAAATTTTGGTACAATACCAATTATGAGGTTTATATCATTATGTCCATAACAGTGTGTCAAATGAAGGTGGATTAGGTTCAAGTGGAGGCAATGTGTGGTGCATGTCAAAAGTATACTACTAATCCAAACTTGATCTAGTTTGGACTAGTAGTACTTTTGATGTGCACTACATGTTGCCTCCACTTGAATCTAATCCGCCAGCACAAGCTATTTAATCATCATCATATTCATTACCACCAACAGTATTTATTTAATCACCATAGTCATAGTGTAGCACATCATCATCTTCAAACTCATTCTAGCTAGCTAATCACCACCAACACTAGCTGCGGTAGCTATCTAATCACCACCAACACTAGCTAATAATAATCATCATAGTCATTACCACCAACACTAGCTAACCACTCCTGCTGCTCTCTCTCAGGTAAAAACATAAAACATGTGTAGCACTCGTCCTTCATCAAGTTGGAGCATGCAGATGAACCTGTCTCCTAATCGTGGACTGCGCTTCTGATTGCTGCCCCCTAGTACTTCTCTGCGTTCGTTCACAATTTTGCTCCAGTCTTTCACTATTAAGAATTCCTCGCTATTAGAAATCCTGAATGCACTAAAGTGCATTGTAGGATATCTTGGCCGTAAGCTAACAATATTCATGGTACCTTTAGTCTCGATCCAATCAGGCACAACATTCATCGGGAGTCCCTGTTGAAGAACATTGTATAGTAACATTCTTAGCAATGAAGTTTAGCTTAAAAAATAATGTATGCAAAAGATGCACTGAGGACAAATAGTAAAAACTTACCATCTTTCCTAAATAGATGTGACCGTAGTTCAGTACGAACAATATTGGTCGCACGTTTTGAGTACTAACATTTCTAAGTGCAGGAAGAAAATTTGTCTTGACAGTATGAAGATCCTCAAGCCATGAAATATAATGACTTATCTCCTCGTAGTTTAGTTCAGCCCCGGGACAGTAGTAGGTCCTTTCTACCAAGCGTTGGACATCTTTGCTTGAACGGAAATAAGCTAACAATAGAAATTAGTTGTCAACTATTTTTGAATAAACAATATCAAAGACATAAATATGGTTGAGAAACTCACATAATGGTATAACTGGAGGCGTATGCACATCGACCCAGATGTCGATATTACCTTCAATATCATCTTCCGGACGAGTATCGAAGGTGATAACCATATCAGGCTCAAATGCATAAGTCTCGCATAGTGCTTGCCAAGTTTTGCATCCAAAATAGGTGTAGTCGTCTGCGTTGTATAATTTTGCGTGGAAAATACAACCATGCTCGGTCTTCAAGTAAACTCTTTTTACCTCCATACTACAACTGAAACCTATCTTATCCAAGACAAAAACTCTTGCATGGCAGGGGATACGCTAGTAGAATAGTAAAAAAATTAAATTATAAGTCGAAGCAAATGAAGCAGATGTCATGCTTAATTACGAAAAACGACTTGTCATTGTGACTTACTGTATCCACTTCGAAGTTCTTGTCCAGCTTGATGCTGAAGCACCTATCATTATCTAGGAAGATTCCGTCGCACAGGCCGCACTCGTCTTCGCAGTATTTGAAAATACCGAAATCCTTTTCGTCGTCAGGCATTTCCTATGTTCATAGTTGAAACATTAATTGAAAATCGATCGAAACAACTACCAGGATACTCAACACACAAATCCGGGGCACTCGATATTTCCTACATATTCTGGCACAAGTCATGCCAAAATTCACGGAAAAATACGGCATGACCTTCGCTAAAATAGGACATATCGAGCGCCTGAAATTTGCCGGAACAGAAATGAATCAACACTCCGGCAAAACATAGGCCACTCGGAGGTGTAACCTGCAAACATCTTATAGGACTCATATTGACATATCTTATAGGACTCATATATACATTTCAAAATATCTTATAGGACTCATATTGACATAGTATCTTATAGGACTCATATATACATTTCAAGATATACTCACTAATACATCCCGAATAGTATCACTAATACATATACATAAAATTGCTTTAACAAAAAAAATAACATCCGCCTTACAATAGTGTTTATTCATCATCTAAGAAAACATCCGAGCCGCATCCGTATCCGATAAGTGAATAGAATTACAATCCATAACCAAAAGGCAAAGAAGATTCTCAGGGAACGATCCATGGTTAAATAATATTTTGGTATAATGTTTTTTCATGGGCTAGCTTTTATTGATATAATCAGCATCAGAAAGGCGATTTACTTATCGAAGTTTCTCAATATTTTCAATATCTAATTTGTCGTAGTGATAGAATTCCATATTCGGGAAGGAAAAATGTTCGCCCCTCCTAAGATTTCTTTCAAGCTCCGCCACTGTTTCCACCCATAGATGAAACCTAACTAATTTGATGCAACTAAAATTTGAAGAACCCTAGCTAGGCAGAGGTAGGGGAGGGGGAGGAGCAGGCGTGCTTACCTCGGGTGCCTGCGGCGAGGGAGGGGCAGGCGGCGTCGAGGTCGGGGTCGGGGCTCGGGCGCGCGGCGGAGGGCGGAGGGCGGCATCGAGGTCGGGGTCGGGGGCGGTGTCGAGGTCGGGGGCGGCGTCGAGGCCGGGGTCGTGGGTGGCGTCGAGGGTGTGCGGAGAGCGATGGGAGAGCGCGCAACGGCCGACGGGCGACGGCGGCGGCGACAACGGAGGAGTTGGATTTGGGGGGAAGTGGCCATGGGGAAGAACGACCGCGCGGTTAAGTCAGAAGTAGCAGTAGCGCGTTCCAGGAAGTGCGCTACTGCTAAGCTAGCTACAACGTTTTTCCCGATACGCGCTACTCCTATTCCTTTCTCTTTTTTCCCCTTTTTCATTTATTTTTCTTCACATTTTATTTTTTCCTTTCACCTTTTTCTATTTCTTTCATTTTCATTTACTTTTCTATTTGCTTTCCATTTAATTTTATTTCCTTTAGCAGTAGCGCATTTCATCGTAAACGCGCTGCTACAAAGCAAGTAGCGGTAGCGCGGTTCTACGTAGATCGCTACTACTATGTGTAGCCGATCGGCTAAGCCGTGGGAATTTTAGTAGTAGCGCTTTTACCTTCAGGTGTGCTACTGCTACAATTGTATCTGTAGCGCCGTTTACACCAGAGCGCTACTGCTACTTAGCGCCAGCGTGCTTTTTTAACACGCGCTACAGCTAAAGTTCTGTGTATAAGGTTTTCCCCAGTAGTGTTGAGGGATAGTTATATGATCCAATTATGTTATTATTGTTGAGAGAACTCGCACTAGTGAAAGTATGAACCCTAGGCCTTGTTTCGAAGCATTGCAATACCGTTTTCACTCACTTTTACCGTTAGTTACCTTGCTATTTTTATATTTTCAGATTATAAATACCTATATCTATCATCCATATTACACTTGTATCACCATCTCTTCGCAGAACTAGTGCACCTATACAATTTACCATTGTATTGGGTGTGTTGGGGACACAAGAGACTCTTTTATATTTGGTTGCAGGGTTGCTTGAGAGAGAGCATCTTCATCCTACGCCTCCCACGGATTGATAAACCTTAGGTCATTCACTTGAGGAAAATTTGCTACTGCCCTACAAACCTCTGCAATTGGAGGCCCAACAACGTCTACAAGAAGACGGTTGCGTAGTAGACATCAAGCAATTTCTGGCGCTGTTGCCGGGGAGGTGAATGCTTGAAGGTATATCTTTAGATCTTGCAATCGAATCTTTTAGTTTCTTGTTTTATCACTAGTTTAGTTTATAAAAGAAAACTACAAAAAAAATATGGAATTGAGGGTGCCTCATATGCTTCATCTTTTTAATGTCTTCCGTGAAAATAAGGATTCCGATAATTGTGCTGAATTGCTAGGGAAGAATGCATTAAAATGTTTGGCACTAAATATTTGAATGATGAGCATGACTGCAATGATGTTAGTATGAATTCCTTGAATATCCATGATGCTAATGATATCCAAAGCCACAAGCTTGGGGATGCTATGTTTTATGAAGATGATATTTTTAGTCCCCCAAGTTTTGATGAGAAAATATATTATGATGATAGCATGCCTTCAATTTATGATGATTATATTGATGAAAGTGGATTTGGAGAGGTCTTGACTTTATTTAGTGATGAAACCACTATTTCGGAAGAGGTTTCAATTGATTATGAGAACAAAGTTGCTATCTATGATTATTATTGTGATGACATGTATGCTATAAAGAATAATGATAACCATGCAACTTGTCATCATGATTTTAATTTTCAATTGAATTATGCCTCACATGATAGTTATTTCGTTGAGTTTGCTACCACTACTATTCATGAGAAGAAATTTGCTTATGTGGAGAGTAATAAAAATTATATGCTTATGCATCATGAAAAGAGTGCTTTATGTGATAGTTATATTGTTGAATTCATTGATGATGCTACTGAAAATTATTATGAGAGATGTCGGAGTAATGGGCCACGGGTAGCCTAACCCGAGTCCCTGAACCTTTCAAGACATCGGGGCTGGCTGCGCCCCTCAAGACATCGAGATGAAGCGCCGCCTTCTTATGGCCGGCTGGCCGAGTGGCTGGCTGGCCGGAAGACGGACAAGCTCCGGGAGGCGGCATCGAGACGGGTTGACTCCTAGCTGGCGCCTTCTAGTGAGGCCGGCTCCTAGCGGCCGGCCCACGGCGCCCTCCAAGTCTGCGCCCCCATTAAGATGACAAGATCGAGTGTGGCTATAGTGTAGCCCATCACCCCCATGTCCAGGGCAGGGCGTGGCCACAGTGCCCCGTACGGGCGGAGATCTCCGCTCGGCGCGGCACTGTTGCCCCTCCTCCCTCGACGTCACTCCTGTCAGGCAGAGCTCCGCTCCCACGACGGCCTGTCGGTACGTCCTGCAGGTGGCGGGCCCTACTGGGCAGTGAGAAGCCCGGAAGACGGCGGAAGCCGGACCAGTCGGACCTGGGGGAGGCCGGCTTCCAGCAGGCGACCCATCCTCCCCTCGAGACCCACGCGCCATTAACCAGACGAGACGCGGAGTGGCTACAGTGATCTCCCACCAGGCGGCGGGACTGTAGCCACGCTCCCCTGACCAAGCATGCGTCATTAGCGTTGCAGCTACAGTAATCAGCAGCCGGCAAGACCCGCGATTGGCGCGGACGGCCTGTCGGCTCCGTACCTGACCACACACCGGGGTCCACCAGGCGGCGGGCCCCAGCAGCCGGCAGAGAAGCCGGCGACCTGCGACACTGACAGCCGGGCACTACTCCTGGCCAGATTACGATTGTACCCCTAGGGGGCAGGCCTATATAAGCCCCCCAGGGCACCCATGCAAAGGGTTCTGAACCAGATAGAACTAGACTCATACATAGAGAGGGGAAGAGCTACCCTTGCCTTCTCCTACCTCTAGAAAACAGCTCAAGGAGCACCATTGTACCCACTGTTGCCTTAGTGATCACGCGGAGACCCCGCAGAGTAGGACTAGGGGTGTTATCTCCTAGGAGAGCCCCGAACCTGGTTAAAGTGCACCGGCGTTCATGTCTACGCCTTATCCCGCTTCCAGGCACCGGCGATGTTCTACTCGCTCCCACCATGACAAGCCATCCATTGGCATATGTCGCACCCAACCCCCGACATTTGGCGCTCACCATGGGGCAGGTGCACCATCTCCCGGAGACCAGTTCTGGACGGGAACCTTGTTCCTTCCTAGCGAGTGCAGTCAGCCCGGCACGCCAGGTGGCATTTGCGCCGACGCGCTTCATGGCGCGGAGATCGCCTGCGCGGCGAGATGCCTCACTGATCTTGTTGGCGAGATCCGCCTCTCCGACGAGCCCGTATTTGACACGGGCACAGATGACCCCGAGAGACGCCTCGTCAGCCTCCTCGACCAGCTCCACGTCGCCAGCGAGCCTGCAGTGGACTTGGAGTCGGTTGGCTCCACCGACCCGATGCTCGTCGACTCCGACACAGCGTCGCTTGACGCGTTCCCCGCCAACGTGGTGGTCTACGACGAACCGCTTCCTCGCGCGGATAGTGCTGGCAGCACCATCACTGAGGTGCTCGTCATCAGCCATGGCGAGCACTCGGGCGGAGACGTAGCCCGAGACCCGCTCGAGGCGGCGCTGCAAGATCTGACTGCGCCCATCCCGGAAGACGCCGACGCCGAGATGCTGGAGGCGCACCGCATCCAGCTCATCGAGAGCTCCAACCGGCTGGCCAGCATGAGGCGCCTGTCGGAGGCCTACCAGCGGGAGATGGACCGTGCCGTCAGCGGCATGCCGGCTCCTGGTGGGCCTAGCCGCATTGGCCCGATCCGGCAGTGTGGCGCGACCATCGCCAGCATGTTCGGGACCGATCGTCCCGTCTACGCCACATCCGCAGAGAACATACGAGCTGTCCAGGCGGCAGCAGACGAGCTAGACAAGCTCGAGGGCGACGAGCATCGCCACATGACGGAGCAGGTCCAGCAGCTCCTAGACGCGGCTGCCGAGCAGCAGGAGGCCGGCTGCCGCACAGAAGCACCCAATCGGCGGAACGACGATCCGCCTCCTCACCGAGAGCATGGCGCGACCTCCCGGACGCCGACAGGCGGCAACCAGGGGCGACGAGACAAGGGGTCGGCTGCTAGCCACAGTCGGACTCACCTCACCATCGAGCGCGACCAAGACGGCCGCCCACGAGCGGTGGAACGACCAGGCGACTACCAGCCACCCCCGCGCAGAGAGAGGCGTGTGTCTCCGCCGACTGTTGATCATCCGAGTCCTGGAGGCCGGCTTGGCCCCCGAGAAGGAATCAGAGAAAATGATGCCCGCCACCGGATCGACGGCCTCAACCGCTCCCTGGCGCTAGAAGAAGAAGACACATTGGGTCCGCCTTATTTGGGCCCCCGCATCCGAGATGAGACCTTCCCCAAAGGGTTCACGCTCCCAAGAGATACGCCCAAGTATACCGGCTCTGTGAAGCCGGATGATTGGCTAGTCGACTACTCCACGGCTGCCAATATAGCAAACGGCAACAAGTGTGTTGCTGTGAAGTAAGTTCCGCTCATGCTCCAGGGCACGGCCCGAACATGGCTGAACAGCCTGAAACCCCGCAGCATCAACAGTTGGGTTGACTTCACTGAAGCCTTCATCCGCAACTTCACCAGCACTTACAAGCGGCCGCCCAAGCCTCGCCGGCTCTCCTTGTGCGTCCAAGGCCCCCAACGAATCAACTCACGACTACCTCACGCGTTGGGCTGAGCTGCGCAACTCTTGCGAGGGCGTGCACGAGGTGCAGGCCATTGAGTACTTCACTGTCGGGTGCCAAGAGGGCATCCTCCTCAAGCACCGGCTCCTCTGCGATGAGCCGGCAACCCTCGACGAGCTGCTGATCATAGCAGACAAGTACGCCACCGCCGACTCTTCCATGAAGGCGGAAATCCAACTTGACGCATCTGGCAAAGTGGCTCCTCAAGCTCCTCGAACTCCGGCTGGCGATACCAGTCGGCGTCAGCAACAGAATGAGCACAAGCGCAAGGCCACGTAGCCGGCTTCCACAAGCTGGCAGGTGGCGACGGTTGAAGACCAATAGCCGGAAGGGCAGCCTCTCCCCAAGCGCCAGAAGGGCGGCAAGCCCAACTGGATGCCCGCCTTCTCTTATGAGCAGACTCTCGATGCTCCCTGCAAGTTTCACAGCGGCACGAAGCCATCCAACCACACCACTCGGAAGTGCCACTGGATCACCAGAATTGCCAAGGGTGACGGACTCCAGCCTCCTCCGCCTGCCGGCCCGCCGCCTCCTCCTCCCCAGCAGCCGGCGGCCTGGCCAGTCGGTGCTGTACAAGATGAATATCCCAAGGAGCATGGAGCCTATGTCGTGTTCACCAGTATAGCTGACGACAGATGCAACAGACGGCAGCAGCAACAAGAAGTCAATGCAGTCGCATCAGAGACCCCCGAGTTCATGCATTGGTCTGAGAAGCCTATCAGTTGGAGCAAGGCTGACCACCCGGAAGTGGTGCCTTCTCCCGGTTCCTATGCCTTGGTCCTGGATGCCACCTTTGCCACCGAGAGGCGAGCTGCTCGATTATCCCGAGTCCAAATAGATGGCGGTAGCAGCATCAACATCCTGCACCGTGCTACTATGGAGAAGTTAGGAATCAAACAGGGACAGCTTTAGATCAGTCAGACTGTATTCCATGGCATAGTACCTGGCCTTTCCTGCTCAGCAATCGGCAAGATTTAGATAGATGTCCTCTTCGGAGACAAAGATCTCTTCCGCTGAGAGCCAGTCTGGTTTGAAGTGGTGGACCTTGAAAGTCCCTATCATCCACTACTTGGTCGACCTGCTCTGGCCAAGTTCATGGCGGTCCCCCACTATGGTTACCTCAAGATGAAGATGCCAAGTACCAAGGGAATCTTGACCGTAGTAGGAGACTACAAGAAATCATCCGCCTGTGCGGCGGAGGGCAGCCGGCTGGCCGAGTCCCTCGTGATAGCGGCTGAGAAGCGACTCCTTGACCGGGTTGTGGCAATGGCAGGCCAGCAGCCGGAAATGTCGCCAGACCCCAAGGAGTCGGAAGCTGAGGGCTCATTCAAGCCGGCAAAAGAAACAAAGAGGATACCTTTGGACCTAGAGCACCCGGAGAGGCACGCTGTCATAGGTGCAAACCTGGACAGCAAATAGGAAGGCGAGCTTGTCGATTTCCTCCGTGAGAATCGGGACATCTTTGCATGGTCTCCCAAGGACATGCCGGATGTTCCAACGGAATTCGCCGAGCACAAACTACACGTCTGATCTGACGCCAAGCCGGTCAGGCAGCCCTTGCGCCGCCTTTCAGAAGAGAAGAGAAGAGTTGTTGGAGAAGAAATAGCCCGGCTCCTAGCAGCCGGCTTCATTATGGAATTGTTCTTCCTAGAGTGGTTGGCCAATCCAGTCCTTGTGCTGAAGAAGAATAAGCAGTGGCGCATGTGTATTGACTACACTAGACTCTACAAAGCCTGCCCCAAAGATCCCTTTGCTTTGCCAAGAATTGACCAATTGATAGACTCCACAGCCGGATGCGAGCTACTAAGCTTTTTGGATGCATACTCGGGGTACCATCAGATCAAGCTGAACCCGGCCGACAGGCTGAAGACCGCCTTCATCACACCATTGGGAGCCTTCTGCTACCTGACCATGACATTCGGCTTGAGGAATGCCGGCGCCACGTTTCAGTGTTGCATGCAGAAGTGCCTCCTCAAGCAACTCGGCAGAAACGCCCACGTCTATGTGGACGACATTGTGGTGAAGACAGAGAAGCGAGGCACTCTGCTCGAAAATCTCAAAGAAACTTTTGAAAACTTGCGCCGTTTCCAAATCAAACTCAACCCGGAGAAATGTGTCTTTGGAGTACCAGCCGGCCAGCTCCTTGGCTTCCTGGTCTCAGAGCGCGGCATTGAGTGCAACCCAGTGAAGATCAAGGCCATCGAGAGGATGGAGGTACCCACCCGACTGCTAGATGTACAAAAATTCACCGGCTGCTTGGCGTCCATCAGCCGTTTCATCAGTCGGCTGTGCGAGAAGGCTCTGCCCCTGTACCAGCTCATGAAGAAGACCACTTTTTTAGAGTGGAACGACAAGGCGGACGAAGCTTTCCTCCAGCTCAAGAAGATGTTGACCACTCCGCCTGTCCTGGCGGCTCTGACTGCTAAGGAGCCCATGCTTCTCTACATCGCCACCACCAGCCGGGTGGTCAGCACAGTCATAGTTGTGGAGCACAAGGAAGACGGCAAGGCACTACCAGTCAAGAGGCCGGTGTATTACTTAAGTGAAGTGATGTCCGCCTCTAAGCAGAACTACCCTCACTACCAGAAGATGTGCTACGGCGTGCATTTCGCCGTCAAGAAGTTGAAGCCGTACTTTCAAGAGCATCCAATCACTGTCGTCTGCACTGCCCCGGTTGCCGAGATCATTGGAAGCCCAGATGCTTTAGGCCGAGTGGCCAAATGGGCCATAGATTTGGCCCCCTACACCATCTACTACCAGCTTTGCACCGCCATGAAATCCCAAGCACTGGCCGACTTCCTCATCGACTGGGCCGAGACCCAGTACCTGCCGCCAGCACCGGACTCTACCCATTGGCGGATGCACTTTGATGGTTCCAAGATGCGCACCGGTCTGGGAGCCAGCATCGTCCTCACCTCTCCCAAAGGCAACAAGCTCAGATATGTCTTGCAAATCCATTTCGCCGCCTCCAACAATGTAGCTGAATATGAGGCACTCATACACGGGCTCCGGCTTGCCAAGGAACTCGGTATTCGCCGGATCCTGTGCTATGGTGACTCCGACTTGGTGGTCCAGCAGTCGTCAGGCGACTGGGATGCCAAGGACGCAAACATGGCAAGCTACCGCTTCCTCGCCCAGCAACTCAGCAGATACTTTGAAGGGTGTGAGTTCCTCCATGTGCCAAGAAATGACAACGAGCAGGCAGATGCCCTAGCACGAATCGGCTCCACCCGGCAAGCGATACCAGCCGGCGTTGCACTACAACGACTCCTCAAGCCGTTTGTCAAGCCATCACCTGAATCAGATTCAATCTTCATGTCGGCTGCTCCTGAGGTAGTCGGATCCGACTTGGGGACTCCAGCAGCTGGCGCGGGGACTTCGGCAGGCGGACCGGGGACTGCAGCAGTCGCACCCGGCCCGGGGACTTCAGAACCTGACCCGGGGACTGCAACAGTCTGCCCAGGGACTTCATCAACACAACAGGCGGCCGCCGACTCCAACCCGCCACCTCCCGGCCCGACCGCCCTCGTGCAAGTTGCGGTTTTGACAGTTCAAGAAATAGCAGCACCTTTATGGGCTCAGCACCGACCGACTGCTGAGCAGCCGGACGGACAGCTTCTACCTAACTTTAAAAGGCCCCAGTCGGCTAAGTACTTGCCCTCCCGAATGCAGCTAAGTACTTGACCCAGCCACAGTCCGCGGAGCGGCTGTTCGGTTGGCAAGACGACAACTAAGGGCAGGCGGCAAAGGAAAATGCCAAGGTGCAGAAAGAAAGAAAAGATAGAACTCGACAAAAATATTTACATATCAAAAGGCCCTTGGCCAGCATTCAACAGGAGTTTGAAATACACCCCACGGGTGGAATCGTGTGAAGTTAACAAGGTTTGTCGAGACTGATAAACTGGTAAAAATAAAAGACAAGTTGACGGCCTAGGGAGCAGCAGACGGATTTGGCGGAACGATGGAGTCGGCGGTGCCGGTTGGTGGAGCGGCCGGCTGGTCAGTCTCCGCTTGATCACCTTCAGCAGCAGTCGGCTCGCTCGGGCGTGGCTCATTGCTGGAGGTGCGGTCGAGCTGAGGCTGGCCGTCCGCTCCAACTTCTGGCGCTTCCTCTTCACTTTCCTCGTCCTCCTCGTCTTCTCCTTCGTCGCTGGAGTCGATCACTTCGGCCGAGTCCTTGCCATCGTCCGGGTTCAGCCCGAACCACTCTGGTGGCGCCTTGGCACCATTCTCCGCCAGCTCTGGGACGAAGATGCTGGTGTTGGTGTATTCGGCGATCGTCGCCGCTCGCTTGATGAGATCGTGCTCCACCGCCACCAGCTCGTCCTAGGCCTCCTATCGAAACGTGGTCAACTGGGCTAGATTCAGCCCAGGATACCAAGCCTTGACGAACTCCAAGGCCCGACGTGCTCCAGCCCGGGCCGAGGAGCCCTTCCAGGCCTCAATACGGCCGGCCGCCACCTCCAGCCAGTCGGCAGTCCGACTAGGAGTGCGCGGAGCCAGCATGTCCGGCCACAGAGCGAAGATGGCCTGCGCCCTGACACGCTGAAGACGGCGCAACATCTGATGAGTTGGCCGAAGGCGGGCCTGGATGCTGAGAAGCTATTCGCTGAGGGTCCGGGGGGCGTTGGCGGCAATCTTCGCGCCTCCCGCCCTCCGCTCTTCGCGATCGGCCTCAATGGCCTGATTGGCAGCGCCAAAATGACCGGGGAAGAAGTTTTCTCAAGTAAAAAGCAAGAAGCCCAAGTTAGAAGCAAGAAGCCGGCTCAATCAGCAGCCGACGGCTCAAAGGAAGAAAAAAGAAGGAAGCTCACCGTCAACCATATCTTCAATTTTGCCAAAGCCGGCAGTCAGCAGCGCCTCCTTGTCAGTCCAGGCGGAGCGTTCGGCCTCGAATTCAGCAAGGAGACTGGTCTCCTTGACCTCCGCCTCCTTCTGGGCCTTCTTGAGAAGCTCTGCCTGCTCCGTCAGCTGCTTGGCCAGCCGGTCGCGCTCCTGGACCAGCTCGTTACACTCCACCTCCTTGGCGCGCAAGGCGGTGTTGGCTTCGCCCAGCTGCTGTTGCAGGGCGGCGTTGGCCTCTAAAAGAAGAGAAGAAAAAGACACCAATAATCAACAAAGAGAAAGAACAATTGCCAGGAAGGTCCGGCCCGACTGCTCAGCAGTCGGTCCGAATCTCGGGGACTATAGCCCGCGGGTGCGCTATCGCGCCCCCACAGAGAAAAAGAGTAAAGACTTACTCCGGCTCTCTGACAAGTCGGCGATCCGTTGATCCAGCTCCTGGACCTTGGAGTTGAAGGCGGTCGCGCGAAGATTATGATAATCCTACAATGAAGATATCGGATAAAGTCAGCACTCGGAGCTTGCCAATAAAGTTCCGAGCCGCCTGCTCAGCAACCGGCCCGGAACTCGGGGACTACACCCAGTGGGTGCGCTCGCGCGCCCCCATAGAGAAGTACAAAAGTCAAAGATGAAGAAACAGTAAGCATACCCGGACCGCCGCTCGCGAGTCTAAGAACGCCTTATTGCAGTGCTTGAGGGCGTTGGCCTCGACACGAAGCTTGGCCTGGACGTCCAAGATCGCCTAGTTCAAAGGGCCCGTTCTGCCTCCCCGCGCCCAGTCGGCGGGAGCGGCGCTGGTCGCCTCAGCGTCCGGGATCGATGAGCTGGCAGCACTAGCCTCCAACGGACGCGGCGCCGAGGCCGCCTTCGCGAACCGGCGGCACGATGGCGTGCGGACCTCAGGAGTCGAGCCCGTCGCCATCTCGCCTCCGACTGGTGGCACCGGCAGGTCAGCCAGCTGCTTGTCCCGCGCTCCCTCAGACGGCAGCGGTGGGGGCACGATCACGTCCGGCATGGCGACGTCGCCGCCTTCCCTCTCCATGATCGGGTGCTCATCGCCGGATCCCCTAGTCGGCGCCACAAACTCTGGCGGTGGGGGCGCGGAGTTCAGGGGGACGACGAACAGCGGCTCCTAGAGGCGCGCGGCCTCTTCAAGATGCTTCTTCGCTGCGGCATCAGCCTTAGCCTCTGCCAGCTTCTTCAGTGCGACGGCTTCGGCCTTGTTCGCCTCCGCCTTCTCCAGGCGGGCGGCTTCCTGCTCCGCGCGCGCCTCCTGCATATTCCGCTCCTGTGCCTCCCGGAGGTCGGCTGTTGGGTCGATCCGCCGGGAGGTGGAGGAGGCCTGTGTCGACCCGATGACGAAGGCGGCGGCCGACTTCTCAAGAGAGAGTAGGCCTCTAAAATCAAAGAAAATAAGCAAGAGAGCTCAGACAGAGCCAGCAAGAAAGGAAAAGCACAGAAAAGATACTCACGCCGACACCAGGGGAGGCGCTTTCGGGAGCCTCTGAAATTTGGCCACCTTCGCGGCGGCCTCCTTCCGCCAGGTCGCGGCGGTCGGGTTCTTGGTTTTCTTCGGCGCACTGCCGAACAAGGCGGCACCTTGTTTGCGCATGCGCGTACTGGCTTGTGCAGCCGGCGCGGCAAAGGAGCCCGCGACCGCCTTGTCGGCCCCCCGAATGTGGCATGACGCGTCTTCCTCCTCGAAGTCGTCCGGCCATGTCTCGACGCCGCCTCCTTCTTCGGAGCCATCTGCTTCGTAGACGCCGCCTGTAGCGTTGTCTTCTAGGGCGGCCGCCCCCTAGTCGGGGTCGTCCACGTCGCTGATGGGCCAGTCCAGTTCGTAGGGGCCACCCGCCCCCACTGCGGCGGTCGTCGCTGCCGACATGAGGATCTGTTTCAAAGAACAAGAGGCCGACTGATCAAGACCATAAGACGGAATCAAAGCGAAGAATTGAAGAAGGGAAGGATTGAGGAGCTTACGGCGGGCGGCGGGTCCGCGCGGGAGTACGGCTCCTTGCCGAACTGCCAGGGCACCTCCAGCCGAAGGTCGGAGATCTCGTTCACCAAGTTCGCCACTTCAGCAGTCGGCATCTCCTTGGTGCTCAGTCGGCACGGGTCGCGGTGCCCGCTCATCTGGCTGATCAAGTGATGCCGGCTTTGGAGCGGGAGAACCCGGCGCGCGACAAAAGCGACCAGCAGGTCGGACGCTTTGAGGCCTTCGGCCCCGGTCAGCACCGGATTCGGCTGATGGCCGCGGCGCCGTCCACTGACACAGGCTTCGGCTTGTAGCCCCAGTTGGCCCGGGGCTCAGCCGGGGGCCGACTTCATAAGCTGGCAGGTTAAGGAAGTCAGCGGCCGGGTTGACGTTCTCCACGTAGAAGTAAGATTGCTGCCACATCTTGGCCGACTATGGCAGCTTGATGGCGGCGAAGGCGTTCCTTGGGGACGGTCGGCGCACCGCGACGGAGGCGCCGCACTGGGCCGCCTTCTCCTTGGCGGAGGTGCCCAGTTTGGTGTAGAAGAACGCCCCCCACAACTCGATGGTGGGGGGGATGCCGAGGTAGCCTTCGCACATCATGACGAAGGCGTACAGAAGCATCACAGTGTTGGGCATGATGTGATGCGGTTGGAGACGATAAAACTTGAGGAACGAGCGGAGGAAACCGCTCGCCGGCAGGCCGAAACCGCGGATGAAGTGCGAGCGGAAGACGACCCGCTCGCCCTTCCCCGACGCCGGCGAAATCTCCCCCGCAGGAGGCAGGCGCACCTTCACGAAGCCAGCGCCGGCGAAATCTCCCCCATATCGCAAAGAAAGGTGATGTGGTCTTCGTTGACGTTCGACCTGTCCCAATCTCCTCCCCGCTCGCGCGCCAGGGAAAGCTCGACGAGGTGAATGGTGCGGCCGGGGGGCGGAAGATCGGTGCGCGGCCAAGAAGGCTCAGGGCAGAGGAGCTCGACGAGGACGATGCAGCGGTGGCACTCCGGCAAAGCCCGGGGGCGCCGCGGCGAGAGGAAGAAGAAGAAGAAGCGAGGAGGAGACGAGCACGAGGCGGGAGAGTGCGCGCGTGCTTCGCCGCTCCCACTACGCCCCCTACTTATAGCCCGAGGGCTATGAAGCCGAGGGGGAGGGGCGTGGGATCATGGGATTAACTGCGCCCACAACCCCACGTTCCCCCCGTTTATCGCGCGAGTTACTGCGCGCAGTAACTCCACGGGGAAGCCCAACCGCCCACCTCGGCCGCAGCGGATCCGCTCGCACGCCGAGGCCCGGTGGTGGCGGGCCCAGCATGCTGTCACGTCCCATCGTGCACATGGACTGGCAGGCTGGCCCGGCTGGGTGACACCATGTGGCATGCCCACGACGGGCGGCGGGCCTGGAAGCTTAGCTAGCACACCACCTAGTTCCCACCGTGGCGTTCGAAGTTCTCAAACAAGTCCGTCTGGTCGTGGGTGACTCCCTCCAGGCGGTTTGCCAGGAGATGGATGAAGCTTCCGTTCAGAGCACCCGAGGAAGGAAATTGTTGAGGCTCCTTGGCTCTTCCACCACGGCATCTCACCAGCTTCGGGGACTACTGTCGGAGTAATGGGACACGGGTAGCCTAACCCGAGTCCCTGAACCTTTCAAGACAACGGAGCTGGCTGTGCCCCTCAAGACATCGAGATGAAGCGCCGTCTTCTTATGGCCGGTTGGCCGGCTGGCCGGAAGATGGCCAAGCTCCTGAAGGCGGCATCGAGACGGCCCGACTCCTAGATGGCGGCTTCTAGTGAGGCCGGCTCTTAGCGGCCGGCCCATGGCGCCCTCCAAGTCTACGCCCCCATTAAGATGACAAGATCGAGTGTGGCTACAGTGTAGCCCATCACCCCCATGTCCAGGGCAGGGCGTGGCCACAGTGCCCCGTACGGGCGGAGATCTCCGCTCGACGCGACACTGTTGCCCCTCCTCCCTCGACGTCACTCCTGTCAGGCAGAGCTCTGCTCCCACGACGGCCTGTCGGTACGGCCTGCAGGCGGTGGGCCCTACTGGGCAGTGAGAAGCCCGGAAGACGGCGGAAGCTGGACTAGTCGGACCTGGGGGAGGCCGGCTTCCAGCAGGCAGCCCGTCCTCCCCTCGAGACCCACGCGCCATTAACCAGACGAGACGCGGAGTGGCTACAGTGATCTCCCACCAGGCGGCGGGACTGTAGCCACGCTCCCCTGACCAAGCATGCGTCATTAGCGTTGCAGCTACAGTAATCAGCAGCTGGCAAGACGCGCGATTGGCGGGGACGGCCTGTCGGCTCCGTACCAGACCAGATGGCGGGGTCCACCAGGCGGCGGGCCCTAGCAGCCGACGAAGAAGCCGGCGACCAGCAACACTGACAGCCGGGCCCTACTCCCGGCCAGATTACCATTGTACCCCTGGGGGGCAGGCCTATATAAGCCCCCAAGGGCAGCCATGCAAAGGGTTCCGGACCAGATAGAACTAGACTCATACATAGAGAGGGGAAGAGCTAGCCTTGCCTTCTCCTACCTCTAGAAAACAGCTGAAGGAGCACCATTGTACCCACTGTTGCCTTAGTGATCATGCGGAGACCCCGCAGAGCAAGACTAGGGGTGTTATCTCCTAGGAGAGCCCCGAACCTGGGTAAAGTGCGCCTGCGTTCATGTCTACGCCTTATCCTGCTTCCCGGCACCGACGACGTTCTACTCACTCCCACCATGATAAAGCCATCCATTGGCATATGTCGCACCCAACCCCCGACAAGAGAGGATCATATGCTTCTACATATTGCAATAATATCAAGTTTCCTCTCTATGTGTTGAAAATCTTGAAGTTATGCTTGTTTTGCTTTCCTATGCTAGTTGATTCTTGTTCCCATAAATTGTTTGCTCACAAAATCCCTATACATAGGAAGTGGGCTAGACTTAAATGTGCTAGTCATATTCTTCATGATGCTCTCTTTATATTTCAATTCTTATCTTTTATGTGAGCATCATTGAAATCATCATGCCTAGCTAGGGGCGTTAAACAGTAGCGCTTGTTGGGAGGCAACCCAATTTTATTTTTGTTCTTTGCTTTTTGCTCCTGTTTAGTAATAATAATCTATCTAGCCTCTGGTTAGATGTGGTTTTATGTTTTAATTAGTGTTTGTGCCAAGTAGAACCTTTGGGAAGACTTGGGTGAAGTCTTTGCGATCACGCTGTAAAAACAGAAACTTTTGCACTCATGATATTAGCTGCCATTTTTTACCAGTGAGTGATTTTGAGTTGATTCTTTTTGAAGATGATTAATATACAAATTCGTCAGGTTCACCAATTTATTTCAGAATTTTTGGAGTTACATAAGTATTTGAATGATATAGATTACTACAGATTGTTCTGTTTTTGACAGATTCTGTTTTCTATGTGTTGTTTGCTTATTTTGATGAATCTATGACTAGTATCGGAGGGTATGAACCATAGAGAGGTTGGAATACAGTAGATATTACACCAATATAAGTAAATAATGAGTTCACAACAGTACCAAAAGTGGTGATTTTATTTTCTTATACTGACCCATCTCACGAAGTTCCGTTAAGTTTTGTGTTGTGAAGTTTTCAAGTTTTGGGTAAAGATTCGATGGACTATGGAACAATGAGTGGCAAGAGCCTAAGCTTGGGGATGCCCAAGGCATCCCAAGGTAATATTCAGGAAGATACTAGAAACTAAGCTTGGGGATGCCCCGGGAAGGCATCCCCTCTTTCATCTTCAATCCATCGGTAACTTTACTTGGAGCTATATTTTTATTCACCACATGATATGTGTTTTGCTTGGAGCGTCAATTTATTTTATTATTATTTGCTTGATTTTATTTATATTAATGTTTTGCATCATTTATTTCAATAAAAATGTCAAGGATAGCCTTTACTATGCTTATTTTACAAGTCTACATGTTGCTGTTTGAAATCAGAAAGTTTACCGCTGTTGCAAAAATTACCTAGAAAAGTCAGAATGTGATAAAATGTTGAAACCTTTTGAATAATAAGCTCTGATAAATTTTATACAGTGGGAATTTTATTTCATAATTTTTGGAGTTAATTAAGTATGGATCTTGCTGCAATCTTTACAGATTGTACTGGTTTGGCAGATTGCTGTTATGTTTGCATTGTTTGCATATGTTTGCTTGTTTAATGATTCCATTTGATGATGGGGTTTTTAAATATGCAGAGGCATTTAGTATGCTATGTGAAATAATAATTTTAGTAATTTGGTACAATAGAGGATAATAAAGTTTTGCATTGATTTATACTAACCTATCTGACGAGTTCTTGTTGAGTTTTGTGTGGATGAAGTTTTTAAGATTTTGGAAACCATCATATGAGAGGAATTAAGGAGACACAAAAGCTCAATCTTGGGGATGCCCAAGGCATCCCCAATCCATATTTCAAGAAGTCTCAAGCGTCTAAGCCTAGGGATGCCCCGGTTGGCATCCCACCTTTCTTCTTCAACAATTATCGGTTAGTATCGGTTGAACCTAAGTTTTTGCTTCTTCACATGATTCATGCTATCCTTGGAGTGTCATTTTATTTTGTTTGAATAAGGTACTTAAGATCTGAAATTATTAGATGGTTGAGTCTTCACATAGCTAAATAATTATTCAACTACTCATCGATCTTCACTTATATCTTTTGGAGTAGTTTGTCATTTACTCACGTGCTTCACTTATATCCTATGAGTAAATGGTTGAATGAATTGAATATCATAAATCTGAATTTATATATGTTTTATATGCTTATGCCATGGGGAGTAATGACTTCACATATAATAATTAGAGGTGGTAAATTTATTGAAAGTTAGCAAACATAGTATTGGTCACTTGAACAATTTGTGAAAGAATATTGAAGGAAGAGAGGTTTCACATATAAATATACTATCTTGGACATCTTCTATGATTGTGAGCCCCATTAATTATTTTCAAACTTGATCAAATTAGTTGAAGTTGGACAAGGAAGACAACTTAATGAGTTATGGTTGGGTATATTTGTATAGAAGTTATATTGTTATGGATCCTCCAACATGTGATGCTTGCTTTTTAGAATCTTTTGCTAGCCAAAATCTCTGTACTAAGCGGGAATACTACTTGTGCATCCAAAATCCTTAAACCAAGTTTCTTCCATGAGTGTCCACCATATCTACCTATATGCGGTATTTACCTGCCCCTCCAAGTAAATTTGCATGTGCCAAACTCTAAACCTTCAAATAATAATCTGTTTTGTATGCCCGGATCGCTCATGTAGCGACTAGGGGCTGTCAGTATCTTCCATGCTAGGCGGGTTATTCTCACGATGAGTGGACTCCGCTCATCATTCATGAGAAAATGGCTGGTAACCGGAATGCCCAGTCCTATGATCAAAAGATCAAAAACGAAATCGCAAATAATTTAAACAAAACTCCCCCAGGAATGTTGATAGTTGGACGTCACCCGTTGTTTCGGACAAGCCGTGGAGTGTGAATGTTGGTGGAGGGGGAGTAAAAAAAACTTTACCTTTCTGCGTGGGAACTGCCTATAATGTATCTAGTATGGAAGATATTGGGAACTCTTGGTTGTTATGTTGACAATGAAAGCACTCTCAAAATTATTTTCATCTCTGTTTTAAAGCTTCGAGCTCTGGCACCTCTGCAAATCCCTGCTTCCCTCTGCGAAGGGCCTATCTTTTACTTTTTTGAGAGTCAGTAGTATTCCTTCTCATTCCAACCCACTCTTTAGTTGACAAGCATCATGTGACGGGGAAGGATCTAAGCATATATGGCCATTCAAATATATTTGATCATGAATTATTATTGTTGACAATTATCTATGTGATAAATAAGTTGGGAGGCGAAACATTAAGCCCCTATCTTTCTCTGTGTTCGATGGATGTTATTTGTTCGAAAAATATGCTTTGAGTGATAGCAATCATGGAAGACTATATGATAGTTGAGTATGTGGGATTTGCTAATCAAAGCTCTTACATAGACCCTTCCTGAAAATAAGATGAATTGCAATTGTTTGATGACCGAGAACTTAGTTTGTTAGTTTTCGAGAAAGTTTATTATCTATGCTTTAACATGTGAATAGTTTGCTACTTGATCATGAAAAGTTTTATGATATGAGCTACTGTTATGATATACAATACTGATAAAAAAAGTGATTGAAATTATCATTCACTACTAGGGAACAGACGCTTACTAGTAGCGCGGGTTTATACCCCTCGCTACTGCTACTTACTAGTAGCGCGGGTTTTTACCCTCGCTACTACTAAGTTGATAGTAGTAGCGCGGGTTTTTAACCCTTGCTATTACTAAGTGGTCTCTGCCGTGCCCCGGGACATGCCATAGTAGTAGTGAGGGTTATAAATCTGCGCTACAATTTATGAATAGCTGTAGCGCACGTCAGCTGCCCACGCTGCTACTAGTATATTCCCGCACCACTCACCCTCGATCCACCCGACCAACCGTCCCACTCCACCCACCACTGTTCGTCTAAAAAAAACACCCAACCCTCGATCCAGATCCCCTCTTCTCTTCTCCCGATTCACCCCTCGTCTCCCTCCCATCCCACGCCGCCGCCGCCGCCGCCCGCCACCCCGGCGACCTCCCCACCGGCGATCCCCAGCCTCTCCCTCTCCTTCTCCCCTGCATCCGTCGCCCGCACCTTCCCTCCCAGTCCCAGATCAACCCGCGGGTGAGCCGGCGGCCAGGATATAGCAGTAGCGCAGAGAAAACAGAGTCGCCTCTTCTTCTCCTCCCAAATCCTCCCGCTCCCCCTGCACATTTCTTCATGTCCCCGCTCCCTCCCTCGCTCCACCACGGCGGCCTCCCCCGCCGGCGGATCTGGGACTGGGGGACGCGGCTGCGCTAGCGGCGGTCGGTTGGTTGGTGGCGGACCGGCAGAGCCTCAACGACCATCGATTGGAGGTGAGGGGATTGGGGGCGGGGAGTCCACGGCGAAAACAGAGGGCGGAGATCCATCGGTGGCCAGCAGCAGCAGCTCAGGTTCGTACTCCCCGCTCGCTCAGGATCTCCCACTATGCTGCTGCTACTTACTTGGTTCCTTCCTTCCTTGTGGCTTCATCCTTGTCTCCGTTGTTGCATAAGCTCCGGCCTCCATTGCTGCTAGTACTAGGAACACTCACGCATCACACAAAAGCGTGACTAATACTCTGCCTGCATAGTGATTGCTGTATTATGTTGATATTAATAGCGCCAAAACATATTATTGTTTGCTCCTAGGATCATATATATGTTGTCATTCTATTTTGAAAAATCTGGAACTTCTTAGAAGAGGTCATGGATGTGATGTGGTATGCTATAAAAGTTTCAGTGTTTTTTTTATGTAATAACATGTCAACCTGCAAAATTTGACACAAACCTGTTTGATTTGTCTATTGCTGCTGCTGCTGATTAGTAGTTTAGTACTAGAGCAATAATACATCTGCAACCAGGAGCCTCACCTGACAGAACAGAGTAAACTAATTGTTGGTAATGGATCAGCAAATTAAGTGGCGGTTACTCCTGTTCTGTGTCTATGTACACATATGCTTGCTTGCTTATTTGTGAAGTACTCATGCATGAAGTCTGGTCATTACCCTGGCTGCGTACAGTAGCAGTAAACATTGTTAGCTTAATCCAAACTTATTAGTCTACAAATCTACATCGGTGTAGTAGTCTAGGAAAACTAGCTTGAGTCGATTTGCTTTTCTTGTGTTACTAGTGTCCGGCCAGAATTAGTAAGGTGTGATCAACGTGGCCGTATAATTAGATTAGGAAAAATACTAACTTGATTGCGACTAGGACTTGTCCTAGCTATCTAGCTGCGTTCGTAGGAGTATAATACCAGGATTAGGAATTTGTAGTCCAAGTCGGTTAATAGGTGAGTCTGATTTGACTAGAACCTGTATCCACTGGTGGTGGCTGCGTCCATATATATACACCAGCTGGGTTCATTCAATGGAGTAACCTACACTAGCTCAGTCACTACTAGTTAGAATCCATGCACTTTAGTTTGCCCATTCATGACATGCCTGCTGTTAAAACCTGTGTTCATTTGCAGCTCCTTTCAATTCTTTTGCAGCTCACTGAATATATTTTTGCAGTTCGTTGTCAGAATCCATGGCGCTGGCCGCGCCGCACCTTTTCCTGCTTCTTCTAGTCTGAGGCGAGCACCAGCGGTATGTATCAGTCCTCTTCTCTATGGTGCTGGCTAGGTAAGAACTAGGGATCTGTGGCAGCAGCTCATAGATTAGAATTAGATTTGATAATTGGAGATGGATTCCTGAACCAATTTGCAAATTCGTTGGTGATTTCAGTGCTTATACTTATTTGGTTTTGGTGCCTGGTCAGACCTTCTCTATGTTAGTTCCTTTGCTTAGCCAAATCAGTTAGGGATATAGCCCATCCATGATGTTGCGAGGTGTTGATTGCCTTCTAGAAAAAATCTAGAGCGTTGGGTATCTCTGGGTGTAAACTGAATCTGGTTCAGTTAAAAACTGCACTGTCAAATCTGAACAGCCAGCTTCTAGGTGAAAAACGAGTTAGTTATTCTCAGAATTTGGAGTTGCCTCTATATGAAATTTGTAAAGCAAGTTCCAAGCTTTCCGTAGAGTATTTATTTGCATCGTTTGGATGTATGGTTTGAGAGCAGCCATCGTTTTAGTTTGCTGTCCCGAAAGTTAGTATCCTGAGCGCATACAGATAGAATAAAAATATAACCCTGCTATCCTGTTAAGGAAGCAAAGGTAACCCTGCTATCCTGGTATATACAGATAGAATAAAAATATAATACAGTATTTGACTACCAATGAAACACATAGAATTAGTTGTTGAACACGAACGATATGGGAAGTTCTCCTTAAGGGATCACGATGTTTTCCTACTTATTCTGCTTGAAGGGATGGCGTTGATAGTGTTGCTACCAGTGCTGCTGTTTTATTTTGTTGAGACTACCAATGATGCTGCAGTCAATTAATTACAACTCACACTTGTTGAGGGGGGACTGCAACTTAATTCAGTGTCGATGTTCATTGCGAGTTTAGTAGTACCATATGAGGAGGTGAAATAATGTTCTTATAGTTCACAGCAAGTGGTCTGATGGGCCGTTGTTTGTCCTTGTTGGTCTGCTTTCGTTTTGGAAAATCATCCTATAAGATTTGTGCTGTCCTATCTAGCAATTGATCTGATGGGTTGTGAGCTTTTTAGCTGTCCAGCATCACCCTATGGCAGATAATCATTTCTATTTTGTGTTAATGCTTTCCTTTTAAACTACTTCAAAAAAACAAAGAAATTGGATTCTTTTAGCCGTATTATCCTTTGAACATCTATATGAAATGATCTAAGTTTAAGTATATTTAGGCAATTAATGTGAAAATTAGATATGTCCTATTACCTGGCAATATATAGTTCATCTAGGCTTGGTTGGCAATATATATTATCTAGACATTAATTTCATTTGTTTGTAGCTATTACATAGGCGATCTCTTGTTAATAGAAATCACTCACTTTTTTGTTTTCGTATATTTATTCCCGTAGCTACTGTACATCACAACATGCAAGGAAATATATGTCTGCTAAAATTTAATTTAATTTGTTCTTTGCTCTTTACAGAAATCTTGGATTCATAAATGGGAGAAGCACATAAGGGAGAAGAAGATGATTGCAAGGATGGAGAGGGAGCAAATCATTTGAAGGGATAGAATGCCACTGTTTGGTGTTTTTATGCATTTTTGTTTGCTTTCAACTGTGTTTGCACTAGCTGGGAATAAGTGACTAGGCAGTAAGTGTAGATGTATGGATATGCTCTAATGCTCCTGGTTTACTATAAATCTTCGATTTGGAATGATGTGTAATGCTGCTGGTTTATTACAAATCTGGGCTTGTTTTAGTTGTTAGAATTGTATGCATAAAATGGAATTGATGGATTTTTTTAATTCCTAATTAGTTAGTAGTAGCGTCGGGGTGAAATGGAGCGCTACTAGTATTCAGGATACTAGTAGCGTGTGGTACTATAGACGCGTGACTACTATTTCGTTAGTAGTAGCGTGGGTGACATCCATGCTACTAGTAAAATGTTAGTAGTAGCGCGGGTTTACCCCGCGCTACTACTAACTATTAGCTGTAGCGTGACACTAGTAGTGCGGGTACCCGCGCTGCTAGTAGCCATTTTACCCGCGCTGCTAGTTGCCTTTTTCCTAGTAGTGATTTGTCAAACTTGTGCACTTGATAGCATTTCACATCAAAAATTCTGCTTTTATCATTTACCTACTTGAGGACGAGCAGGAATTAAGCTTGGGGATGCTTGATACGTATCTATAATTTTTGATTGTTTCAATGCTATTATATTATCAATCGTGGATGTTTTATATGCATTTATATGATTTTTGGGGCTAACCTATTAACCTAGAGCCCAGTGCAAGTTTCTGTTTTTTTTCCTTGTTTTTGAGTTTTACAGAAAAGGAATATCAAACGGAGTCCAATTGACGTGCCAATTTTTGAAGAATTTTATGGACCAAAAGAAGCCCCCAGAGTAAAAGAGTTGGGCCAGAAGAGTCTCGGCCTGTCCACGAGGGTGGGGAGCGCGCCCTACACCCCTGGGCGTGGGCCCTACCTCGTGGATGACTCGGAGACCACCGTGACGTGAAACCAACGCCAAAAATTCCTATAAACACAGAAACCCCCCAAAAGAAACCTAGATCGGGAGTTCCGCCGCCGCAAGCCTCTGTAGCCACCAAAAACCAATCGGGACCCTGTTCTGGCACCCTGCCGGAGGGGGGATCCCTCACCGGTGGTCATCTTCATCATTCCGGCGCTCTCCATGACGAGGAGGGAGTAGTTTACCCTTGGGGCTGAGGGTATGTACCAGTAGCTATGTGTTTGATCTCTCTCTCTCGTGTTCTTGATTTGGCACGATCTTGATGTATCGCGAGCTTTGCTATTATAGTTGGATCTTATGATGTCTCTCCCCCTCTACACTCTTGTAATGGATTGAGTTTTCCCTTTGAAGTTATCTTATCAGATTGAGTCTTTAAGGATTTGAGAACACTTGATGTATGTCTTTGCATGTGCTTATCTGTGGTGACAATGGGATATTCACGTGATCTACTTGATGTATGTTTTGGTGATCAACTTGCGGGTTCGGTGACCTTGTGAACTTATACATAGGGGTTGACACACGTTTTCGTCTTGACTCTCCGGTAGAAACTTTGGGGCACTCTTTGAAATACTTTGTGTTGGTTGAATAGATGAATCTGAGACTGTGTGATGCATATCGTATAATCATACCCACGGATACTTGAGGTGACATTGGAGTATCTAGGTGACATTAGGGTTTTGGTTGATTTATATCTTAAGGTGTTATTCTAGTACGAACTCTATGATAGATCGAATGGAAAGAATAGCTTCGTGTTATTTTACTACGGACTCTTGAATAGATCGATCAGAAAGGATAACTTTGCAGGTGGTTTCGTACCCTACAATAATCTCTTCATTTGTTCTCCGCTATTAGTGACTTTGGAGTGACTCTTTGTTGCATGTTGAGGGATAGTTATATGATCCAATTATGTTATTATTGTTGAGAGAACTTGCACTAGTGAAAGAATGAACCCTATGCCTTGTTTCAAAGCATTGCAATACCGTTTTCACTCACTTTTACCGTTAGTTACCTTGCTGTTTTTATATTTTCAGATTACAAATACCTATATCTATCATCCATATTACACTTGTATCACCATCTCTTCGCCGAACTAGTGCACCTATACAATTTACCATTGTATTGGGTGTGTTGCGGACACAAGAGACTCTTTGTTATTTGGTTGCAAGGTTGCTTGAGAGAGACCATCTTCATCCTACGCCTCCCACGGATTGATAAACCTTAGGTCATCCACTTGAGGGAAATTTGCTACTGTCCTACAAACCTCTGCACTTGGAGGCCCAACAACGTCTACAAGAAGAAGGTTGTGTAGTAGACATCAGTATGTCGTCTAATCCATACAGTTGCTGGCCTGTGTTTGTTATTCCGCTCAATCTCCCTCCGGGCGCCATAATGCAACACAAGAGCATGTTACTGTCGCTTATAATTCTGGGGCCTGAATATCTGGGGAAGAATTTGACTGCGTTTATGTAGCCGTTGGTGGATGATTTGCACCATTCTTGGTACTTCCCGAGGTTGACATACGATCGACATCTGCCGAAAAATTTCTTGATGAATGTTTGGCTACAGTATTGCATGCATGATTTTCCTTGTTATGCCCTATTCTGCGGATGCTGTACAAGTGGGAAGATGCCATGCCCAGCGTGCATGCGAGCCTTGCGTTTCATTTGGCTGAAGAAGGGTGGCAAGTATGTTGCCTTTGACCTGCATCGACAGTTCCTCCCTCGAGACCATCCTGAGTGGGAAGACAAGAAGTACTTCACAAACGACCTAGTTATCCATGAAGTAAACGAGATTCCAACGTTTTCGGGAGCGGATGTGCTTGCTTAGCTGAAAGCTCTTAAGCCAAAGGCAAAGGCAAAGCCAAAGCCAAAGCCAAAGATTTTGAAGGATATGTTGAGACGCACAACTGGACTCACATTACCCCCTTCATGCAGCTTCCCTCTTTCAAGGACATCAAACTTCCATATAACATCGAGGTGATGCACACCAAAAAGAATGTTGCAGAGGCCCTTTTTCACAAGATCCTCAACATTCTTGATAAGACAAAGGATAATGTTAATGCTAGAGTCGATCAACAAATTATTTGTAATAGACCATGTCTAAACATGCAACCTCCCACAGGCGGTTGGAAATCTTGGCTCAAGCCAGATGCTAACTTTGTCCTTAAAACGGATGATTAGATGGAGGCATTCAAGTGGCTGAAACACGTCTTTTAATGGGCAAAGTGACCGGGCTCAAGGGTCATGACTATCATGTATGGATTGAGCGGATTATGGCGGTGATGGTTCAAGGCTATGTTCCCGAGAGTGTCTGACGTGTGCTTGCGGAGCTAAGCCATTTCTTCCGTACACTTTGTGCTAAAGAAGTATGTCCCAAGATGATAAAAGAATTGCATAACAAGGCATCAGAGTCGATATGCAAGCTAGAGAAGATCTTTCCGCCAGGCTTCTTTAGTCCGATGACACATCTCATTTTGCACCTCGCGAACAAGGTATTGTTGGGGGGGCCTGTGCAGAATCGTTGGCAGTACGACCTTGAGAGACCGAACAAGCATCTGAGACACAAATGTGGAAAGAAAGCTAAAATTGAAGCTTCCATAGCTGAGGTAGTTATCCTAGAGGAGGTGGCAGACCTCAGGACAACGTACTATCCGGACCATGTTCCCACGCTGTACAATAAGCTGTCTCGATACAATACATAAGAACCCAAGTATAAACCCAAGCTGCCTCTATTCAGCGGGCAAGGTGGCAGGGCTGGATGCCTGACATCTTATATCATGCCACAACATGAGTGGGAGGATGTCATGTTCTATGTCTTGCACAACATCAAGGAAGTTGAGGATGAGTGGATGAGGTAATACCGTTGCACCATTCTTTTAGTCAATTCGTTATGTTCACTTTGCCTCGTTCTAATATCGATTTTCTTATTTTAGTCAATTCATTGGTGAAGAGTGGATGGGAATGATGCCTCCTACTGAAGCGGAGTCACTTGCTCTTCTCTGAAAGGGTACCGATGGAAGGAAAATTTTTGTCACATGGTTCATGGAGAGAGTAAATTTTCACACTTCCCTATTACCTAGTGCACCCTACAATTTCGATTAAACTAATGCACCCTATAATTTCAATTAAACTTGTAGGGAGAAGATCCTAACACATCAATGGATGAAGAATTGAGATGGGTTTCCATGGGTTTTAACAGACGTGTCATGACATGCGAAAAGCACGATGTGAATGGGTATCGCTTCCATACAGAGGAGCACCAGAACAGTCGGCCTGATCCCAAAACTACAAATACCGGAGTCATCACCGAAGGAGATAATAAAGTAGAGTACTAAGGAAGGGTAGGAAAAATATACGAGCTTACATTCAACCATGGCCGCAAAACCCTAAGTCTGACTGTGTTCAAATGCCGATGGTTCGACCCCAAAAAGGGTCTGAGACATACACCTTCTGTTGGTTTAGTCGAAGTAAAACTATCAACCATCTATGTCAGAGCTGATCTGTTTATCGCGGCTATCCAGGCCACACAAGTATAGTACCTGCCTTACCCATGCCAGAAAGAGTACATAAAGGGTTGGCAAGTTGTGTTCAAGGTGTCGCCACATGGTACGCTACCGGACCCGAACGATGATGACAACTACAACATAAACCCCATGACATACGAGGGAGTGTTCTTTCAAGAGCAACATGATGATGTGGTCTTAAACAAGGAAGGTGATGACTTGTGTTATGCTGACCTGGACCCAAATGATGACGATGCACGGATTGATGGTGAGACAATTGTGAATCAAAGAGACATAATTATGCTTGAAAAGTTAAATGAAGACACTAACGATGAGGAAGAGCCTCCACCTCCGTCAGACAACGAAGAAGATGTGCGTGATAGTGATGATGAGACCCTTTGACAAATAGATTACAATAGTGATGATTCATATGGGTTCTAGAGAATGCAAGTTCTTTTAATGAAGATTCAAATAGATTAATGTGCTCTTTCATACGTCTCCAACGTATCTATAATTTTTGATTGTTTCATGCCGTTATATTATCATTCTTGGATGTTTTACAATCATTTTACAACCGTTTAATATCATTTTTTGGGACTAACCTACTGACATAGTGCCAAGTGCTAGTTGATGTTTTCTGCTTGTTTTTTACATAACAGAAAATCAATACAAACGGAGTCCAAACACAGCGAAACTTTTTGTGGATTTTTTGGACCAGAAGACACAAGATGGGCCAGAGAAGCACCTGGGGTGCCCCGAGGGGGGCACAACCCACCAGGGAGCGCCTGGGCCCCCAGGCGCATCCAGGTCGGTTGTGCCCACCTCGGTGGCCTCCCGCACCGCCTCTTCGCTCTATAAATACCTCCCTGCTCTAGAAACCCTAGGGGGGTCGACGAAATTTTATTTGAGCCGCTGAAAGTTCCAAAACCATGAGATCCAATCTAGAGCCATATTCCAGCATTCCGCCGGAGGGGAACACGATCACGGAGGGGTTCAACATCCTCATTGGTGCCTCTCCGATGATGCGTGAGTAGTTCAACTCAGACCTATGGGTCCGTAGGCAATTGCTAGATGGCTTCTTCTCTCTTTGTATCTCAATACAATGGTCTCATGGAGATCTGTTTGATGTGATGACTTTTTGTGGTGTGTTTGTTGGGATCCGATGAATTTTGAGTTTACGATCAGATTTGCCTTGATTTAATATTCAATCTTGATTATTATAGCCTCGTATTTCTTCTCCGATATTTGGGTTTTGTTGGGCCAACTTGATCTATTTATCTTGCAATGTGAAGAGGTGCTTTGTAATGGGTTCGATCTTGCGATGTCCTTTCCCAGTGATAGAAGGGGTAGCAAGGCTAGCATGTATCCTTGCTATTAAGGATAAAAAGATGGGGTTTGTTCCTACATGAATAGATCTTGTCTACATCATGTCATCGTTCTTATTGCGTCACTCCGTTTTTCCATGAACTTAATACACTAGATGCATGCTGGGTAGCGGTCGATGTGTGGAGTAATAGTAGTAGATGCAGGCAGGAGTCGGTCTACTAATCTTGGACGTGATGCCTATAAACATGATCATTGTCTTGGATATCATCATAATTATTTGCTTTTCTATCAATTACACAATTGTAATTTGTCTACCCACCGTTGCTATTTTCTCGAGAGAAGCCACTAGTGAAATCTACGGCCCCCGGGCCTATTTTCCTATCATATACTTTCAGATCCATATTGACAATTGCCTTTTCTTTTATTTGCTTCTTTTATTTTCAGATCTATATTATCAAAAACCCAAAAATATCTTGTTGATTTTATTTACTATTATTTGCATCTATCAATCTACTACAATTTTATCCTATCTTTACGTCACTTTTTGGCACTGCTACCCGAAAGGGATTGACATACCCTTTAACGCGTCGGGTTGCAAGTATTTCTTATTTGTGTGCAGGTACCGTTTACGTAGTGTCGCGTGGCTCTCCTAATGCTTTGATAAACTTGGTCTCATCACTGAAGGAAATACCTTACCGTTGCTATGATGCATCCTCCCTTATTCCTTGGGGAAACACCAACGCATCTCAAGCGACATCACTCTTCTGTTATTAATGTTCTTTTCTGTATGCTTAATGTGCTCTTCTCTTATTAATGTTCTTTTCTCTATGCTTAATGTTCTTCTCTGTATGCTAGTTTATTTGTTATCGTTACTAATTGTTAATTCTTTTCTCAATGTAGGTTTGCTACTCATGTGCAAGTCCAACTGTGCGGGTTTGGTTTCAAATTACTTACTCGGAGTGGACGAGCCCGGAAGGTTCCCCCTGACTACTCGAGGTTGACACCTCACAAGGAGGTTGATGGGTCGGGGGAGGATCCCCTAGAGGAGGAGGGGGTGGGGGAGAGGCAGCCGAGTAAAAAAACTCCAGTCAGTGTCCGACATAGCGGGTTCTTCTTCATTGCCCTCCTATACTGAGGCACCTTCTGAGTCTAAGGAGGAGGAGGAGGAGGTTCATGCGGGGGACGAGGGCGAGGAGGAGGATTGTCGGGAGGAGGAGGGCGAGGAGGAGGAGGAGTGCGGTGACTCTGAGTTGTGGGTTAACTTGTCGTCGGGTGAACCGAAGGGGTGGCTACGTGGTATTGCAGAACTACCTACACTGTTGGGAAACGTAGTAATTCAAAAAATTCCTACGGTCACGCAAGATCTTTCTAGGAGAAGCATAGCAACGAGTGGGGAGAGTGTGTCCACGTTCCCTCGTAGACCGAAAGCGGAAGCGTTTAGTAACGCGGTTGATGTAGTCGAACGTCTTCATTATCCAACCGATCCAAGTACCGAACATACGGCACCTCCGTGTTCCGCACATGTTCAGCATGATGACGTCCCTCGAGCTCTTGATCCAGTTGAGGATGAGGGAGAGTTCTGTCAGCACGACGGTGGCGCGACCGCGATGATGAAGTTACCAGCGCAGGGCTTCGCCTAAGCACTACGGCGATATGACCGAGGTGTGTAGCTGTGGACGGGGGCACCGCACATGGCTAAGAGAAGACTTGGTGTGTCTTTGGGGTGCCCCCTCCCATGTATATAAAGGGGGGAGGAGAGGAGGCCGGCTCTAGGGGGGGCGCGTCAAGGGGCGGAGTCCAACTTGGAATCCCGGTCCAAGTAGGATTCGCCCCCCCTTTCCTATTGCAAGGAGAAGGGGGGAAGGAGAGGGAGAGGGGAAGCAAAGAGGGGACGGGCCCCCTCCCCCTTGTCCAATTCGGACTGCCAAGGGGAGGGGCGCGCGCCACCTTGTGGCCTTCCCTCTTCTACTCCCTTATGGCCCATCAAGGCCCGTAACTTCCCCAGGGGGTTCCGGTAACCCCCCGGTACTCCGAAACTTATCTGATACTTCCCGAAACCATTCCTGTGTCCGAATGTAACCATCCAATATATCAATATTTATCTCTCGACCATTTCAAGACTCCTCGTCATGTCCTTGATCTCGTCCGAGACTCCGAACAAACTTCGGTCCTCAAATCACATAACTCATAATACAAATCGTCATCGAACGTTAAGCGTGCGGACCCTACGGGTTCGAGAACTATGTAAACATGACTGAGACACATCTCGGTTCAATAACCAATAGCGGAACCTAGATGCTCATATTGGCTCCTACATATTCTATGAAGATCCTTATTGGTCAAACCGCATAACAACATACGTTGTTCCCTTTGTTGTTGGTATGTTATTTGCCTGAGATTCGATCATCGGTATCATCATACCTAGTTCAATCTCGTTACCGGCAAGTTGCTTTACTCGTTCCGTAATGTATCATCCCGCAACTAACTCATTAGTCACATTGCTTGCAAGGCTTATAGTGATGTGCATTACCGGGAGGGCCAAGAGATACTTCTCCGATACATAGAGTGACAAATCCTAATCTCGATCTATGCCAACTCAACAAACACCTTCGGAGACACCTGTAGAGCATCTTTATAATCACCCAATTACGTTGTGACAGTTGATAGCACACTAAGTGTTCCTCCGGTATTCGGGAGTTGCATAATCTCATAGTTAGAGGAACATGTATAAGTCATGAAGAAAGCAATAGCAGTAAAACTAAACGATCATAGTGCTAATCTAATGGATGGGTATTGTCCATCACATCATTCTCTAATGATGTGATCCTGTTCATCAAATGACAACACATGTCTATGGTCAGGAAACTTAACCATCTTTGATTAACGAGCTAGTCAAGTAGCGGCATACTAGGGACACTCTATTTGTCTATGTATTCACACATGTACTAACTTTACGGTTAATATAATTATAGCATGAATAATAAACATTTTTCATGATATAAGGAAATATAAATAAGAACTTTATTATTGCCTCTAAGGCATATTTCCTTCAGTCTCCCACTTGCACTAGAGTCAATAATCTAGATTACATAGTAATGATTCTAACACCCATGGAGTATTGGTGGTGACCATGTTTTGCTCGTGGAAGAGGCTTAGTCAACGGGTCTGCAACATTCAGATCCGTATGTATTTTGCACATCTCTATGTCTCCCTCCTTAACTTGATCACGGATGGCATTGAAGCGTCTTTTGATGTGTTTGGTTCTGTTGTGAAATCTGGATTCCTTCGCCAAGGCAATTGCTCCAGTATTGTCACAAAAGATTTTCATTGGACCCGATGCACTAGGTATTACACCTATATCGGATATGAACTCCTTCATACAGACTCCTTCATTTGCTGCTTCCAAAGCAGCTATGTATTCCGCTTCACACGTAGATCCTGCCACGACGCTCTGCTTGGAACTGCACCAAGTGACAGCTCCACCATTCAATATAAATACGTATCCGGTTTGCGACTTAGAGTCATCTGGATTAGTGTCAAAGCTTTCATCGACGTAACCATTTACGACGAGCTCTTTGTCACCTCCATAAATGAGAAACATATCCTTAGTCCTTTTCACGTATTTCAGGATGTTCTTGACCGTTGTCCAGTGATCCACTCCTGGATTACTTTTGTACCTCCCTGCTAAACTAATAGCAAGGCACACATCAGGTCCGGTACACAACATTGCATACATGATAGAATCTATGGCTGAGGCATAGGGAATGACTTTCATTTTCTCTCTATCTTCTGCAGTGGTCGGGCATTGAGTCTAACTCAACTTCACACCTTGTAACATAGGCAAGAACCCTTTCTTTGACTGATCCATTTTGAAATTCTTCGAAACTTTATCAAGGTATGTGCTTTGTGAAAGTCCAATTAAGCGTCTTGATCTATCTCTACATCTTGATGCCCAATATATAAGCAGCTTCACCGAGGTCTTTCATTGAAAAATTCTTATTCAAGTATCCCTTTATGCTATCCAGAAATTCTATATCATTTCCGATCAACAATATGTCATCCACATATAATATCAGAAATGCTACAGAGCTCCCACTCACTTTCTTGTAAATACAGGCTTCTCCAAAAGTATGTATAAAACCATATGCTTTGATCACACTATCAAAGTGTATATTCAAACACCGAGAGGCTTGCACTAGTCCATAAATGGATCACTGGAGCTTGCACACTTTGTTAGCACCTTTAGGATCGACAAAACCTTCTGGTTGCATCCTATACAACTCTTCTTTAAGATATCAATTAAGGAACGCAATTTTGACATCCATTTGCCAAATTTATAATCATAAAATGCAGCAATTGCTAACATGATTCGGACAGAATTAGGCATCGCTGCTGGTGAGAAGGTCTCATCGTAGTCAACTCCTTGAACTTGTCGAAAACCTTTCGCAACAAGTCGACCTTTTTAGACAGTAACATTACCGTTAGCGTCAATCTTTTTCTTGAAGATCCATTTATTCTCTATGGCTTGCCGATCATCGGGCAAGTCAACCAAAGTCCACACTTTATTCTCATACATGGATCCCATCTCAGATTTGATGGCCTCAAGCCATTTCACGGAATCTGGGCTCATCATTGCTTCCTCATAGTTTGTAGGTTCGTCATGGTCTAGTAACATGACTTCAAGAACAGGATTTCTGTACCACTCTGGCGCGGAGCGTACTCTGGTTGACCTACGAGGTTCAGTAGTAACTTGATCTGGAGATTCATGATCATCATCATTAGCTTCTTCACTAATTGGTGTAGGAATCACTGGAACTGATTTCCGTGATAAACTATTTTCAAATTTGGGAGAAGGTACAATTACCTCATCAAGTTCTACTTTCCTCCCACTCACTTCTTTCGAGAGAAACTGCTTCTCTAGAAAGGATCCATTCTTAGCAATGAATATCTTGCCTTCGGATCTGTGTTAGAAGGTGTACCCAACAGTCTCCTTTGGGTATCCTATGAAGACGCATTTCTCTGATTTGGGTTCGAGCTTATCAGGTTGAAGTTTTTTCACATAAACATCGCAGCCCCAAACTTTAAGAAACGACAACTTAGGTTTCTTGCCAAAACACGGTTCACATGGTGTCGTCTCAACGGATTTAGATGGTGCCCTATTTAACGTGAATGCAGTCATCTCTAAAGCATAACCCCAAAACGATAGCGGTAAATCTGTAAGAGACATCATAGATCGCACCATATCTAATAAATTATGGTTACGACGTTCGTACACACCATTACGTTGTGGTGTTCTAGGTGGCGTGAGTTGCGAAACTATTCCACACTATTTCAAATGAAGACCAAACTCACAACTCAAATATTCACCTCCATGATCAGATCGAAGAAATTTTATTTTCTTGTGACGATGATTTTCCACTTCACTCTGAAATTCTTTGAATTTTTCAAATGTTTCAGACTTATGTTTCATCAAGTAGATATACCCATATATGCTCAAATCATCTGTGAAGGTCAGAAAATAACGATACCCGCTGAGAGCCTCAACACTCATTGGACTGCATACAACAGTATGTATTATTTCCAATATGTCTGTTGCTCGCTCCATTGTTCCGGAGAACGGAGTCTTAGTCATCTTGCCCATGAGGCATGGTTGCAAGCACCAAGTGATTCATAATCAAGTGATTCCAAAAGCCCATCAGCATGGAGTTTCTTCATGCGCTTTACACCAATATGACCTAAACGGCAGTGCCACAAATAAGTTGCAGTATCATTATTAACTTTGCTTGTTTGGCTTCAATATTATGAATATGTGTATCACTACTATCGAGATTCAACAAAAATAGACCACTCATCAAGGGTCCATGACCATAAAAGATATTACTCATATAAATAGAACAACCATTATTCTATGATTTAAATGAATAACCGTCTCGCATCAAACAAGACCTAGATACAATGTTCATGCTTAACACTGGCACCAAATAACAATTATTCAGGTCTAAAACTAATCCCGAAGGTAGATGTAGAGGTAGCGTGCCGACGGCGATCACATCGACTTTGGAACCATTTCCCACGCGCATCATCATATCGTCCTTAGCTAATCTCCGTTTAATCCGTAGCCCCTATTTGGAGTTGCAAATATGAGCAATAGAACCAGTATGAAATACCCAGGCACTATTACGAGCATTAGTAAGGTACACATCAATAACATGTATATCAAATATACCTTTCACTTTGCCATCCTTCTTATCCGCCAAATACTTGGGTCAGTTCCGCTTCTAGTGACCAGTCCCTTTGCAGTAGAAGCACTCAGCCTCAGGCTTAGGTCCAGACTTGGGCTTCTTCACTTGAGCAGCAACTTGGTTGCCATTCTTTTTGAAGTTCCCCTTCTTCCCTTTGCCCTTTTTCTTGAAACTAGTGGTCTTGTCAACCATTAACACTTGATGCTCCTTCTTGATTTCTACCTCCGCAACCTTTAGCATCGTGAAGAGCTCGGGAATTTTCTTATCCATCCCTTGCATATTATAGTTCATCACGAAGCTTTTGTAGCTTGGTGGCAGTGATTGAAGAACTCTGTTAATGACACTATCATCAGGGAGATTAACTCCCAGTTGAGTCAAGTGGTTGTGGTACCCAGACATTTTGAGTATATGTTCACTGATAGAACTATTCTCCTCCATTTTGCAGCTGTAGAACTTATTGCATACTTCATATTCACTAAAAAAATACACTTCCGTGATGATACCTGTT
This sequence comes from Triticum aestivum, assembly GCF_018294505.1. Taxonomy (NCBI): domain Eukaryota; kingdom Viridiplantae; phylum Streptophyta; class Magnoliopsida; order Poales; family Poaceae; genus Triticum; species Triticum aestivum. The sequence goes on from NC_057802.1 coordinate 34,467,881, forward strand.
TGTCACAGTAGGTCACATTTTCTGTCATGCATGTACATCCATGACAAATTTATGACAAAATCAAGATAGTCATACCTGCGCTGTCGTAGAAGTGTTCAATGACATTACCAAATTTATCATCACGGAAGTGTCCACTTCCATGACGATAAATCGCGCGTCACAGAAGTGCTTTCATCAAGGGTGACCGTCACGTGGCATCCACCGTAACGGAATGCCGTTAAGCTATCGGGTCCGGTTTTTGATCCGATAACCCGTTAATAGCCCTGACCAATGGGGATTTTCCACGTGTAAAATCATCATTGGCTGGAGGAAACACGTGTCGGCTCACCGTTGGGATAGATGTCATCCACTCATTGGACCCAAAGCGCTTATGATACGTCGACATGTGGCACAGCCCAACAGAGGCCCATTCCAGTGAAAAGGCCGGCCCGTTTGACTTGGTCAAAAGGTGGCGGGCCGGCCCACGACAAGCCTGTTAATGGCCTGTTCGCATATAGCCCATTTACAGCCCGCTAACCCAGGGCCCATTTACGGCCTATCCGAATTAGGCCCAGTAGCATCATCTGGGCCGTCAAATATAATTCCAGCCCATTTTAACTTCCGGCCCATGTATGGCCCATGACGTCTTTCGGCCCATATGAGGCCCTTAGTAACTTTCGACCCATTAACAACCCGTGGTAAAACTGGCCCGTAATGAACAGTGTATCACTTTATACCCATTAACGGCACGTGGTGAAACTGGCCCGTAATGAACAGTGTATCACTTTATACCCATTAATGACCCATTATTCCGTTGGGCCGTTTCCAGCCCATGTTATCTTTCGGCCTTTTCAGGGCCCATTTATTCTTGGGCTCATTTCTAGCATTCGTTTACTTACGGCCCGTTACTGTCATTTTCTGCTTGTGGGCAAAATTCAGCCCGTGGTTACAGTCGGCCCGTTTGTGGCCCATTAATACGTTGGGCCGTTTTCATAGCGTCATCAAATACGGCCTATTAACGATGACCCGTTATGGTCGGCTCATGAACAAACGACTCCAACTCTAGCTCATTTACGGCCATAATGCGGTCTGTTTTTGGCCCATGTTTGGCCAATCGATCATACGGCCCGTATAAGGCCCATTGATGATACGACCCATAGAAGGCCCATTGTTTATACGACCCGTAGAAGGCCCATTGTTTCTACGACCCGTAGAAGGCCCATTGTTTCTACGGACCGTAGAAGGCCCATTGTTTCTACGGCCCGTAGGAGGCCCAGTGTCACTACAGTAAATATGTAGCCCATGGCCTATTAAAGGCGAGAAACTACTTTAGGTTTAGACCTGCTAATGGCCCAAGATGATAATAGGCCCATGTTTTGGCCCATATGAGTAACGGGCTGGCCTGAAGACCAACAACACTGAGATCCACTGAACCTTCCGGCCTAAATTACAGCATACCGACCAAAGAATAAACCTAGACTATACAATAAAGAAATTACGGCATATTACATCCACTGGGAATCAAAGTTCGCTACCAGTGATAATAAAGCGCAACATGACCGCCGATTACATACACTGGGCATCAAAGGTCGCCACCAGTGCATATAAATGCGCCGACAAAAGAATATACAAAACTGAGCGCACTTCAGAAGGCACTAGACCTGGCAAGGTCGGGCCCCGCAAGCAGCCGAACAAGCTGATGAGACGTCATTTGTGTCAATGATAGATGCTTCATCCCTAGCTGTATGGCACCATAGTGCGCAAGGCAGTCCCCTGACATCTTCATTACATCTTTGACTTCAAGTCGGAGCTGAGCTGAAGCAAGCCTTTCCTCTTTAAGTTGAGACTGAAGAAGTCGAACTGATTGAGGCAGCGACTTCATAGTGGTTGTCTCACACCTGCTGGTGAGTAGCTTCAACTCACTGTCTTCATCAGGACAGGACCTTGGGGTCATCTCGCTGTCCTCAAGATGGTTTGGCTCACTATCTTTCCTAAAGTTCTACCTGGCATAAGAGATACGACTCTGAAAGAGAAACAAGGAGACATGTAACAGGTTTCACAATTATATAAGCAAATAAATGGATCTGTTCTGCATAAGGAACATGTTTTTACAACTACAATTTAAAACTGGTAGTTGTTGCAAACATCCAATCAGATGTAAACACGAGTGGAGGAAATGATGCCTATCCAAATCTATACTAGAACAAAGTTTAAAGGCTTGAGAAGGATGAACTTACATAACATGTTAACACGGGCTGGACAAAGCCCTTCTCCATGTTGATGGAAGGATAATTCAATAAATTCCCCAAAGAAAATTCTTTATAAGCGTTGCAATTATTCTACATTTTGCAAAGAGTAAATATAGATCAAATAATATTGGAAGAAATATAGGATAATGAAGCTCAGGTGCATACTGATGATACATAATCAAATAGCAATTAATTTAGTACATCATTACAAGGCAAAAGGTACTGACAAGAGGAATGCAGACATCAATGTTTGAAGTGGCATTGGCTTTATTCAACATTTTGGTAAGAGTAAATGTAGATATGATAATTTGGAGAAAGTGGAGGGCAGGGCAGATAAGATGCAGAGTAATGCTAGACAATCAACTCTCTCGCGATGTATGTACAGTAATACCACCACCGTCCGTTATTACTTGTCACTCAAATGGATGTATCTAGCACTATTAAGTTCTAAATACATCCAATTGATCAACAATTAATTCGATACAGAGGGACTACATGACAACATGTACTTACATGAGCAATCCAAAACTTCAGAACCATTGTGTTAATTCTACATTTATCTAAGAGTAAATATAGATCTTATAATTTCAAGCAAAGGGAGGATGAAGAAGCGAACATTTACAGTGATGCTACATAATCAAACAACAGTGAGTGTAAGTATGCTGACAAAGGGCAAGAGGTACTGACAAGAGCAATGCAGAGCCCAGTATTGTCGTGAGATCCTATGATCCTTTGAGCAAGGAGATTCATCTAAAATTAGTTTTATACAAGAGAGAAGGTAAGGCACATGCAGAAATTTAGGAGTTCAAATTTTGAATTGATATCATAGACAGTACCTGACGCTGGGCTCTCGGCAGTTCTAATAGGGGTTTGGCCATTGGAGTAGGGGTAAAGTCTGGTACAGTTGGGCCTGTGTTTTCTGTGGGTGTTGATCTATCTGATTTAACAGGTATCACTACCTTTTCCACATACCTAGTTTGTACTCCTTGACGATCTGCACTCACCCTCTTCCTTTTGGACATCTATTATGAAAGAACAACATTTGACTAGAAAAACATAGCATGACGACACATGGAATAGGTACAGAAAATGGATAGGTATGGCATATACTCATATATGATGCTTAAACTAAGAAGATGGTGTAACAAAGTAGAAGTAATGCAAGAGGTCAGATGCAAAATATGTGCGACCAATAGAACCTTGCCAAGTTAGAGCATGCACCTTGATGGGTGAATAAGATAGGGCATCTTCCTTTGACTCATCCACTAGGGAGCTACATTGACTTAGGTCTCCCTCTAGCTCAGAATCACTGTTCGGATCATATTCTGATCATGAATCTGTAGGTGGAGAGCGTTTGCATTGCATTGCATCCAGACTTGATTTCAGTCCCTTAATGCCAAGTTTGACAGCCATGGCATTGTTCTGCTTTATTCTTTTCATGCGCGCATGCTCATAATCATTATGATGTTGTTCAGAATCTGAGATTCATGAAAACATAAAAAATAGTCAGATTATCTATGGAATGCATTGCGGATTCAACTCGAAGAGTGTCTCCCTATAAACCCCTGCATATGCAAAGTTCACCCCCAACCGTGCTGACCATACCACACACAGAAATACAAACCCCTTATGTCTCTATAACAGGCAGACACACATTTCAAAACTGAAGTAGGAACATTAGAATCATATGAAATTCATATTTGAACAAATAAACTAAGGAACTATGAGTGGCATAGTGTTGGTAGTGCGACACAAAGCAAGTAGGTAGATTGTATTCCATGTAAAAGATCGAAGCCTATGTAAAAGCTGGAAATGACACTTTCTTTCTATACAATGCAGTGTTCGTTGCCCACACATGATGGAAGAGATCACATAGAGAAATACTATTCACTCATGTCTACGGTTTCAGTATTTAGAAACAGGGTGGTCCACCCTAAAAGAATATTGACAACAAATATGACAAGGCAAGCATAGATGTAGTGAATCAATCATTTTCTTGTGAGCTTACTAGGACAAGTATGCAGAATTGTAACTGCAGTAAGAGACCGTCCAAAATCTGAATCAAGAAGTTTGTCTAGCACTTATTATTTGCAACTAATCGACGTGAATAATTGGATATTATATCGAATGAGTAAGAAAGACAAGTAAAATTGTCAACAAACCTGACTTGCAGTAGTAATCTGGGTTAATGTTACTACGACCAACAATCCAAAGTGACTAGTGTCTGTTCCTAGGGCCGGAATTTTGAAAACCCGGTGAACTTTACAGGTACTAAAGATTACCGAAATACATCTGAACCATTAAGTGTAGGTAGCACTGAGCACACAACAAACCCTAATGACAGTCCTGCCTAATGAGTAATGAATCAATTAGAAAATGGGTGATTAGGAGTGGCTGCTGAGTGTGGAGGACGTATCCCAGGATAAATCGGGTTGGCTTAGTGGGTGCTGCATTTTTGAAACTAATTTAGGAACATTTAGCTGACCAATTAAACGACTCTGTTTTAATAATATCAGATTCATATTTGAACAACTAAGCTTGTTTAGCTTGATGGGTCGAGCAGTGCTATTATGACACGAAGCACGTATTCTGATCGTATAGTGATCAAAAAAGGGGGAAACTCGAAGCATATTTTTTTAGCAAAAGAGGGTTTCCCCTTCGATTTCTATTAAACAAACCACCATGGAACCAACATGATCAATTAAACCGTATTATGACTGTGCCATGGCAGATTTGAAGCTGCAAACCGGAGAAATGATATTTAGCAGCCATTGTTTGGTTCGAACTAAGAACTACTCCCTCTGTCCCATAATATAAGAATCTTTTTGACACTAGTGTAGTGTCAAAAACGCTATTATATTACGGGACGGAGGGAGTAAATTCTAAGAGCTGAAAAGAAAGTAGAGTAACCAAGTTAAGATCTATTTTCTGGTTGAGATCAAAAAGTTGAGGAGATATGAAGTACCACCTCTCTTGCGGCGCCGTGTAGGCATCGGGGGTGCGATGGCTGTCGGTGGCTTTGTAGCAGATCTACGACGGTAGACGAGTGCATCGGGGGATAAGTCCCATTGCGGTGGAAGAGAAGGTCGTGTGAGCGGCCCCGGCAAAGAGGACGACGACGCCGATGAAGCGAGAGGACGTGATGCAAGGCTCTTGGTCCGTCGCCGTGGATGAGAAACGTCCATCTCTAGCAGTGGACGACACGGTCTTGGTAGGCGCTCCGGCATGGTGGAGGACGGTGGCGATGGATGTGGTGGAGGACGGCGGTGATGGATGGGGTGGAGGACGGCGGCGATGGATGGGGTGGAGGACGGAGGCTGGTGTGGGGATGGTGTTCTAGCGCGGACGGTGTATGAATGGGAAAATGGAGGGAGAGGTACAGGGAACCATATTTTTGGGACGCGCCTGTCTGAAATATGGGAAAGTTACAAACTTAGCCCCCGTTTAAAATTTGGACATCTCGTCGGTTGGGGATACAACGGTAATATCGCATCTCGTCAATATTTGCCTAGAGCGATTTCGGGCGAGGAGAGGGTGGTTGGTGCCCACGGTTGGTGCCCACGGTGTATGAACGGGGCTGACAGGTAGGGCGGTTGTGTCACGTCTGAGTGAAATCACAAACCTGCCCCTATTGAAAATATTTGCCTATCAAATGTGTTTTGCCGCCCATGTCTGGCGCCCACCGTGACAGAATGGGATCAGAGGTGGTCGTGTCACATCTAATTGAAGTTACTAACCTACCCCTATTTAGACCAGTGGAAATCGGGCCGATGGATTGTCCGTGTAATGGGTAGATAGTAATTTCCATCTCCCAAACACTTGGCTTCGGGCAGCCCACAAATGATAGCGGGTGTTTAGCCGCTTCGTTCAAAACTTGGGAGAATTAGCATTCACGTTTGCCCTGGGCCCTGGCAACTATCCAAATCCAATTTTTATTCGATTACGAATATCCATAGATAATTCTACGTTTTGTTATTTATTTCTTCAAAACCACAACAAAGATTTATTCCACCTTTATATATGATTATGATTTAGAAATGCCGTGATCTTCAAATTCAGTAGGTTGGATACACTTTGAGTCGAACAGTTATTTCATCCAATACAATATGCTCACACAAAAAACAGTTCACCTTATGTCAATCATACAAGTACTGAGGATTACCTCGCCTAAAAAATTCGGATCATTACAACACATGGACAACATAGGGGGTCTTACAACATAATACATTCAGATACATGACACAACATGCAAGTACAATAATCTAATGAAAATTTCAACTGCTATCTAAAGAAGAACTGGGATTACCCTGGGCTTCAGATATCACAAGCAGCAGGACCTCCTCCGTCTTCAAATGCAACATTCTTACTTCCTCCAATTCTTGGGTTGCTTGCATAATGCGTGCAGCTAATTGCATAATTTCCAGCTCGAAGATCGAGATTACCTCATTCATGGCAGCCACACCATCGCTTTCTGCCTCTAGTAGAGCCTCAAGAACTATAATATCTGTGCTCAGACTGCTCTTCGGCGGTGTTTCCTCTGAACAGCTACCATCTGGTAACATGGATGGCGCACTGCTTCCACAAATAGATTCTTTGGTTGTACATTGTGTCCTAGTGTGAACGTTATCCTGAAAGGTTTCCGCTGGACATAAGTAAGAGATAGTTATCGCATGATCCAGGCAGTAAGCTTACATGGTAAACGACATACAAATTATTGCCGAGCATGGCAAGCTATATTTAAATTGTTCGAAGCAGCATCAGCCGAAAAGAAATTAAAATGGTAATATGAAACTAGGGATGTAAGTGGCAAATAAACGACATCCGCCAGTCCCATATAGTTAGTATTTGCTAGCTCCCTGGTTCATTTTCCTCAAAAAACAAAAACTCTTTAGAACTATCATACCACTAGTGGAGTTTAATCGGGATTAAACAGGACCCAGTTGACATCCCTAGTTGAAAGGGAGTGTACCACCGCTATATTTAAGTTGCCAAGGCATCTAAGCAGTTGAAATAATTTGAGAAAGCACTTAACAGTGTGGCCTCATATAAACTACGAAGACAGTCTTGTGATGAAGTTCAGAGGAAAAGTTAAGGACTCAAATGAACTAGGCATGCATTTCTTTACGATAGTACAGTAGGCACTGCTGACATATTGGCCGACTCAGGTATAGCATAACAAGTAACAAAGAAGCATTCGAATCAAGCAATACAGCAAAGCAGACAACTGAACTATTTGTTATTCTGTAGGATTACAGGTTGACGGCACAAGCCAAGAAAGCAGCCCACACGCATTACATTTCACATGTACTAAAACTCACTGGCTTACCATATGTTGCTGTGAAGCTTCGCTGCTGTTGCAATGTTCTTTGAAGATATCGTCAGCATCCCGTGGTTGCAAATCTACTTGTTGTAGTTTATTCTGCACCCTCTATTTAGGTAAAATTAATTTTAATCGCATGCACTGGTTCGAATTGATCATCAATGGTTTATCTAAACTAATGAAAGAAGGGTGTGTGCATACACGACAATAAATCTGCTTCCCTCTATTTTTATGCTTGTTCGAGGTGCCAGCCCCAAAAGAACAAATATTTTGCTTGATGGGGTTGGCAGCTCCATAATTAATAGAAGCATCAAATTAGTCATGCAACTTGGGAAGATCAAGAACACACAAAAAAGTAATGAACAGAGGCTCGGAGCAGTGATGTAATAGCGAGCATCAGAAGATGTAGGGTAAAAGGGACAAAAACCAACGGAACCACATGCTAGTTTGCTGATGTGTAATTAAGCATAGAGAACATGAAGCAGTCTGATGGAACCAACAGGTGGCATCAGAACAAAACCATTATCAGAAATATAGCATGCAGGAAGTAAAATAGTAGGTAGTTATATCTAGGAAGTACAGTAATTACTTAGGACAAAACAAAAGCATATTAACTATATGTGCATTGGTATGTAATTTAGCACATGTAACATGTTCACTGCCAGAAGTATGGCCCTACAGGTGCAAGCAGAATAACGTGTCTCATTAAAAACTGAATGATGCCCTGAAGAAATTCAAAGGTGCGGTGCGTATGCTAAGAAAGTGAACGTAGGCGCCGACCGTTGGAAAATAGTACCTGATTCTCGGCGGTGTATGGGTATCGTTGGCATACTTGATAGCTAAGGATCGTTGATGGTGCTCGTGTTGCGGTTGAGTTTGGGCCGGCTGTCGCCATCGCTGAAGCGGCTCCAGTGCTACGGTTGTGGCGCCTGTTGACATACAAGAAATCTCATCTATGGTAAGTGAACAGTTGCATGATAAAGAGAGAAACCGAAGGAGTACAAATCGAAATAACCTGATGAGGCTGCGGCGTCGGTAAAGCAGGGCCGGTGGAGTTGAATATGGTGTCTGTGGAGCGGGTCTGGTGTAGTGGACGAAGGCTTCGGCGAGCGCGTTGTACAGTGCTTTCGGTGAGGCGGATCTGTTCTGGCGGACGAGGGCTTGTATGAATGGCCACCGAAGGGGCGGACGAGGGAGTCAGTGAAGGGCCTACACTGTGGTGGACGAGGGCGCCGGTTAAGCAGATCCGGTGCGGTGGACCATGATGGCGGTCAAGGAGATCTGGAGCGGTGGACAAGCCAGTGGCTGAAGCGGCTCCGGTGAAGTGGTGAGTTGGCAGTTGGGGGTTCCGAGGTGCGGAAGGTAGATCCATCGGGGTGTGAGGTCCACCGCTGCGGCGGAGGACTAGATTCGGCGGCTTGCTGTGGTTGGGGGGGAGGGGGGTCGGGGACGGGAAGGGGAGGGGCTCTGGGGAAGAATGTTGGGGGCAATGTGGGGAAAACAATGGAGTTACAAAAGTAGCCTTTTTCCGTTCATGTGGCAGGGGTAAAACAGGAATATCGAAGGGCTAAACTTTCGGGCGCGAGATATTTCGGTGTGAGCGGGAAGTTTGAAAGCTGTTGGCGCCTGAATATTCTGCTCTTGTACGACCGACTATGATATTATGGCCGAGAATTTGTTTGTTTTGCACGCTAAAAAAAGTGCAAGTTTTGAAAATCAATGTCTCCAACTCGAAACTTAGATTGTCCATTCAATTCAAATATGGATCATTGAGCTACTATAAGCAAATACCATCATACGGTCCAATTCAAATGAAATTCCAAATGTGTTTATCCTAAATATGATGACAAAAGCAAAAATGCGTATGCGTATGAATAACGTGGATGATTATAAAGTTTGAACATGCCCGTATGTGTATATCTCTAGGTTTGATATATGAATTTGAATCACGAAATCCCGGCTTAAAAAATGTACCTCCGTTTAAATGAATTACAAATGCTAATGATGGAGTCGAATTCCAAAATTACAATCTTAGGTTTGTAATTCTGGTACATCAAGGTATATCACGCATGTTCAAAAGTATCGTTATCTCATAGTCCAAACTGTGAAACAAATTGATCAACCATGAGCACACACACTATTGACCATGTATATCTCAATTACGCTAAAGTCCCTCAAATATAGACACCTCACTCTTTATCTGAAGCCAACCCCCCCCCCTCGTCGCCCCCCACACACCCAGAGAAGTCGTTCTCTCCCCCAAACACCAACACACGAGCACATTAACATCGCTCTCTCTTCTAAAGTCCGGACCCCAATATAGGTCTCTATCACTTTTTCTCTTGGGCATGCACACATCTCTTCCCCCACTTTCTAGCTAGGTCTCCCGGCATCTCTCTTTCCCAAGCACACGCACTATGTAGAGTGTATCTTTCCCATACACACAAAACATCGCCCCCAAACGTCTATCTCCCTAGTTATGTGGTTCTCGCACACTCACCTCACACACCACCCCCACTGCAAACAAGTACACTTTGTCTCCTTGTGCACCACTCTCCTCTTTCCATCTCTCCCACACGCGGACTCGCCCCAGCTCCTCCCTGTATACATATATGTCGTGACTCTTTCCATAGCTCCCTAATGTATCACCGTTCTCGATCTCGCACATTGTTCTCTACACCATCTATTCTAGATCTCTCATGAAGTCCCTATCACACACACGATGACTCGCTTCCCTTGCGTTTCCGTACATAGGCCAATTTCAAACAACATCAACATTGTCTCCCTATATATACGCCATTTATGGATACAAACACCCCTCTCTCGCCCCCTCTCTTCCTCTCTCTCTCTCTCTCTCTCTCTCTCTCTCTCTCTCTCTCCGTCACTAGCTCTCTCTCTCTCTCTCTCTCTCTCTCTCTCTCTCTCTCTCTCGCTCGCTCTCACACCCCTCTCCCCCACACACTCGATGTCTCTTCCAAATAGTCTGCTCCCCCCGCCCGCACGCATGCTATCCCGCTACTACACATGTCATACCATTCCCCCTTCCCTTATACTAGGTTTACATCATTAGTGGTCTCTCTACTCCACATACACACACTCCCTCTCACACACAAACGCGCGCACAAACACACACAGACACGCACAAACACCCATTAATCTGGATCCTCATCTCTCCCCATGTCCGCATGTGTATCTCACACACTCACTCTCTAATTATGCATATGTGTCTCCACGTTACACAACACAAAGCCCCATGTACATGTCTCTCTCTATCCTCCACACACATAGACACAAAGAATCTGTTATCATTGCCTCAGTCTCTAGACATATCACACACGCACACTGTCTCTCTCTCTCTCTCTCAAACATGCTCAACAAGGGTTTCCTCGTGAATAACTTACCGTCTATTCATCAATAGTCGTGGAAGTACGGCGAACACGAGACGTGAAAAAGAATAAATCTACACGTGCTTAGACCACCTAGTATGACTACTAGGACTAGAGCAAGCCAAAAAGCACGGCGCCATCACCCCCTCCTTATCGGCGACAGGAAAACCTTTGTTTTACACAGTCGAGAAGTCATTGTGCTAAGGCCTCACATGTTGAGGCGTTGAATAGAATGTAGATGCTAGTTTACAGAAAAAAGTATCGATAATACGTTTGTATCTCCATACTTATATTTCTTCTCTTAAAAAACCCGAGTTGGTGATGATGGTACGCGTGCCATCTTGTAATATAGACCGTCCGATCTATATCTTACGGATGGAAATTAAACTAAAAGATACCCGCACCCCTCTCCACATTTCCAGACAAGGCCTTCCCTCGTTCATCATTATCTCCAACAACCTCATTGTTGAGCAATTAAGAAAGGAAGCCTCTGGAACAAACTGGCCTGGTGGCCGCTGTCGGCGTCGTCAATCCACATGCCTCCGCTCAGTCCGACCACCAATCACCACCACACCCCACTCCTCTTCACCTTATCTCCTATTTCTCGAGATATCATTAGTTTTAACACATGGGATTACTCCCGCATGGGTCAATCACAACAAGTGTTTTATAGAAAAATGCATCTTGATGTTCCGTGCAATGCATGGATCTTGCTAGTACTCCTACAGAAGACTAAGTTGGTGATGATGGTGTGTCTGCCATCTGTCGTTTGTGACCATTAGATCTATATCCAACGACTGTGAGGTAAGTTGTTGCCTTTTCTCACCAACATCCCACTTGTCTACCAATTTGCAGAAAATCCCTTAATTAGTATCTTAAAACCAACCACATCCCTCCCTGACCTCACCAAAACAGCCCAAGGAATATATTCTAATTGAAACATAATATATCTCTAGTGATATATGTATATCAAAATTAGAGTGTTTTGTATCAAGTTTGTGAATAAGTATTATTCTAATTATGATTCGTTGCAACGCACATGAGCATTGCTGGTATTTCCAACCATGCAATTTTTTTCCTAGTATTCCATAGTTTCGAGTTTTCCATCAAGATATTAGTCACTCATGGTTGATATTTACTTTCAATCATGTACACATATGCCTTGCTTATTGGGTTCCAAAGCTTAACTTTCACTCCTACTTACAATATGTAGAGTATTTAACAAAAAACTACCACTTTCAGCTAGCCCTAGGAAGAATCTATTGTACAAAAAATTGCAAAAACATACCCAAAATTTCTTAATCCACACCAAAAACTACTACCTAGTACTCCCTCCGTCCCACAATGTAAGACGTTTTTCCAAGCTAGTTTAGCTTGAAAAAACATCTTAGGCCTCCTTTGGTTTGGAGGAGTTTTATAGGAATTTCATAGGATAGGATTTCTATAGGAAAAATTCCTTCAGTGTCCTTTGGTTTGTAGGAATAGAATCCTATTCCTATGGAGGAATTCTTCCTATCCTCACATTTCATAGGAAAATAAACATTAGCGTAGACTCAAAAATGGAAAAAATCCTATGATGTCAATAAAAGGACATCTCCTTTCCTATTCCTACTCATAGGATTTGAGATACATGTATCTCATTTCCTATGACTTTTCTATTCCTATAATTTTCCTATCCTATAAACCAAAGGAGGCCTTATATTATGGGACAGAGGGAGTACCGATTAGGTTAGTTTAAACCCATTTATGACAGGGTTGGCCCACACGTCCGTGCTGACGAGGCAGCTTAAACCAACACATTTTGTTTGACTGTTGACACGAGGGACCCACATCTCACATTCTATCCTGTTATTCCCCCTCAAATCATTATTTTTCCTGAACATTACTTCAAACAGTACTGATGCGTGTTCGTCGGTGGCGCCGGTGATGAGCGAGTTGGCCGCCGCTCCGCCGGACAGGCCGGACGCCGCGCTGGCCTCCGCACGGGTTGGCAGGTTGGCCCGAGCGTGACTCACGAGCGAGCAAACCGCCGCGCTGGCCTTTGCTCGAGCCAGATGGCTGGCCTTAGCGCGGTGCGTGCGAGCAAGCCGCATCACCGCCATGCCAATCTAGCTAGCAAACCTTGCAGACAAGCAACTGGACGGAGCTATCTTGGCTAGCTAGCGGCCACGAGCACCGGACAGAGCTGGCATCCGGGCTGCTGCAAGATGGGCTCTGCACTGCCGGCGGTTTTGACCTCGCCTTCCGCCGGCGGCGGTAGCTTCATCCCATGGCCGAGGATGACTAGGTAGACGGACCAGAGGTAGGAGGCCACTCGGGGATTTTTGTGCAGACTGACATGTAGGTCCCACAAGTCATAACGCCCTGTCGAATAGAAGGCGTTGACTTAATGGGCGACATGGGCCCTGTTTGGATACTCTAAGTTTGAGGTTAGAGTTAGATTCTAACCCTGAACTAACTCTAACCAAAGTGGTGTTTGGATGGCAGGCTTAGATTGACAACAAATGTATCCAAACAGGGCATGGGTTGAAACGTGCCTATAACGACACTTTGTAGAGTAGTCGTTTCTTGGTAGGGCTGGTTGGTAAGAGCATGTACAATAGTTGATAAGGTAGTCTTATCTTAAGTCTGCCACGTATGCAAGTGGTAGTAGTTTCTTAGCATTATTAGTGGTTTCTTGCATTATTAGGGGTTTCTGGTAAGGAACAATGTACTAGTACTAGCGACAAAAGGCGATTCTAGGTTGCGTTGTACTCCAACGAGTACTACTAGTGGTCGCGGGAGTGTATACCTTGTTTTGTGGGTTCGATCCCGGCCGAATGCATGGCGGCCTTTTTTTTAAATAGTAACTTCGCTGTGAGCCAATATTTTACACGAGTAGTTTGAGTTTTGACGTCAAACAGACGTGCGGCACCACAATCTGGGTGCACTGGATAGCCTAGCCACGTGAACGGTTTTTCCTTCCCAGCATCTCGTGGCTCACGTGCTTGCCCTAGCCGCACCTCGCTTGCAGCTTCCTCATCAGCTAGTACTCTGTAGCTTGTGGCGTTGCACGCATGGACTTCACTCCATTATCGGCTCTACTATAAAATAAATTCCTCTTGACGTGGTTTTTTTGAAACGGAGGCAAAAGCTTTGCTTCATCTCATTCATAAAGAAGGAACTACTAACAAAGTTCGACGAGATCCATTACACCTCCACAAATGGAAGTGAAAAGCCTAGTCTCGCTGTATCAAATAACTCAAATGTTCTGCCCCGCAGTAACCGTCGCTGATAAACAGGCTGCTAGTGTGTGCATGAGAGGAGCGGCTGAGTAGGCCAACTACGTGAGAGGAGCGGCTGAATAGAACACCGAGAGTACCCACTAGGCCACACGCAGGTGTACTTTCCCTGCATTGATAGTACAGCGATGGTTCTAGAGAACAGTAGTACCCTCCACTTCCAACTGTAGCTCCTTGCCCCTGAGATTCAAGAGTTCAAAACTGGTGCGCTTTACTAGAAGTACAGTACATCGCACTACTAGTTGAGAAAGTAGTACTAGTACTGCTACAGTACGAGTACGTACTCCTCCGTCACATAATGTAAGACATATTTTGACAGTAGTTGGCGTGTACAAAAAATAGCAAAAACATACCCAAAATTTCTTAATCCATGCCAAAAACTACTAGCTAGTGCCAAAAATTTCTTACTAGTGCTACTATTAATTACAGTATAATCCAATCCCATAACGTCCCATAATGCTAGTACTAGTGCTAGTATTATTTAAAGTATAATGCAATCCCATAACGTCCCATAATGCAATCCCACTCGAAGTAGAAAACTCGCTCTTCCTTGGACAAAACTATCCAATGATGGTGAAAGGCGATCCAGCTGCTGTTGACACAACGTTACTACCATTTATGAGAAGCAACTGTATCTATACGTCGGACATTGCGGTGGTTCCCTACCCTGGTTGTGATATAGTAGGCCGCTCCAACCTGGATGATCAGTCCTGCGTTGGTCTCGAGATTGACAGTAGCTGGCCCTTCCCAGAGAATCACTTGTGGTTCAAAGCAAGCGTTTCCAACGCCGAGGATAGGTTGAGTTGAAGTTCATTTCATTACTTGTTATTTGTTGTGTGATGAAAACTTTAGTACGATTTATAATATACCCTCGTTGTCGTTGTGGGTTGATGACCCGTTGTATGTAATAAAATGATATGCCTGTGATAAACTTACTAAATTTATGAATGGCTTTCGAGACGCTTCTCTGAGTGGATGCTACGATGAGGCAAAAATATATTTTCCGAATACATAATTGTACATGCATTGCAACATGTTATTGGATGAGGCCAATCAACAATAGTACACTATTTGTACTAGCTTCACATGCTGCACTATCTCTACGTCTATGTATGTAATACAACAAGTTTTAAACTTGAGACCAGCCACCCATCCTCACAAAGAACACTTTTTAACATAGCACAGACTCCAGGAAATTTGGCCACAGTGTGAGGTGGGCCATATGTTAATGTGTTCGCCGTACGTAACCAGCACCTCGAATCCTCGATACTACTAGTACTATAAGTAGTACTGTAGTAGGAGTAGTAGGGTGGCATGGGCCAGAACGAGGATTCACGTCCAGGAGTACGACACACGCCACCAGCACGACTTCCATCTGACACCATATTTCTTGGAGTCTGTGCTACAACAATCTCTTCAACCTCTTCGTTTCTCTAACTCAGCCATCACGCCGAGGGCGACGTGGGGGTTTGCCGATAGTCGGTTTACTCAACTGCGGTCCCACTTGTAAGGCCAACTCCAACGCGTGACCCCAAACGGACCTCCGTTTTGCCCGAATTTTTTCCATTTGGGTAGGGCAATGGGGCCGTGGCTGGGCCATTTCTCGGATGCAGTGGCCGTGCGCCGAATGCGCGGACGCATCCCGGCCGCGTACATTTTTCTAGCCTCTATGCTAGCTAAAAGTGCTCTAGTCTCATCTCTAGCCTCTATGCTAGCAAAAAGTGCTAGAACATCTACTAAATTGCGCTCTATCAATATATCGTTGTACTCTTCTTCCCAATACCAAAACTTGCATCCATTCTACACAATAAAATTTTAAGTTAGCACAACTAGTCTAATCCGGGAGTGAAGATTTGGTCGAGTTCTTCCTCCTTTTTCCGACACATGGGACATCCAGCATCCAGGTCGTGTCATGCAAGAAAATAGAGTGGTAGTTGAAGCCACGTGATGTGCATCTTGGGTTAAACTGTAAATAGAATCTTACTACTCTTGAGTAACTCAAAAAGCGGCCACCGAAGATCTTTATTGGATTTGTTTTTCATCACCAGCACGTCGAGGTGAAAGATGTGCAGGTTCAGTGGGTCCTCTTGCGTTTTCAATGACATGTGGGACCGCATATGAGCAAACAGACGATGGGCTCCGCGCGTCTGCTGGCTGGCTGAGAAGAGAAATAGAGGAGGGCTGAGCATGGACTCCAGGAAATTTGTTCTATGTAACGAGCACCTCGATATAGTGGGGTGGCATGGGCCATAACTACCATTCATGTCTAGTAGTACACCACACGCCACCCACACGAGTCCCATCCGACACCAATTTTCTTGGAGTCTGTGCTACAACCATCTCTTCTCCCTCCTGTTTTCTCAACCATCACGCGGTGGACGGGGTGGGGGTTTGCCTATAGTCGGTTTGCTCAACTACGGTCCCACTTGTAAGTGAAAATGCAACACAACACGCATTCCCCCTTGAGCGGCGTGCCGGACCAACCGTGTGGGGGTGCGACGCGAACACGACAGGCTTTTCCTTTTGAACTTGTTACTTGTAAAATTTGGTTCTGCTCCATGGCGCGACCGATAGATAGAAATAATGATTTTCCCTAGAGTAATGACAAGTTTGGTTCTGGCGTAGTTCATGCATGGAGTACGTATGAAAATTATGAAGTTGATGCGAAAGATAAGATAATTACTTCACTAGTAGTACCATATACTACTATATGGATTTGACAGAAAGATAATTAAAGATACATACGGATCCATCAACCACATCCTCACGCCCTAGTGCACCGGGTCACCAACCGACTTGTGAGGAGCAGCGGCGCTGGCGACAAGCTCAACGTGCTTCTGAACAATGCCGTCCAAGGTTGCCCTGCGGTCCAAGAAGGCCAGCGTCCTATCGTCCTCCTCTTGCATGTAGTAGTCCTTGTGGACGATTTGCGCATAGACGTGGGTGATTATGTCGATGGTGTCTTATTGCGCCAGGCGCTGCGCGGCGAGCGCCACCTCGAGGTGGACATTCTCCGGCACGACGGCGGGCAGTCGTAGGGCCACCAGTGCGTTGAAGAGGTTCTCACCATAGAGGCCGTTCAGGGTGGCAGGCATCGCAAAGCCTGGGCGCGTGGGCTGGAGGCGTACGTCAAGGTCGTCCGCGAGCTTCTTGATGACGGTGAACTTGTGGAGGAAGCCGACGAGGACCTCTTCGAACAAGGAGACGAAGCTGTCGTCGAAGCGGCCCCTCGCCCTGGCGGCCTCAAGCACTACCTAGAGACGTTCCTCGGTGCCGGGCCGCAGGCCGGCGTCGTGGACCATTTGGCATAGCCGGCTGATGCTCGCACTCATCGCCTCCATGGGTCTAGCTTCTAGTCAACTGATCTTGTGATTGGAGTGATCACTCTTGTCCTTGGGTGCGTAGGTGCGTAGGATTTCATAGGTTGGACTGGCAGGAGCCTTTATATGAGAAGTGCAGATTGCGTTGAATTCACGTGCGTGTTGGCCATCTACTCCTCGCCCCTCTACTGCACCTGCCTTTGGCTGTATGACAGGTTGGCCAGCCACCCGTTGGGCCCACCTTTCATACACCCAAAGGCAGGTTTAGTAAGTCAATGAAGCTGCGTCCCCCTTCGTGCCGGTGCAGTATAGTAGTGTCACGCCCAAGATGCGACCCTATCCTAAAGGAACTCGAAGGTCCCACCAAGGATAGAAGCGCATCTTGAAGACGCTTTTGCAAGGTGGATATCATTACATCAACATTATATAATACATGGGGGATACATACATAATGTTGGAAATATGCCGTAGAGGCAATAATAAAATGGTTATTATTATATTTCCTTGTTCATGTTAATGGTCTATTGTTCATGCTATAATTGTGTTATCCGGAAATCGTAATACATGTGTGAATACATAGACCACAACATGTCCCTAGTGAGCCTCTAGTTGACTAGCTCGTTGATCAACAGATAGTCATGGTTTCCTGACTATGGACATTGGATGTCATTGATAACGGGATCACATCATTAGGAGAATGATGTGATGGACAAGACCCAATCCTAAGCATAGCACAAGATCGTGTAGTTCGTTTGCTAGAGCTTTTCCAATGTCAAGTATCATTTCCTTAGAC
Source organism: Triticum aestivum (assembly GCF_018294505.1). NCBI lineage: Eukaryota > Viridiplantae > Streptophyta > Magnoliopsida > Poales > Poaceae > Triticum > Triticum aestivum. The sequence goes on from NC_057802.1 coordinate 34,486,209, forward strand.
CATGAGATCGTGTAACTCCCGGATGCCGTAGGAGTGCTTTGGGTGTACCAAACGTCACAACGTAACTGGGTGACTATAAAGGTACACTATAGGTATCCCCGAAAGTATCTGTTGGGTTGACACGGATCGAGACTGGGATTTGTCACTCCGTATGACGGAGAGGTATCTCTGGGCCCACTCGGTAATGCATCATCATAATGAGCTCAATGTGACCAAGTGCTTGGTCACGGGATCATGCATTACGGTACGAGTAAAGTGACTTGTCGGTAACGAGATTGAACGAGGTATTGGGATACCGACGATCGAATCTCGGGCAAGTAACGTACCAATTGACAAAGGGAATTGTATACGGGATTGATTGAATCCTCGACATCGTGGTTCATCTGATGAGATAATTGAGGAGCATGTGGGAGCCAACATGGGTATCCAGATCCCGCTGTTGGTTATTGACCGGGGAGTCGTCTCGGCCATGTCTGCGTGTTTCCCGAACCCGTAGGGTCTACACACTTAAGGTTCGGTGACGCTAGGGTTGTAGAGATAGTAGTATGCAGTAACCCGAAAGTTGTTCGGAGTCTCGCATGAGATCCCGGACGTCACGAGGAGTTCCGGAATGGTCCGGAGGTAAAGAATTGTATATAGGAAGTCAAGTTTCGGCCACCGGGAAGGTTTCGGGGGTCACCGGTATTGTACCAGGACCACCGGAAGGGTCCCGGGGTCCACCGGGTGGGGCCACCTATCCCGGAGGGCCCCATGGGCTGAAGTGGGAGGGGAACCAGCCCCTGGTGGGCTGGTGCACCCCCCTTGGGCCTCCCCCTGGGCCTAGGGTTGGAAACCCTAGGGGTTGGGGGCGCCCCACTTGGCTTGGGGGGAAAGTTTCCCCTTGGCCGCCGCCCCCCTGGAGATGGGATCTCCTAGGGCCGGTGCCCCCCTAGGCCCCTATATATAGTGGAGGGGAGGGAGGGCAGGAGCACCCCAGCCCTTGGCGCCTCCCTCTCCCATCCCAACACCTCTCCTCCTCCGTAAGAGCTCGGCGAAGCCCTGCCGGAGTACTGCTGCTCCACCACCACCACGCCGTCGTGCTGCTGTTGGAGCCATCTTCCTCAACCTCTCCCTCCTCCTTGCTGGATCAAGGTGCGGGAGACGTCCTCGCTCCGTACGTGTGTTGAACGCGGAGGTGCCGTCCGTTCGGCGCTAGGATCATCGGTGATTTGGATCACGACGAGTACGACTCCATCAACCCCGTTCTCTTGAACGCTTCCGCGCGCGATCTACAAGGGTATGTAGATGCACTCCCCCCCTCTCGTTGCTAGATGACTCCATAGATTGATGTTGGTGATGCATAGAAAATATTAAATTTCTGCTACGATCCCCAACAGTGCCATCATGAGCTAGGTCTATGCGTAGTATCTTGCACGAGTAGAACACAAAGTAGTTGTGGGCATCGATTTGTCAATCTTCTTGCCGTTACTAGTCTTATCTTGATTCGGCGGCATCGTGGGATGAAGCGGCCCGGACCGACCTTACACGTACGCTTACGTGAGACAGGTTCCACCGACTGACATGCACTAGTTGCATAAGGTGGCTAGCGGGTGTCTGTCTCTCCCACTTTAGTCGGATCGGATTCGATGAACAGGGTCCTTATGAAGGGTAAATAGAAATTGGCAATTCATGTTGTGGTTTTGGCGTAGGTAAGAAACGTTCTTGCTAGAAACCTATAGCAGCCACATAAAAACTTGCAACAACAATTAGAGGACGTCTAACTTGTTTTTGCAGCAAGTGCTTTGTGATGTGATATGGCCAAAGGATGTGATGAATGATATATGTGATGTATGAGATGATCATGTTCTTGTAATAGGAATCATGACTTGCATGTCGATGAGTATGACAACCGGCAGGAGCCATAGGAGTTGTCTTAATTTATTTATGACCTGCGTGTCAACATAAATGTCATGTAATTACTTTACTTTATTGCTAAACCGTTAGCCATAGTAGTAGAAGTAATAGTTGACGAGACGACTTCATGAAGACACGATGATGAAGATCATGATGATGGAGATCATGGTGTCATGCCGGTGACGATGATGATCATGGCTCCCCGAAGATGGAGATCAAAAGGAGCAAAATGATATTGGCCATATCATGTCACTATTTGATTGCATGTGATGTTTATCATGTTTTTGCTTCTTATTTGCTTAGAACGACGGTAGTAAATAATATGATCCCTCACAATAATTTCAAGAAAGTGTTCCCCCTAACTGTGCGCCGTTGCGAAAGTTCGTTGTCTCGAAGCACCACGTGATGATCGGGTGTGATAGATTCTAACGTTCACATACAACGGGTGTAAGCCAGATTTACACATGCAAAACACTTAGGTTGACTTGACGAGCCTAGCATGTACAGACATGGCCTCGGAACACAAGAGACCGAAAGGTCGAACATGAGTCGTATGGAAGATACGATCAACATGGAGATGTTCACCGATGATGACTAGTCCGTCTCACGTGATGATCGGACACGGTCTAGTTGAGTCGGATCATGTATCACTTAGATGACTAGAGGGATGTCTAATCTGAGTGGGAGTTCATTAAATAATTTGATTAGATGAACTTAATTATCATGAACTTAGTCTAAAAATCTTTGCGATATGTCTTGTAGATCAAATGGCCCACGCTAAAGTCAACCTCAACTTCAACGCGTTCCTAGAGAAAACCAAGCTGCAAGATGATGGCAACAACTATACGGACTGGGTCCGGAACCTGAGGATCATCCTCATAGCTGCCAAGAAAGCATATATCCTAGAAGCACCGCTAGGTGAAGCTCCCACCCCAGAGAACCAAGACGTTAAGAATGCTTGGCAGTCGCGTGCTGATGATTACTCCCTCATTCAGTGTGGCATGCTTTACAGCTTAGAACCGGGGCTCCAAAAGCGTTTTGAGAAGCACGGACCATATGAGATGTTCGAAGAGCTGAAAATGATTTTCCAAGCTCATGCCCGGGTCGAGAGATATGAAGTCTCCGACAAGTTCTATAGTTGTAAGATGGAGGAAAATAGTTCTGTCAGTGAGCACATACTCAAAATGTCTGGGTTACACAACCGCTTGTCCCAGCTGGACATTAACCTCCCGGACGAGGCAGTCATTGACAGAATCCTTCAGTCGCTCCCACCTAGCTACAAGAGTTTTGTGATGAACTACAATATGCAGGGGATGGAAAAGACCATTCCTGAGGTATATTCAATGCTGAAATCTGCGGAGGTGGAAATCAAAAAGGAACATCAAGTGCTGATGGTGAATAAAACCACTAAGTTCAAGAAAGGCAAGGGTAAGAAGAACTTCAAGAAGGACGGCAAGGAAGTTGCCGCGCCCGGTAAGCCAGTTACCTGGAAGAAGTCAAAGAATGGACCCAAGCCTGAGACTGAGTGTTTTTATTGCAAGGGAAAGGGACACTGGAAGCGGAACTGCCCCAAATACTTAGCGGACAAGAAGGCCGGCGACACTAAAGGTATATGTGATATACATGTAATTGATGTGTACCTTACCAGTACTCGTAGTAGTTCCTGGGTATTTGATACCGGTGCGGTTGCTCATATTTGTAACTCAAAACAGGAGCTGCGGAATAAGCGGAGACTGGCGAAGGATGAGGTGACGATGCGCGTCGGGAATGGTTCCAAGGTCGATGTGATCGCCGTCGGCACGCTACCTCTACATTTACCTACGGGATTAGTTTTAAACCTCAATAATTGTTATTTAATGCCAGCTTTGAGCATGAACATTGTATCTGGATCTCGTTTATTACGAGATGGCTACTCATTTAAATCCGAGAATAACGGTTGTTCTATTTATATGAGAGATATGTTTTATGGTCATGCCCCACTGGTGAATGGTTTATTCTTAATGAATCTCGAACGTAATGTTACACATATTCATAGTATGAATACCAAAAGATGTAAGGTTGATAATGATAGTCCCACATACTTGTGGCACTGCCGCCTTGGTCACATCGGTGTCAAACGCATGAAGAAGCTCCATACAAATGGACTTTTGGAGTCTCTTGATTTCGAATCATTAGACACGTGCGAACCATGCCTCATGGGCAAAATGACCAAGACTCCATTCTCCGGGACAATGGAGCGAGCAACCAACTTATTGGAAATCATACATACTGATGTGTGTGGTCCAATGAGCGTTGAGGCTCGCGGTGGCTATCGTTATGTTCTCACTCTCACTGATGACTTAAGTAGATATGGGTATGTCTATTTGATGAAACACAAGTCTGAGACCTTTGAAAAGTTCAAGGAATTTCAGAATGAGGTAGAGAATCAATGTGATCGAAAGATAAAATTCTTACGATCAGATCGTGGGGGAGAATATTTAAGTCACGAATTTGGTACGCACTTAAGGAAATGTGGAATCGTTTCACAACTCACGCCGCCTGGAACACCTCAGCGGAACGGTGTGTCCGAACGTCGTAATCGCACTCTATTGGATATGGTGCGATCTATGATGTCACTCACTGATTTACCGCTATCATTTTGGGGATACGCTCTAGAGACAGCTACATTCACTTTAAATAGGGCACCGTCTAAATCCGTTGAGATGACACCGTATGAATTATGGTTTGGGAAGAAACCTAAGCTGTCGTTTCTAAAGTTTGGGGATGCGATGCTTATGTCAAGAAACTTCAACCTGAAAAGCTCGAACCCAAGTCGGAAAAATGCGTCTTCATAGGATACCCTAAGGAAACCATTGGGTATACCTTCTACCTCAGATCCGAAGGCAAGATCTTTGTTGCCAAGAACGGGTCCTTTCTGGAGAAAGAGTTTCTCTCGAGACAAGTAAGTGGGAGGAAAGTAGAACTCGATGAAGTACTGCCTCTTGAACCGGAAAGTAGCGCAGCTCAGGAAGATGTTCCTGTGGTGCCTGCACCGACTATAGAGGAAGTTAATGATGATGATCAAGGTACTTCGGATCAAGTTGCTACTGAACTTCGTAGGTCCACAAGGACACGTTCCGCACCAGAGTGGTACGGTAATCCTGTCTTGGAAATCATGTTGTTAGACAACGGTGAACCTTCGAACTATGAAGAAGCAATGGCAGGCCCAGATTCCAACAAATGGCTTGAAGCCATGCAATCCGAGATAGAATCCATGTATGAAAACAAAGTATGGACATTGACAGACTTGCCCGATGATCGGCGAGCGATAGATAATAAATGGATCTTTAAGAAGAAGACGGACGCGGATGGTAATGTTACCATCTATAAGGCTCGACTTGTCGCTAAGGGTTATCGACAAGTTCAAGGGGTTGACTACGATGAGACCTTCTCACCCGTAGCGAAGCTGAAGTCCGTCCGAATCATGTTAGCAATTGCCGCATACTATGATTATGAGATATGGCAAATGGACATCAAAACGGCATTTCTTAACGGCTTTCTTAAGGAAGAATTGTATATGATGCAGCCGGAAGGTTTTGTCGATCCTAAGAATGCTAACAAGGTATGCAAGCTCCAACGCTCCATCTATGGGCTGGTGCAAGCATCTCGGAGCTGGAACATTTGTTTTGATGAGATGATCAAAGCGTTTGGGTTTATGCAGACTTATGGAGAAGCCTGCGTTTACAAGATAATGAGTGGGAGCTCTGTAGAATTTCTCATATTATATGTGGATGACATACTTTTGATGGGAAATGATATAGAACTTTTGGACAGTATTAAGGCCTACTTGAATAAGTGTTTTTCAATGAAGGACCTTGGAGAAGCTGCTTATATATTAGGCATCAAGATCTATAGAGATAGATTGAGACACCTCATAGGTCTTTCGCAAAGCACATACCTTGATAAGATATTGAAGAAGTTCAATATGGATCAGTCCAAGAAGGGGTTCTTGCCTGTATTGCAAGGTGTGAGATTGAGCACAACTCAATGCCCGACCACGGCAGAAGATATAGAAGAGATGAGTGTCATCCCCTATGCCTCAGCCATAGGGTCTATTATGTATGCCATGCTATGTACCAGACCTGATGTAAACCTTGCCGTAAGTTTGGTAGGTTGGTACCAAAGTAATCCTGGCAAGGAACACTGGACAGCGGTCAAGAACATCCTGAAGTACCTGAAAAGGACCAAGGATATGTTTCTCGTTTATGGAGGTGACGAAGAGTTCGTCGTAAAGGGTTACGCCGACGCTAGCTTCGACAGATCTGGATGACTCTAAGTCACTAACCGGATACGTGTATATTTTGAATGGTGGGGCAGTAAGCTGGTGCAGTTGCAAACAAAGCGTCGTGGCGGGATCTACATGTGAAGCGGAGTACATGGCAGCCTCGGAGGCAGCACATGAAGCAATCTGGATGAAGGAGTTCATCACCGACCTAGTAGTCATACCCAATGCGTCGGGACCGATCACTCTCTTCTGTGACAACACTGGAGCTATTGCCCTTGCCAAGGAGCCCAGGTTTCACAAGAAGACCAGGCACATCAAGCGTCGCTTCAACTCCATTCGTGAAAATGTTCAAGATGGAGACATAGATATTTGTAAAGTACATACGGATCTGAATGTCGCAGATCCGTTGACTAAACCTCTTCCGCGAGCAAAACATGATCAACACCAGAACTCTATGGGTGTTCGATTCATCACAATGTAACTAGATTATTGACTCTAGTGCAAGTGGGAGACTGTTGGAAATATGCCCTAGAGGCAATAATAAAATGGTTATTATTATATTTCCTTGTTCATGATAATTGTCTATTGTTCATGCTATAATTGTGTTATCCGGAAATCGTAATACGTGTGTGAATACATAGACCACAACATGTCCCTAGTGAGCATCTAGTTGACTAGCTCGTTGATCAACAGATAGTCATGGTTTCCTGACTATGGACAGTGGATGTCATTGATAACGGGATCACATCATTAGGAGAATGATGTGATGGACAAGACCCAATCCTAAGCATAGCACAAGATCGTGTAGTTCGTTTGCTAGAGGTTTTCCAATGTCAAGTATCATTTCCTTAGACCATGAGATCGTGTAACTCCCGGATGCCGTAGGAGTGCTTTGGGTGTACCAAACGTCACAACGTAACTGGGTGACTATAAAGGTACACTACAGGTATCGCCGAAAGTACCTGTTGGGTTGACACGGATCAAGACTGGGATTTGTCACTCCGTATGACGGAGAGGTATCTCTGGGCCCACTCGGTAATGCATCATCATAATGAGCTCAATGTGACCAAGTGCTTTGTCACGGGATCATGCATTACGGTACGAGTAAAGTGACTTGTCGGTAACGAGATTGAACGAGGTATTGGGATACCGACGATCGAATCTCGGGCAAGTAACGTACCGATTGACAAAGGGAATTGTATACGGGATTGATTGAATCCTCGACATCGTGGTTCATCCGATGAGATCATTGAGGAGCATGTGGGAGCCAACATGGGTATCCAGATCCCGCTGTTGGTTATTGACCGGGGAGTCGTCTCGGTCATGTCTGCGTGTTTCCCGAACCCGTAGGGTCTACACACTTGAGGTTCGGTGACGCTAAGGTTGTAGAGATATTAGTATGCAGTAACCCGAAAGTTGTTCGGAGTCTCGGATGAGATCCCGGATGTCACGAGGAGTTCCGGAATGGTCCGGAGGTAAAGAATTGTATATAGGAAGTCAAGTTTCGGCCACCGGGAAGGTTTCGGGGGTCACCGGTATTGTACCAGGACCACCGGAAGGGTCCCGGGGTCCACCGGGTGGGGCCACCTATCCCGGAGGGCCCCATGGGATGAAGTGGGAGGGGAACCAGCCCCTGGTGGGCTGGTGCGCCCCCCTTGGGCCTCCCCCTGCGCATAGGGTTGGAAACCCTAGGGGTTGGGGGCGCCCCACTTGGCTTGGGGGGGGGGGGAAGTTTCCACTTGGCCGCCGCCCCCCTTGGAGATGGGATCTCCTAGGGCCGGCGCCCCCCTAGGCCCCTATATATAGTGGACGGGGGGGGGGGGAGGGCAGCAGCACCCCAGCCCTTGGCGCCTCCCTCTCCCATCCCAACACCTCTCCTCCTCCGTAAGAGCTCGGCGAAGCCCTGCCGGAGTACTGCTGCTCCACCACCACCACGCCGTCGTGCTGCTGTTGGAGCCATCTTCCTCAACCTCTCCCTCCTCCTTGCTGGATCAAGGTGCGGGAGACGTCCTCGCTCCGTACGTGTGTTGAACGCGGAGGTGCCCTCCGTTCGGCGCTAGGATCATCAGTGATTTGGATAACGACGAGTACGACTCCATCAACCCCGTTCTCTTGAATGCTTCCGCGCGCGATCTACAAGGGTATGTAGATGCACTCCCCCTCTCTCATTGCTAGATGACTCCATAGATTGATCTTGGTGATGCGTAGAAAATTTTAAATTTCTGCTACGATCCCCAACACATAAGGCACAAAAGCTCCAAGAATACATCAACATCATACACGAGAACAACATCCGACTAAACGGATGAAACATAAACAGAAACTCAAACGACATCCACCCTGCTATCCCAGGCTGCCGACCTGGAACCTATCCCCTGATCGAAGAAGAAGCAGAAGAAGAACTCCAAAACACGCAAACATCGCTTTCGCGTCATGATCATCGCATAACCTGCACCTGCAACTGAGGTTGTAGTAATCTGTGAGCCACGAGGACTCAGCAATCCCATAACCATGGGTATCAAGACTAGCCAAGCTTGATGGGTAAGGAAGGGGGTAAAGTGGTGAGGTTGCAGCAGCGACTAAGCAAGTATGGTGGCTAACATACGCAAATAAGAGCGGGAAGAGAAGCAAAGCAAGCGGTCGCCAACTAGTAATGATCAAGAAGTGATCCTGAACTCCTACTTACGTCAAAACATAACCCAAGAATCCGTGTTCTCCTTTCGATCAACCCCGAAAGAGAGACAGTCACGGGTACGCACGCGGTTGGTGTATTTTAGAAGAGTTTACTTCAAGTTTACTACAACCGGATATTAACAAATTCCCATCTGCCACATAACCGCGGGCACGGCTTTCGAAAGTTCAAAACCCTGCAGGGTTGTCCCAACTTAGCCCATGATAAGCTCTCACGGCCAACGAAGGATATTCCTTCTCCCGGGAAGGCCCGATCAGTCTCGGAATCCCAGTTACAAGACATTTCGACAAGTTAAAACAAGACCAGCAAGACCGCCTGATGCGCCGACATCCCGATCGAAGCTGCACATATCTCGTTCTCAGGGCAACACCGGATAAGCGAAGCGTACAGGTACCGACGTAACCCAAGTTGCCAAGGGATGGTCCCGCACGGTGCTCTAGTTCGGACCAACACTTAGAGAAGCACTGGCCCGGGGGGGGGGGGTTAAAATAAAGATGACCCTTGGGTTGGCCGACTCAAGGGAAAGGGGTAATAGGTGAGGCAAATGTAAAACCAAGGTTGGGCCTTGCTGGAGGAGTTTTATTCAAGGCGAACTGTCAAGGGGGTCCCATAAATCACCCAACCGTGTAAGGGACGCAAAAATCCGGGAACATAACACCGGTATGACGGAAACTATGGCGGCACGAGTGGAACAAAACACCAGGCATAAGGCCGAGCCTTCCACCCTTTACCAAGTATATAGATGCATTAATAAGATAAAAGATATTGTGATATCCCAACATAAACATAAACCAACATGGAACAATCTTCATCTTCACCTGCAACTAGCAACGCTATAAGAGGGGCTGAGCAAAAGCGGTAACATAGCCAAACAACGGTTGCTAGGAAGGGTGACAAAGGTTAGAGGTTCATGGAAATTTGGGAGGCTTGAAGCAAGTGGTAGGTAACGCGGCATAGCGATAGAACGAAGCAACTAGCATAGCAATGATAGTAATGAGATCCAAGGTGACGGTCATCTTGCCTGAAATCCCGCTAGGAAGAAGAACGAGTCCATGAAGAAGATGAAGCCACGAAGACGAACCAAGCGTAGACGAACGAATCCTCACGATCGTAACGAAACGGTAACTATCGAGAAGAAGCACACAACATGGTAAACACACCACACATGAACAAGACATGATGCTCAACCTAGTATGATGCATGACAAGGCTACATGAAGCTACTCATGACAAGAGAGGATGCACACAAGAACAACACATCAAGGCAAGTTTAAATGAGGCCGGAAAACAACATATAACAATTCCGGTAAGTCCTCATATGCAAATTTCGAAATTGGTCCAGATCTGATCAAACCTTATGTTCAAATTTATAAACAGCAAGTTAAGATGCACCAAAAAGATCTACACAAAATTCTAGTCAAGTTACATATAAAGTTCATTAGATTCGGAGCTACGGTCTAGAAGATATGAGCAAAACAAGTTAAACATGGCATTGATGCAAAATGCATTCAAACCTCAAGCAACACACTCCAAACATGGATGCAACAAGGTAACATGAAGCTACATGCAAAAACTATGCAAGTTTCATATAGAGCACACTCAAAACGGAGCAACGGTTCAACACATACACTCCAAACAAGTTTAAAGGACAAGCTGTCCAAAACAGCAACTAGGCATATTGCAAGCATCAAAACAACATGCTACAGCAACTCACAATGAAAACAAATGGCATGGACATGATGTACAGGGAAAGCATAACAAAACATGAACACTGAGCTATCTCGAGAAACTACTAGAACATGATCAAAATGACATGGCAAGATTGCAAATAATAACAGTTTCAGCAAGTGTGAAACAGCAACATTATGATAGCATGTTTGCAAGCATGTAACAGAGGCATATGATATCCAAAGTTAATAAACATAGCATGTGAACATAGTACCCATAGTATACTACAAAACATGTAATTGGAGCAACTCCAAAAGAAGCAAAGATCAATTCATATCAAGCTCACAACAAGGCATCATGAAGTTAACAGAAAAACTGGAACATGATTAGGCTTGTTCATGGCAATGAAAACATATGCTACAGGACATATATGAGGCATCAAAAGGCATGGCACGATAGATATTAACATGGATAACAAAACATGTCAACTAAGCATCTCCATATTATGTATGGACTAATTGGTAGCATCAAGAAAAGATAGCAACATGATATAGCATTTTCAGCATTGACAGAACAATAGAGCATGGCATAAACAGCATCATGAAGGCAACTTTGCGAGATCAAATCACACATCACAAGGCCTTGCATGACAAGAAAAGAATACCACCAGCAAGAAGACATGTTCATGTAGATAAACATAGCAAGAGCAAGGCCATAGCATACATGGATCACTAGCAACAACCGTGGCAAAATTGAATAACATGTAAACAATCTGCTAGGAACATTTTATAGCAAAAGTAGAGCAAGATTAAGACATGATAGATCACTCTATAATTGCAACTAGAGGCATGAATGGATAGAGCACAACCATATCTACAAAACACTCTTACTGAACTACCTCCAAATATGCATGGATCTCATGGTAGCAACAAGTTTACATGGCATGAACAATAACAGCAGAACAGTCCCTGTAATCAGCAACATCATGTAGCACACTTTGCAAGCTTGATGCACTCACTATAGAGAATATAAAAATACAAGGCTTCCACCACTGTAAAGATAACATGGAGATTAACAAAACACATGTAGACATCATGCTCATAGGATGCACACACAAAATGCAACAAAAAAGACAATTCACCAAGTTCTGTTATCAGACAGCACTTAACATCATATAGCACTCTTGCAACGATGATTTGGGCATCATGATGAACTCAAACAAGCATGGCACAATGGAACAAAATGGAGAGCATCTCATGATGAACATTTTGATATATCACACGCGTAAAACGGAGCTACGAGCACGAAGTTATGGCATGTCAAAGGTAGCACCAGAATGTTAGAAAACAGGGACTTCGAAGAATTGGACCTCGCGGGGAAGTCAACGCGGGCGGTGGATCTCGCCGGAACATCGCCGGAGAAGGACGGGGTCGACTCCGGGGAGGCGGGGAAGGTGGCCGGCGAGGTCGAGGCGGCCGGATCCGGCGACCTCGGGTGCGGGGCGCGCGGCACGAGGCGAGGCCGGCGGCCGAGGCGGCGGGCGGCGGCGGCGTGCTGCGGCGGCGGGGCGGGTGAGCGCGGGCCGCGGCGAGTAGGCGGTGGCGCGAGGCGCAAGGCGGACGGTGGCGCGAGGTGGCGGAGCGGCGGCGACCGGCGATGCAGCGGGGCGGCGGGCGGCGAGCGGCTGCGGGGGCGGCTCGGGCCCCGATGGGCTTGGGCGGGCCTGCGCCGGGCCCGGGCGGGCCGCGCCGGCGCGGAGGAGAGAGGAGGCCGGCGGGGACACGTGGCAGGCTCTGGTTGGACGCGGACGAGGCGGCGGGCGTGTCCGGCCGCCGGGCGAACATGTCCGGCGGCGTGAGGATGGAGAGGGCTAGGGTTTCACCGCGAATTTCGGGGGTGGAGACATATTTATAGGTAGAGGGAGCTAGGAGAGTCCAAATGAGGTGCGGTTTTCACCCACACAATCGTGATCGAACGACCGAGAGCATGGAGGGAGTTTGGATGGGCTCATGGGCTGTTTGGAGGGGTGTTGGGCTGCAATACAAAAGAGGCTCTTGCGGTTACCCGGTTAACTGTTGGAGTATCAAACGACCTCCAAATGGAACGAAACTTGACAGGCGGTCTACCGGTGGTATATCAAGGCCACTTGACAAATCTCGGTCCATTCCATTCCAAGCAAATGACATGGCAATGACGACGAATAACTGGCAGACACCTGGCGCATCGGATCCGGGGCGTTACAAGTAGTCATCTCACCGGAACTCTAGTTGGGGCCAAACGAGAGAACTTTGATGTTTAGTGGTTTATTGGCCCCCTTTGCATTTTGCGCCAAGTTTTGACCTTTGATTTAACTACTTCCTCCGTCTAGGTGGGTTGTGCACCGTGACCAAGGAGGAGGGGAAACGAGAGACCTTAATGTTTGTTTGCTAATTAATAGCATTGCATGCAATGAACTAACCACCGGATGTCATGTTTGGTAGTCTCAAGTCATTAGAAGCATGCACACCCCTCATCTCTTATTGGTTGATATGTCAAGAAACAAGAAACTAGGTAGAAGTTAATGCACTACGCCTAAGTGTTTTGGGATTATTTGGTTTTCCTAAGATGACTTACACACCTAGACGGAGGGAGTAATAAAATGTTAATGCATGTAACCAAAAATGTTGTGTAAGTCACCTTACGAAAACCAAATAATCCCAAAACACTTAGGCACGGTACATTAACTCCCTCCTCGTTTCTTATTTCGTGTCATATCAACCAATGAGAGATGTGGGCCGTGCATGCTTTCAATGACCTGAGACTACCAAACATCACATGAAGTGGTTAGTTCATTGCATCTAATCCTATTAAGTAGTAAAAATACATTAAGTTATCTCGCCGATAGGAATAAAACAATACACCATGTATTTATTTACAGAGGGAGTGGTAGTACATTTTTTGTGACATGCATTAGTACTAGATATTGCTAGTCAAATAATAAATCCAGATGGACGTGGTAGTACTACTAAATCCAGACGGTGGTGCTAGTACTAGTAGTAGTACTACCAATGTAGTAGCACTTTACTACCCGTTGGTCAAATTATTATGTGCTGCTCCTCACAGTGAAGTGACAAGACCCTACGCCGGAGATGACACCTGAGTATAGGCGCCGTGTTCGGCACCGGAGTGTTTTTTCATTGCGTGAGTTAATTTGGTGTCGGTGTGGAACGACACCTACGGGATCACAAGAATCCCTACTATGGTTGCGGGGCGCGGGGTTGTGAAACGAGCAGGATCAACAGTTAGACATGATTCGTTTACCCAGGTTCGGGCCGCCAAGATGCGTAATACCCTATTCCTGCTTTGGTGGATGTATTGGGTGTTCTTGAGCTCTCAGCTAACTACGGTGGCTGCCTAGTTTCAAAGAGCCGAATCCCCCTCCAGTACGCCACGGGCCTCCTTTTATAGTTGGAAGGGGCTGCCACAGTGGCACACAGGAGGTGGCGAAGCCTACAGTATTACGAGCTTATCGCCTGTATTACAGGACAAGGTGCATTAAACGCGTTGCTTAGGTGTCCCGTAGCTTTATCGGGGACGGGAACCACGCCCATCCCATCCGTCACCACTCTGTCTTGTGTCGACACGCGCCCAGGCCAGCGATGCGCATGGCGCCATGTAGGCAGGCAGGCAGCTGAGGTGGCGCGGTGCATGTCGCCACGTACGTGTTGGCTTAGTTGGCTTGGGAGTCGCATGTTGCCACGCAGATGCCTGCCCAGCTGGTTGGGCTGGCAGCTGCATGCGAACGGCGGTGAGGTCTTGACTGGTTCGGGCCTGACTGTAGCCCTGTCGACGCCTTCGGCAAGGGTCTTGCCGAGGCGTCGTGGTCGTTCCCGGCAAGGTGCTTGCCGGGGGTCTTGTGGATTCCCCTCGGCTAGGATCCCGCCGAGGGCCGCCGTCTTCTGGTCTTCATCTGATCTCATATGCTTATGATCTTGACGAAGATTTGCATGCCACCATGAAGGTGCCTCCCGAACCCTAGTCCCAACATAGTTTGTTGGCGGTGTTGGAACCCTTGGGCTCAAGGGTGGCTCACTCTATTGGTGTTTAGGCAAGTCGCCCTGGAAAGGCTCTTGCCGGGACCGCGGGGTGACCCCCCAGCAAGGGTCTCCGTGAAGATCTGCATACCACCATGGAGGTGCCTCCCGAGCCTTGGCTCAACGTGGTTGACTACGTCGAAAGCCATGGGCTCAAGGGTGGCTCGCTCCACTGGGTCGGACGAGCTGCCCCGGCAAGGGTCCTGCCGGGGCCGCTGGGGTTGTCCCGGCAAGGGCCTTGCCGGGGGAATCTGCTTCGTCCCTTTGCTCTTCGTGGTCTTGACCTTGGTGTTTCTCTGGTTGCGGCATGCTTCAGTTTACCTTGGTTCACCTCCCTTTCCCTGCCAAGTGTGGCTGTGGCACGCGCGGCTCCTTCTGCCCGTGCACAAGTAAAGGGGTCAAAAGGAGAGACCCTACTTTTGTACACCGACAGGAGTCCCCGGGCCTGGGCCACACATAAGCGCGACGCATTGTTGGGCTAGGCCCAAAACGGTGCGCGGGCAGGCGGGCGCGCATCGTGCACGACGTGGGGGTCGTGCGTGACGTGGGGGTCATGCGTGGAGTGATTCCCACATGCATGCGTCATATCGCGATACAGGGACGGTTCGCGCCTTCCCCATGAAGAGGGGGAGAGGCGTAGAGGCGTGACCCATTTACTGAGTGGGGCCGAGGCGCAGTCTTCAAGGCGTCCACACCCCACAATCACGGGGCGGGGAGACGTCGCCTCACCTGTCCCCTCGATTCTGCGCGCTCACCACGCGTCCTCCATGCGCTTTGGGTGGCAAGCGGTGGAGGCGGGAAACCGGGCCGTCGGTTGGTTGGGGCAGCGTGTCGGTCCCGATTTCCTACGCCCCTGGCGGCTGGATTGGTCGAGCGGGGCGGCCGAGCCCCGACCCCGCCCCTTTATAAAGAGAGGGGAGGGGGGATGGCGTCCCGCACTCTTTTGTCTTCTACCTCCTCTCGCTCCAGCTTCTTTCTCTTATCCGCTATGGAGAAGGGGAACCCTGGTCCTTCGACGGTGGCAGCGAGGGTTGCTGCTCGGCAGCGCGTCCCTCCACCTCAAGCGTCCGCGGTGGTGGAGCCGGCCGCGAGGGCAAAGGGGAGGGGGCGAGGCCGTGGGCGAGGTCGTGGCGCTCGAGGAAGAGGAGGACAGGGCGGTGCGCCGGCCTTGCCCCTGCTCACGATGCCTTTTCCGATGGAGGGCCATGTTGGAGACCAGCCCCGCGAGTTCTTCGTCAGGCTACGCCGGCCTCTGCGTCGTCGTCTTCGTCTCCCCACTACGTTTCGTCAGGAGATGGAGCTCGATCCGCTCCAGACCCTCAGGCTGCACGTGAGGGGCTGCGGGAGTAGCGGCACGCGGGTCACCATCGACTTCCCCGCCCCTCATGTCATGTACCTCCGTCGTGGATGGAAGATGTTCCCCCGCATCCACAGCTTGACAGAGGGGCTCGTTCTCTACTTCAAATTGGTGGAGAACGACATGCTCTCCGTCAAGGTCTTCGGAGTTTTTGGAACTCGCCAGAGGTGCTGTGTGGAGAGCTCCTCCGATGACGGAGATTTCGATGATGGAAGCTCCTTATCGAGAGAGAGTGACGAGGAGGACAGCGGGGCAGATGGCGAGATCGAGTCCGACTAGGCGCCGAACGCCTCGTACCTGGGCGGGTGTGGCAGCAGCAACATCTGCACCTGGCCGCTCCTACGGCGGAGGGGGGCCAGCTCCTTGAACTTCTCGGGGCCGTCTCCTTGGGCGGCTGGCGTCGGGAGGCTGTGGAAGAGGAAGAGGGCGGGCGGCAAGGCCGTCAACTCGGAGTACGCGAACACCGACGCCTTCGTCGCATGTTGGCATCCTGCCGCCTCGTCTTCCAGCTCCTTTCCCGGCCCCGTCATCACCGGCCCGCCCTTGGGCGGCCACCGATGTGTTCTCTTGGTGCTTTCTGCCGCTCGTAGCTCGCCTAGGCGCCCCTTTTGCCCTTTTTCCTTCCTTACCTGCCTCCTGAGGAGAGGTACAAAAAAGGGATTGCGGGCTTGCATCTTATCTCTTTTTTAGCTTGTAAGCCTTCGGGCCTTTGTTAAATTTAGAACTTGTAATCCCCTGGATCATGTTTTTCATTCCGTATGGACTGTACCTGTATGGGATGTTTTTAATGAAAAGGGATGCTTGCCGGGTTTTTCGTTCATGGGTGAAACCCGCGACAAAGGGTGATCCTTTGTTACTTTTTAAGGTAAACGTTTTTCGCCCGGCAGCAGGCCTTGCCGTCTCCCTACTTCGTTCGACCGTTCTCGCGCTCTTGGCGGAGGTAGGGACGAAGCGGGCTTAGGCTCCCCGTTCTATTCCCTTGCCGCTGCGACTACTACGAAATCCGGACCCAGGAAATGATCCTTGGGCATAGGAGAGGGGAGCACGGTAGCTTAGAAATAAAACGAGGTTTCACATACCCCAGTTCCATACCGAAATGCATGACAGAGGATGGAAAGACTTATCTGGATCTGCAGCCCCCGGCAACTTTGGCTTGCCGTGGTTAGGTCTTTGTGCTTGCAGCCCCCGGCAACTTTGGTTTGCCGGGGTCGGGGCGCCGGTCCGTTTCCCTTCTTCCAATCAGTCACGTGTCCTGTGAACCAAAGAAGATAGGAAAGAACAGAGAGACACGCACTCGACCTCTAAGCTAGGGGTTAGTCGCTGCTAAGCACTATCAACCCTAACCAAGGACGAGACTCGACCTAGCAAGCATGCTATAACTTAGGGCGCCAGCGCTTCGTTTATTTATGCTCAGGGTCTGCGCTTGGCTCTGTACAAATTGTCACATTCCTTGGCGGCAAAGCTTGTACAAAAAGGTGGCTTGCCGGGGGGCCCGACAAGCCGCACCTTATGGGTAAAACTTGCGAAGATGCTCGATGTTCCAGGAGTTACTCACGGGGACAATGTCTTCGGTCTCCAGGCGGACTGCGCCGGGCCTGGTGACTCGTATTACCCGATAAGGGCCTTCCCACTTCGGCGTCAACTTGTTGGAATTCTTGGCCGACTGAACGTGCCAAAGAACAAGGTCGCCTTCCTCAAAACTTCGGGCATGAACCTTGCGGCTATGGTAGCGGCGCAAGGCTTGCTGGTAGCGCGCTGCTCGCACAGCCGCCCGAAGACGATCTTCCTAGAGGAGCGTTGTGTCCTCTTGCCGCAATTGCTCTTGCTCAAGCTCATCATAAGCGAGCACTCGAGGTGACCCGTATATGAGTTTCGTGGGGAGAACTGCTTCTGCCCCGTATACCAGGGCAAAGGGTGTCTGGACGGTGGCTAGATTTGGTGTCATTCTGATTGACCAAAGAACCGCCGACAACTCATCAATCTAGTGCTTTACGCTCTTGTGCAGCTTGTCAAATGTCCTCGTCCTCAAGCCTCGCAACACTTCAGCATTCGCCCTCTCCGCCTGGCCGTTGCTCCGTGGGTGTGCCACGGAGGTAAAACAGACCTTCCTGCCGAGGTCTTGGATATATGGCATGAAGGTGTGGCTTGTGAACTGTGTGCCGTTGTCGGTGATGAACCTGTTTGGCACACCAAAACGGCAGACTAGTCCTTTGAAGAACTTGACGGCCGACTGAGTTGTGACCTTTCTCACTGCCTCCACCTCCGGCTACTTTGTGAACTTGTCGATTGCAACGTACAAGTACTCAAAGCCCCCGACAGCATGGGGGAAGGGGCCTAGTATGTCGAGCCCCCAAACCGAGAATGTCCAGGAGATAGGGATTGTCTGAAGGGCTTGAGCTGGTTGATGAAGCATCTTTGAATGAAACTGACACGTTTCACACTTGGTTACTTGTGCCGTTGCATCCTGGAGGGCAGTGGGCCAGAAGAAACCTTGCCGGAATTCCTTGCTAGCAAGGGCCCTCGACCCTATGTGGGAGCCACATATGCCTCCATGTATCTCTGCCAAGAGCTCCAGTCCTTTCTCCCGGGGGATGCACTTCAATTTCACACTGTTTGGTCTATTCCTGTACAGGGCGTCGTCGACAAACTGGTACAGGGCAGACCGACGGGCTACTTTCGCTGCTTCTTCCTGCTCCTCAGGAAGCTCCCCTGTTTGGAGGAAACGGACGATATGCTGTGCCCATGCCGGAGCCTGAGGCTCGACGGCGAGGACCAAAGGCATTTCTTCCGCCATGGGAGCGGCCATCTCTACGTCCATGGCTTGACGGTCGGCCGGAGTCGATCGCTCCTCGGCGGGCTCAGAATCCGCGGCAGCACCCTTGCCGGTGGCCCCTGGGGGCTTAGCGGGAATGTATTTGCCGGGGGCTGATTTCCTCCGCTTGTTCTACTCCGTTCATGGTTCGACGGATGGCTAAGTTAACTGGAGCAAAAAGGTACCTGGTTCCACAGGTAGCTTGAATGCAGCACGCTTTGACAGGTAATCGGCGATGTTGTTCTCCGCTCGGGGAACGTGCTCCGCTTGGATACCTTCAAAGCGCTCCTCCAGCTTCCTCACCTCATCTACGTAGGTCTCCATCAATGGACTCTGGTAATCCTTGTTGACCTATCTGACAACAAGCTGCGAGTCACCCCTGACGATGAGCTTCTTAACCCCGAGGTCTGCCGCGATTCTGAGACCGGCGAGCAGCCCCTCATACTCAGTAGTGTTGTTCGTGGACATCTCCCTGGGAAAGTGCATCTGGATCACATACTTGAGGTGCTCTCCGGTGGGCGCGACGAGCAGGACGCCAGCACCGGCGCCTTGCAGAGAGAAAGCCCCGTCAAAGTACATGATCCAGTTGCAACTTGCTTCCTTGCCGGGGAGAGTGGTCTCCTGGATTTCCTCGTCGGGCGTTGAGGTCCATTCTGCAATGAACTCCACCAAGACTCTGCTCTGGATCGTGGAAGTACTTTCAAACTTCGGGCCAAAGCTCGACAGCTCCAAGGCCCATTCCACAATTCTTCCGGTCGCATTTGGGTTGTGCAGTATCTGTAGCAACGGGAGGGGGGTGAGGACAGTGATCTCGTGAGCTTGGAAGTAATGACGCAGCTTGTTCGAGGCCATAAGGAGGTCGAAGAGCAATTTCTGCACACCGAAGTACCTCGACCTAGCCGCCTGCAAGAGGGAGTTGACAAAGTAAACCGGGTGCTGCATCATTTTATTCTTCTGCGTCACTTCACTTGGGGGTGTGGACCCCGTCCCGGCGGCGTCAGACCCTGCCAGGGGCCTCGCCTTGCCGGCGCCAGGCCCTGCCGAGGGAATTTCTGACTTGCCATCCGTTGGTCCTGTCGTCGCCACTGCCTCCTCGTCGACCTCCCTCTGTGCTAGTAGCGCGGCGCTGACCACTTGATTCGTCGCCGCCAGATATAGCAGCAACGGTTCTTGTGGCTTAGGCGCAACCAGTATCGGTGTAGAGGAAAGGTATTTCTTCAGATCCTGCAACGCTGCTTCAGTTTCTGGGGTCCACTCCATTGGGCTTGCCTTTTTCAAAATCTTGAAAAAGGGAAGGGCGCGCTCAGCGGACTTGGAGATGAACCTGCTCATGGCGGCGACGCAGCCGGTGAGCCGGCACACGTCCTTGATCCGCTTGGGCGCCTCAATCTGCTCGGTAGCCTTGATCTTGTCCGGGTTTGCCTCAATCCCGCGCTGCGACACAAAGAATCCAAGAAGTTTGCCGGACGGAACGCCGAAGACACACTTCTCAGAATTCAGCTTGAGGTTAATCTTGCGCAGGTTGGCAAACGTCTCTTCTAGGTCTTGCACAAGGGTTGCTCTGTCCTTGGTTTTGACCACTATATCATCCATATAGGCTTCCATATTTCTATGTAGCTGGGGTTCAAAACCAATTTGGACTGCCCTTGCAAAAGTGGAGCCAGTACGTACCACATGGGGTGATGAATGTTGTCTTCTCTTCATCTTCTTTCGTCATGAAGATCTGGTGGTAGCCCGAGTAGGTGTCGAGGAATGACAAAAGATCACACCCGGCCGTGGAGTCAACAATCTGGTTGATGCGTGGCAACGGGAAGGGGTCCTTAGGACAAGCCTTATTGATATCTGTGTAGTCAATACACAGTCTCCATTTCCCATTCGCCTTGCGCACCACTACCGGATTGGCCAACCACGTCAGATGGAGCACTCCTCTTACCAACCCTGCTGCTTCCAACTTCCTGATCTCCTCTGTGATGAACTCTTGCCGTTCCAAAGCCTGCTTTCTGACCTTCTGCTTGATGGGCCATGCATGAGGACAAACAACAAGGTGGTGCTCAATCACCTCCCTGGGAACGCCGGCGATGTCGGATGCTTGCCATGCAAACACGTCGACATTTGCTCGCAGGAAGGCGACGAGCGTGCTTTCCTATTTGCTGTCAAGGGTGGAGCTTATGGTGAAAGCCCCTCCCGTGCTGTCCTCTTTGACGGACACCTTATTGGTCTCTGGTGGTGCAGCTCTGGAGTTCTTGCTCTTGCCGGTGGAGCTCTCTGGCACGTCCTCGACGGTAGCACAACACTCCGAGGAGGTGCGCTTGCCGGAGTGGGTGCGAGAGGTCTTGCCGTTCTTCTTCTTCCCTCCCGGGGCTCCAGTGGTAGGAGTAGGTGCCTTGGCGGCAGCTGCTGCGACTGCTTCCCAGTAGAGTAGGTCGGCGCAGACTGGCGCGTCCTTCTTGTCGGAGGGGATGGTGATGATGTTCATCGGCCCAGGCATCTTTAGCATATTGTAGGCGTAGTGCGCCGCCGCCATAAACTTGGCTAGTGCCGGGCGGCCGAGGATCCCGTTGTAGGGAAAGGGGATCTCGGCTACATCACAGACAATCCTCTCCGTCCAGTAGTTCAACTCGCCCCCAAACGTCACAGGGAGCGTGATCTTCCCCTTCGGCTGGCTCCTTCCTGGGTTGACCCCTTGAAATGTGCCCGTTTCCTCGAGGTCTCCATCGAGGATTTGCAGCCTTCTGACCACAACGGGCGAGATCAAGTTCAGACCGGCCCCGCCGTCAACCAGCATCTTGTTCACCTTGAGGTTGCGTATTATTGGTGAGACCAACAACGGAAAACACCCGACTGCAGTCGTGCGGTCAGGGTGGTCCTCGGCGTCGAAGATGAGGGGCATGCTGGACCACTTTAGTGGCTTCTGGGCGTCAAATGAGGGCTCCGTTGCTGTAATCTCACGCGCCCACTGTTTAAGCTGGCGGTGAGAAGTGTGCAGCGAGGCGCCACCATCGACGCACATGGCCTCTGTAGCTTTCTGGAACCCTTGGTCACTGGACTCGTCATCCTTGTCACGGTCATCATCTTCCTGTTTCTTGTCGCGGCCCCGAGCGGGCCTCTCTTGTTGGTTATCTTTGCCGCGGCGACCTCCTTGGTCGCCATGCTTCTTGCCGGATCCTTCGGCACCATCCTGGCCCTTCTCCTTGTCCCGCCTCTCGTACTCGGCCTTTTTCTTTTCAGCAAGCAGCTCGACTTGCCGCCGGCAGTTCTGGAGATCATGGCCCTTGGTGTGGTGGATCTTGCAATACTGTTTGCCGGAGCCCCCCGGCCTGTCGGCAGCCGCCAAGGCCCGGCAAGTGGTGCACCCGGCAATCTCCTTGTCGGGGTCATCTGCCTTGGCCTTCTTGGCAGCACCGACGTCGTCGGTTCCCTCGACGGCAAGCACAGTCTTGCCCTTGTGTTTCTTGTTGCGGCGCTGACTCTTCTTTGTTGGCGTGGTGGTATCTCCGCTGGAGGAGTCGGTTTCCGCAACGGTGCTCTCGCCGGGGTACTTCCTTCCCTCTTCAGCCCGGGCGCACCTGTCGGCCAGAACGTAAAGTTCAGCGACATCCCTGACATTGTTCATCGCCAGCTCTTCGCGCATCTTGCGGTTGCGCACATTCTGATGGAACGCGCTGATCACGGTGGTGGTATGAACGTTGGGGATATTGTACTGTACCCGGTTGAACCTATGGATGTACTTGCGCAGAGTTTCTCCATCCTTCTAGGGAATGATATGCAAATCACTCGCCTGGCCATGAGCTTGGTGGCCTCTAGTGAAGGCACCAACGAACTCACGGCACAGGTCTGACCAGGGGGAAATGGAGTCCACCGGCACGTACATAAACCAAGACATGACATTAGGCTTTAGTGCC
The DNA here is from genome assembly GCF_018294505.1 of Triticum aestivum. Classification (NCBI taxonomy): domain Eukaryota; kingdom Viridiplantae; phylum Streptophyta; class Magnoliopsida; order Poales; family Poaceae; genus Triticum; species Triticum aestivum. The sequence goes on from NC_057802.1 coordinate 34,508,869, forward strand.
AACGGGAAGTAATTAGCGCGTCGCGAGCCCCGGCAGGCTGCATCGCGATGGTGTAGATGCTGAGGAACTCCGAAGGACGGTTCTTGCCATTGTACTTCTCGCCGATGTCGGGCTTGAACGTGCGGTGGGAGGGCCACTCGAACCGCCGCAGCTCACGGGTAAAGCCAGGGCAGCCCACCTCATAAGGAAGGCCGCCGAAGCCTTCCGGAGCCGGGGGGTTCACAGCGGGCCCTGCCCGCTTGTCCGACTGGTGCATGTGTCGCGCCGGCGCTCGATGGTGGTTCCAGCGTCTTCATGGGCTCGCTCCCGAAGAACTTGGCGTTGGTCGCGGTGGGTCCGCGGGTCGGGACGACGCTATGGAGATGTTGTCACAAGCGTAGTCACGACGGGCTGACGCTCGCGGTGGTTGTCGTGGAGGAGGAGAGTGCACCGTGACCGCAGCACCTCCGGTCCTTCCACCGCTGGCGTGTGGCGGCTCGACGGAGCGCCGGTCCAAGGGCCCCGCTGGTCGCGGATCGTCTTTGTTGGCGATGGCAATGAGGCTCCGGACAGTGGCTCTCCACTCATCGAGCTTCTTCGCAGCAGGAGGGAAGTCGAGGAGCAGTTGCGCGCGCGTCAAAGCCTCTGCTGGCGTGGGTGGTGGCGAAAGTTGCGTGGACTGTGGCGCGCTTCGACTCCTAACTACGTTAGGAGGAGGCCCGTCACGGCCCAGCGGCTGCGTGCCACTTCCGCCAGCGCTTCGGTGGGCATGCTGGTCCCCCTCGCCCCAGGGGCGAGGTTCCGGACTCTTCTCACGCTGGCGCCCGGAGTCTCCAGCTCGGTGGTGCTGCTCGACGCGCACACCCTGGGAAGTGCGCGCCGTGGGCGCCGGCGTAGGCGTCCTGGGGGTCGACGCGCCGCCCGTGGGCGGCACAACAGCACCCCCGGAGGGCCCCGTGCCACCTGCGGGTGGGCCCAGCCTCGCCCTTGGATGTGGTGGTGCGCGGCCGATCGCGGGGCGTGCGAATGGCGCCGCTCGCAAGGCTCGGACTAACAGAGTGATGCCGGTGCTCGCGGGCCGCGGCCCGAGTCCTGTCTGCGACCGGTCCGCTGCTCGCCCGCGCTGGCACGGGCTCGGCTCCCGGCGAGCCGATCACCGTGGTTGCCTTCTTCTTGGGAGCCATGGCGGCGAAGAACTGCTATGCTAGCTGCTGGACCAGATATTCACAACCGCGCGCTCTCCTACCTGGCGCGCCAAAGATGTCGGTGTGGAACGACACCTATGGGATCACAAGAATCCCTACTACGGTTGCGGGGCGCGGGGTTGTGAAAAGAGCAGGATCAACAGTCAGACACGTTTCGTTTACCCAGGTTCGGGCCGCGAAGATGCGTAATACCCTACTCCTGCTTTGGTGGATGTATTGAGAGTTCTTGAGCTCTCACCTAGCTACGGTGGCTGCCTAGTTTCAAAGAGCCGAATCCCCCTCCAGTACGCCACGGGCCTCCTTTTATAGTTGGAAGGGGCTGCCACAGTGGCACACAGGAGGTGGCGAAGCCTACAGTATTACGAGCTTATCGCCCGTATTACAGGACAAGGCACATTAAATGCGTTGCTTAGGTGTCCCGTAACTTTATCGGGGACGGGAACCAGGCCCGTCCCGTCCGTCGCCGCTCCGTCGTGTCAACACGCGCCCAGGCCAGCGATGCGCATGGCACCATGTAGGCAGGCAGGCAGCTGAGGTGGCACGGTGCATGTCGCCACCTACGTGTTGGCTGAGTTGGCTTGGGAGTCGCATGTTGCCACACAGGTGCCTGCCCAACTGGTTGGGCTGGCAGCTGCATGCGAACGACGGTGAGGTCTTGACTGGTGCGGGCCTGACTATAGCCCTATCGATGCCTTCGGCAAGGGTCTTGCCGGGAGGCCCGGCAAAGGTCTTGCCGAGGCATCGTGGTCGTTCCCGGCAAGGTGCTTGCCGGGGGTCTTGTGGATTCCCTCGGCTAGGATCCCGTCGAGGGCCGCCGTCTTCTGGTCTTCATCTGATCTCATATTCTTATGATCTTGACGAAGATTTGCATGCCACCACGGAGGTGCCTCCCGAACCCTAGTCCCAACATAGTTTGTTGGCGGTGTTGGAACCCTTGTGCTCAAGGGTGGCTCACTCTGTTGGTGTTTAGGCAAGTCACCCCGGCAAGGCTCTTGCCGGGGCCGCGGGGTGACCCCCGGCAAGGGGCTCCGTGAAGATCTGCATACCACCATGGAGGTGCCTCCCGAGCCTTGGCTCAACGTGGTTGACTACGTCGAAAGCCGTGGGCTCATGGGTGGCTCGGTCCACTGGTGTCGGACGAGCTGCCCCGGCAAGGGTCCTGCCGGGGCCGCTGGGGTTGGCCCGGCAAGGGCCTTGCCGGAGGAATCTGCTTCGTCCCTTTGCTCTTCGTGGTCTTGACCTCGGTGTTGCTCTGGTTGCGGCGTGCTTCGGTTTACCTTGGTTCACCTCCCTTGCCCTGCCAAGTGTGGCTGTGGCGCGCGCGGCTTCGACTGCCCGTGCACAAGTAAAGGGGTCAAAAGGAGAGCCCCTACTTTTGTACACCGACATTTGGCACCGGAGCAAAGTAGGTGATCCAGATTGGGGCACCAGGTTGGAAGGGACGAGGCCCTGCGGTTACTACGCTCTTATCTCCTCCTCGCCAGTTCCCCTCCCCCCGGAGAGAAGGCAGTTCGTCGCTGCTCCCATGGATTCGCCAGGCGGTTCTCCTCCTCGTCGGGGCTAGGAGACCTTGGACGATGATCCTCTGGGAGAAATCGCACACCGCTCCAACGTCCTCACCGCTGCAAGACTTGGTGCTTCCTGCACCAACTTTTTCAAGACAGTGCTTAAAAAGGCTTGGGAAAAGGCCATGCTTGTTGGTCTTCCATGCGCACTCGAGGAGAAGGTTCTTCTATGGGACAATCCTTCGACAGTCCACCACTCCCTGGCCATGGTTGCACATTGACTCCGCTAGAGTTGCCGACGTTGAGAGGTAGTTGGATTTTGTCCGATGAGCAGGTCAGTAATGAAGTTTGATCATGTAGTACTTAGTTATTCCATTTCCATCCCTTAATTTCTCCCCTGCCCACCGTCTTATATATAGGTATGGGTCAGTGCCAACGAAGATTGGCTTGCATACCTCCGGCGGAATACCACCATCATTTTGCACAACATCCACACTAGTGCGGCCGTTCCGGTAGACCCCTTGTCCACCATTGGGATCGGCCTTCTGGACCGGTTGGGCTTGAATATGTATGATGATGCCTACATGAGATTGAAGAAGATAACAATTGCGGACCCGTCGACAAAGCGACGCGGCTAGGACGATTACTATCTCATCGCGGTGTTCGACATAAGGATTTCCATCAATGCAAGAGGCAGTAACGGTAGAGGCTGGCGCATGTTGGCGGCGGCAGATTTGTACCCCCACACGTTCGAATACGCCATGCGCCATCTAGGCCGCATCTTCGCGGTGACAAGCCAGGGGACTTGTTTCATCTGGTTACCATCCTACGGTACGGGAGAATACAAACGGAATGCACAAAACCATCATTTGCATCACTAACGGTAGTCCATTATTTTGCAGGGACCAGTCATCCCGCGATCAAAATAAGATCGCCGATCCTAGATGTGCATTTGCATCCGCGATTCGGTCTAACCTGGAACCTTGTAGCTGACTTTGGCATATTGGGATCAACTATCTTAGCAGTCGTTACCCATGGTACCAATGATGTGTAACATGGTCACACAATCTACCACGATCGGACCATCACCATCTACCCAGGTATTCCATTTTTTAACCCTCTCACCTTCTCTTTCATTGTTGTACTAGTACTCCCTCCTTTCCGGTTTATAGGGATCAATTTAAAAATTTCACCAACCAAGGTAGATGGTGAGTGGTGGAATACTTTTTGTAGTTTGCAAAAGCACCCAATTAATGCTCTTGTTTTCCTCAAAAAATTATGTTTACCAAAGCATTAATTACAATGCATGCATGCATAAAGTACATGCATTGGTCAATTTTCTCTTAATACTTGCATGCAATGATTTAATGCACCTTGGAATCTGAACTTGTGATGGGGAACAACCAAATTGAGGCTTATAAAATGGAAAATCTAAAATTTTGAGACAAGCTTTATAAACCGGAAAGGAGGGAGTAGTACTCTAGTACTAGTACTTACGTACTAGTAGGAGTACTTTTTACCTTGGAGAACGTGTATAGCTAGCTAGGCCCTTGAAGACTTGAACCCACTAGCTGCCACCATTTTTGTTTTTCCATGTCTTACTATCTCATCCATGTAGCCAAGAGTGGCTATATATAATAAGCCCAAGATGGTTATTTTACTTCCTCTATACCGGAGTAGTACTATTTGCTGCACAGTATTACTGACCGCCATATTTGAGCACAAAATTATTATGCATGGACTTGACTATGTACGTCACCATGTGTCCAGATCTGAGATGTCACGTGTACTAGATGAACGTCGCCGAGTTCGACCCCCGTGATGCTACGTGGGTGCCGAGGAACACTCTTGGACAGTACTCGATTTTCATTGGGGACAGCTACCCCATTGTGAAGCGGATGCCACCTTCCGTGCAAGACACGGAAGGCCTGCCGTTCATGAAGCATGGTTGTGTCTTCAGTGCGAACCGCCGGATGAACAACATGCTGGGACACCCTATCCCTGATTTATGCCGCTTTAGCTTGGATGAGTCTCCATCGTGTGGAACCGGACTAGAAAGTTGCGACAATGATTCCCGTCGCCCACCGCTAAGGATCGTGCCATCCATGAAGAACACCTGGGACTGGAACCTGGAGGAGGACATGTAGCCCATCTATAACGTGTAAGTGGAGTACGGTAAATTGTGAACGGTAGCGCTGTGAATATATGTAGACTAATCGTGCACAAATTTATCACATGAATTGGAGATGAACTTGTGTGGCATACTCGCATTTTTCCTTTAGAATTTATTACTAGTAAATGTGTTATGTGTATGTGCAACTTGTGTGGTTGTTGCACGGGCTCCAACACGCTCTTTGAGAAAAAAGGTGGCACAACTTTGGATATACGTGACATGGCGGCATCATACAGTAGCATCGTTCGCTATAGTTGTAGTACACTCCTACTAGGACGACAATTCCTATAAAACCTTGCGCTTGGCTCTTTGCCTCTTCGGGAGGTTCAACAGTTCATACTCGTGTGAACCTTGCACTTGGCTCTTCGCCTCTTCGGAAGGTCCAACAATGATGATACTACCGTGCAATATGCTTCTGGCAATCTGACACCGATTGAACTGCTGCACGTCCACCGCGAGGGCGAGGGCGAGGGAGAGGGCGCTGTAGTCAAAACCCTCTCCTCGTCCTGCAAACCACAGCACACGTGGGCGAGGGAGAGGCGTAGTAAGCAAGCTTCTCCTCGTTCGGCGAGTTGACGGGACACATCAAAGCAGTACTAGTACTAGTCTATACTGCGTCCTTTCCGGTTAATATGACTTAATTTGAAACGAGAAAAATACACTGGCGGTCAACGTATGTAACAATACGCTCTTTACGGTCACTATATATAGTTTTGCGGTGATTATATGATCACTAGCTCATCATAGAGCACCGTATTGCACCCTACTGACCGGCCACATAGTCGACGTGGCACTTTGTTGACTGGTTAAATTGTCACCTGGTTTCTGGGTCCCACCTGTCAGTTGGCAGAGCAAATACATCAGTTAAACACAACTTTACGCAGGCGCGACAGGAGTCCAACCTTTGCGCGCGAACCACCCTGGTTGTGTATGTGAGTGCATGCACGTGTACTCCCTCAGTCTTCCAACAAAGAGTGTACAGCGGCTAAAAAACAAAGAGTGTATTACATCTACACTTCCAATGCATTTAGCCTTTAATCTAAATCGATATTGATTGACTAATGCACCAACTTGTGCTCTAGGTATAGGCTACATGTCTATCCTTAATTATAGCATGCAACGACCTTCATTTAATCTTGTTCTCTCAATGGTCGCATGCACACATAAGTCTGCTACTTTTGGGCGTTAATTATGCCCTGGTCAATGTGTATATCTCTAAATGTACAGCCTTTCACAGACTTAGGGAGGAGGTTGAGCACTTGAGCGTGAGCGTGTGTGTTGTGTCGTGTGCTGTGTGCCGCATGGGTGCGTGAGTGTTGCGTGCGTCCATGTGTACGTGTGAGTGTTGCATGTTGCATGCATGCATGGTGCTTACTCCCTCCCATTGACATGTTCATATTTCAAGCTTCCTCTGTTCCCTCCATATGGTGATACTCCCTCTGTTCCCAAATACGGAGTAAAATCCTCCCTCTGTTCCCAAATACGGAGTATTTATCTTTCTAGAGATTTCAACAAGTGACTACGTACGGAGCAAAATGAGTGAAGTGAGCGTAGAGGCATAGGGATAATGTAGAAAGGAAGTATTCGCGATCCATTATTTCCCATCTCGGGCAGAGAGAACTATTCAACTAGTCTTCACAGTGAAGTGACAATACACGCTGCAGCAGATGGAACACTCAATTAATAAGCCGAACCAGCGTGTTGGTGTTACTAAATCAGCCTTACCCAGTACTGCCATCATGTTTGCCAGTAGAGCACGCTTCTGTCCTCCATTAACTGACATATGGGCCCTCTTGTGGTAGACCCACATGTCATCGGTGTAACTATTTACACTCCGAAGGACGGTATATCCTGGTAGTAGTACTAGTACAATTGAAATTTAATGCACTTTCTTCCCCGTCTTCCACTCTTCCTCCTCCTCTCTTCTTCTTCCTCCTCTCTTCCCAATCGTCGGCCGCACACCATTTCCCCCTGCTCACTGCTCGCCTGCCCGCGCTATCTTCCTTGGTAGCTCGCGCGTACCATATCCCCCCGCTCACTACTCGGCCACACAAGGAGAAGCTTCTTCGCTCGCCCGCCCGAATCCACTTCCCCACTGGCTCGTAGGCACCAAAACCCCAATGGAAGGACCGACTGACACGCAGAGCCGCGATTGGAATTCCCTCCCTGATGTTTTCTTGGAGCAGATCTGTAATCATATGGACCTACTCAGCGCCTTCCGTCTGGCCGCATACTTGGTGTCTTTGTACCGTCTACTCGTCTGCAACCGGCCGACTCTTTTCAAGACACCCTGCTTGCTGATGCCCAATCCTCGCAGGTGGCACGGACACCGACTTGACGATCCTACGGAGGTTGCCGTGGTGCCCCTCGACATGCTACCACTACCCGTCCACCTGTCCTTCATGCACGGCCACTACTGGGACGGCATGAAGGCCAACTGGATCATCCTCATCCACCAATCCGGTAGTCCGTGGCGTCTCGTGGATATCTACACCGAGCGAGAGATCACCCTTCCATCGTTGGATACCACCGCCATCGAGCCTCTCGGCCTGCCGGACACTCCTTCCTACTACGCACGAGACGCGTCAAGCTTTTGTCTCGACCTCTGTTTGCTGAAAGTTGTAATCTAAGAAGTGCCCACACCATCAGAAGACTACATGGATTACAAGCTCATTGCCTTGTTCAACAGGGGATTAGTCTATCTGGAATCCGGTCGCCATACATGGTTATGGCTCATCGTCAATCCTGTTGAGGCAACATTTCTGTCTGATGCTATAGTGCAAGATGGCATCGTTTACGCGGTCGATGCACAGATTGGCTGCCTATACTGGTGGAATCTATCATCGTGTAATTGTTCTATCTCATCTCATCTTTACCTTATGAATACAACTGCCTGTTCCTTGTTACAAATTTAGAATAGATAGTATTATGAGCATAACATCATGATTGCTATACGTTACTCTCATTTCCAAGATTTTTATGACAAAGCATGTTATTGCTTAGAGTTGATATGAGAACAGTAGTAGTAAGTGCTATGGTAGAAGATGAGTTGGCTCTGTCATAGCTGTTTTCCTCTCATTGTTACATGATATTTGAACCATGACATATTGCTAGAATATGAAAGCCATTGGCTTATTTTTTTTAACTTGGGGGTATGATTATGACCACGGCATTGCAATTCTCTGTCTATGATATGTGTCACTGTTATAATCATCTTAATTCCACACATACTCTGAACATGATTGTTTATTTTTGTCCTTTTGGTCTCCAATTTGAATTGTTGCAGCAGACGCAAATGCGCTGGCCTTCATGATTCCAGGACTTGGAATCATACCAGCCGATGGGTGGTGGTTTGTCGCTCGTTCAGCTGACGACTGTCATTTGATGCTCATTCGCACGTACCAAATTGACCAAACCATTACATCAAACCACATGCAGTACAATGCCTGGGGCGTTCGTGACATTGATGGCTATGGCTGCTTCGTGTTCGAGAAAGATCCCAGCTCTGTTGGGCCAGGCGTATTCAACTAGAGGCGGGTTTGTAGCCTCGGCAACCACTCCATGTTCCTCGGGCTCAATTATCCGATCATCCAACCAATCATCGATCATATCACCGGTGATGATTACCGTGCTATGCAACTTCCATTCGCCATGGGGGACTATGTTTACACATCATACCATGGGTTTCATGAATCACCATATCCAGAGATTCGTCGACACAGCTTGTTGCCAGATAATCTTCAGTGTGTGAAAGGCATCAAGCTTCCATGCGATGGATGGCTTTTGCAAACCCAACATGCGTCGATGTGGTTCATGCCAACAGCAAATATGCACAACTTGATTCATACTGATATCTAGACTGAGCCATGTATTCTGCTGCTATAGCACGACCCTCTTTTGTTGGATATTATGTACTATTGTTAGTTTGAAGGACTCCTCTCGTTTGAAGGATAGATACCTTTCTGGGATCAAGTGCATCCTAACTCACCTGCGCAGGATGTACTGATAATGATGATGGAGATGCTGTGCAGTATATATATATATATATCAATTAGGCTTCAAGTGCGTACTTGTTAGTTAAAACTATGGTTAAAATGTGACACTAAATATGACTAGTAAGTAGTACAGTAGTAGTACTAGTATAAGTCGGTCAAATTATTCATCATGTCCACACATTGAATTGACGTGACAACATGCTGCGCGTGAGGTGACACAAGAATCCCGGCGGCGTGTTCAGGTATTCTGGACTTCAGATTTGGAGTACCACTTATCTGTCGAAATCTTTCATCATTCACTTAAAACAGTCGATTGATCATACATTGAGTACCATATAACTGGAATTAACCGATGCAAATCGAACAAGGATTGGCCGGTGCTGCCGGCTGGCGTCAAGTTCGATCCCACGGATCAGGAGCTGATCGAGCACCTTGAGGGCAAAGTGAGTGTTGACAGCGCGAGATCTCACCCTCTCATCGATTTGTTCATACCAACCATCGACAGCAAGCACGGCATATGCTACACCCATCCTGAGAAACTTCCAGGTAAGACACCGATCGGCCGTCTACTTGCACAAACATATTCCTTTGTTTATAGCTCTATTTTTGTTTTTAGACGCAGACCTGGCGAAGCAATTACAATTTGACAGTTATTAAAAAGTGAAACAAGTGAGTGCAACATGCCAAAGATGTTATGAAAATGCCAACTACATACACTAAAACCTGTACTCGACAATACTGCAGGTATCACACTGAGTGGCCTAAGCAAGCATTTCTTCCAGCGCAATTCTAGGGCGTTCGAAAGGGGCACGTGGAGGCGTTGCGAGATACAGTCGGAGTGTGGCATGCATGCGATGTGGCACAACACCGGCAATACCTTGCCGGTGATGGTCAACGGCCGGCAAACGGGCAGCAAAAAGGTTCTAGTGCTGCACACCAACAAGAACTTCGACCAGTAGAGGACCAACTGGCTGATGCACTAGTACCACCTCGGGGACCTGGAGCAAGAGAAGGAGCAGGTGCTGGTCCTCTCCAAGATTTTCTACCAGACGAACACTAGGGCCAGGAGTAAAAAGATTAGAAGTTAGTTTGGTATTGGTACTTGTACTACCTTGTCGTCCGCAAGTTGGTATTGTTGTTAACGATCTTTTGGTATGAACTTGGCATTTGCTTCCAACCATCATGCCGAGGGTCGACGTGGATATAAAGCTGAATCATTTGTTTCGAAACGAATTCTCAGGCACCTGATTTTTATTTGATGGGTAGCATAAGCACCTGCCGTTCGAATTCCAAGTTCTCCAAATTTTTCGAAACAAGTGCATGCACTTATTATCACGATGAAAAAACAATATCCCTGCTGCATCCAAGTTATCAGTCTGTACTTGCAGAATTCTCTCGTTTATTGAGCACGTATATTGTTTTTTCAGGTCGAGCAAGTCTCAACTGTAGTGTAGACTGCCAAGGCTTGGTTTTGTTTTTAACAGGCCCAACCCATGACGACAACGGGGCACAAAGATCCAGCAGGTATCTACTGGCCTCTGGCCCGCCAGCGTTAGTTATATTTTGTCTTACAACATCCGCAGGCAGTTTTTTTACTGAATCAAACACACATCCCAGTTCTATTTTCCTCTTGAAACGCATGTCCTACATCCGTTTTCTAATCTCTACCTATAGTTTTACTAGTTCATATACATTTATCATTATATTGAAAATACATAAAATTCCCTTTTCATATTTACATCCTTATTTTTGTTGTTGTTTTCCCTCCCAGCACTGATTTTCTTACCACTTGTTTTCCCTTAAACCAACTCCATTGTCCCACGTCTTATTTGCTTACAAAAACAAAATGATTTTTTTGGCAAATCAATAAGTTCTTAAAAAATGTTTAATTTCGATATTACAAAAGTTCGAACTCCACTGAAATATGCAAAATAAGGTTGAACTTTTTGACCGTGGTCCTGGGCAGAAAATGGGCCGTAATAAATTACTTAAGAATTAGCAAATGGGCTGCAAATTATTAAAAAAATAGCAAATGGGATCTATGTTATCTCCCACAGATTTGGAGGCTGACTTGTGGGCCTACTAAGTTCATGCGTACACAAGGTTTCTCAAAAAACAAACTTAGTCAAAATCGACTCGACCAGCGTCAAACCGTTAGATGTCAATCTAACGGCAATCGTGCTTCTTCAGTCTCTGATCTTCCTGCCCCAGCCGCCCAAACCAGCGCCGTCGGAACCACCTGCTCCCGCCTCCCGTGGCCGGCTGTGCTGCCGGGCAGGCCTCACGGCCCCATCATATACTCGCAACGCTGGCCTGTCTATCCCTCTACTCACCCATACCTCCTGTTATTTTCTAGCGACGGCAGCCGAACCAGTCAACCCTTGTACTCTCCATCGCGTGGGCAGCCACTGTCGTGTCTTCCCCGGCTCCGTGTCGTTCCCTTAGTAGGCCTCGCCGTCGTCCACCGCCCTGGTGCTCTCGGTGCAGCATGGTCAACCTAGTCAACGAATGACATCCATCGGAAGTGGACTGTACGTTGAGATGCTGACAGCTGGGTCCACGGCCGCACACAAGGAAATGCCTCCTTATTACGCGCAAAATAATGATTCCTCCACCTGACATCTGGGACCCACCGGAAGGGCCTCTGTATTTCGCGAAAAAAATGTTCCCTCCGCTGACAGGTCGGACCCACCAACTATATCTTCGCACGCAAGGAAGTGCCTCCTTATTGCGCACAAAAAAATGAATACCCCCCTCCCAGCTGGGACTCACCACAGTGGGAGGCTGACTGGTGGGCCTACTAAGTTGACGGGGACGGAGAGCTTTGACAACTTACTCAATATGCAGGATTCTAGCTCCAGTGACCGTACGATGTTCATCCAACGGCCGTAGTGCTTCTTCAACCTCTGGTCTTCTTGCTCCAGCCGCCCAAACCAGCGCCGGTCGATCCTCGTGCTCCTGCCTCCCGTGGCCGGCTGTGATACCGCGGAGGCCTCACCGCCCCCTACTACTCCCACCGCTGGCCAGGGCATCCCTCTACTCACCCACACCCCCTGTTATTCTGTGGCGACGACAGCCTCACACCGCAGCCGAACCAGTGAACCCTCGTGCTCCTCTCCGCGTGGGCATCCACTGCCGCGTCTTCCCCAGATCCGCGTCGTCCCCTTGGTGCTCTCGGTGCAGCGTGGTCAATGTGGTCAACGACCGACTTCCATTGTAAGAGTACTGTACGTGGAAAGGTTGACAGCTGGGTCCACGGCCACAGCTGGGTCCATGGCCACAACCCAGTTTTTTGTGATTTCCCAAGTAAGTCGCTTTGTCAGGCCTATTGGGCTGCAAATCTTTCAAGAAAAGGAGAGCTTCATTCGGCTGGCCGAGAAAATGGCCTATCAGTAATGAGAAATGGGCTGTACATTTGCAAAACACATCAAACTGCCAATTAGTTTCAAATTACTTTTTTTTTCATTTCGAGATTTTAAATTGCATTGATTTTTATGCGTGGACAATTTGTTGGATTTTATATTGATATACATTTATTTTGAAAATCAGTTTAATGTGACTCGAAATTTCGGGATTAAAAACAGTTCGGACCGCATCAAAATATGCAAAATTTCATATAATTTTTTAACAATGGCCACAATATGGGCTGTAATGCTAACAAAAAGAATATGGGCTCCAAAAAAAACCTTAAGAATTAGCAAATGGGCTTTAAATTATTAGAAATAATGGCAGATGGGCTATATGCTGTTTTCCACAGATTTGAGGCTTTCCTAAAAAAAGGTTGACGCACAAGCAGTGACTGTTGGATGTCCATCCAACGGCCGTCGTGCTTCTTCAATCTCTGCTCTTCCTGCTCGAGCCGCTCAAACAAGCGGCAGCGGGACTGCCTGCTCCCTCCTCCCCGCGCCTGGCTGTGCCGCCGCCCAGGCCTCACCGCCCCACCGTACTCCCATCGCTGGCCTAGCCATCCCTCTACTCACCCACACCTGCTGTTGCGACGTCAGACGAACTAGTAAACCCTCGTACAGTCGTACTCCCCTCCGCGTGGGAAACAACTGCTGAGTCTTCCCTGGCTCCGTGTCGTTCCCTTCCAAGGCCTCACCGTCGTCCACCGCCCTGGTTCTCTCGGCGCGGCCTGGTCAATGTGGTCAACGACCGACATGCATCTGAAGTGGAGTGTACGTGGAGAGGCTGACAGCTTGGTCCACAGCCGCACGCAAGGAAATGCCTCCTTTTTACACGCAAAATAATGATTCCTCCACCTGACATCTGGGACCCACCGAAAAGGCCTCTGTATTTCGCGAAAAAAACATTACCGCCGCTGACAGCTCGGACCCACCAGCTATATCTTCGCACACAAGGAAATGCCTCCTTATTACGCACAAAAAATGAATACTCCCCCTTCTAGCTGGGACCCAGTATAGTGGGAGTCTGAGTTGTGGGCCTACTAAGTTGACGGGGACGGAGGGCTTTGTCAACTTAGTCAATATGCACGATTCTAGCTCCAGTTACCGTACGATGTCCAGCCAACGACCCTAGTGCTTCTTCAACCTCTGGTCTTCTTGCTCCAGCCGCCCAAATCAGCGCTGGTCGTGCCTCGTGCTCCTACCTCCCGTGGCCGGCTACGATGCCGCGGAGGCCTCACCGCCCCCTACTACTCCCACCGCTGGCCAGGCCATCCCTCTACTCACCCAAACCCCCTGTTATTCTGCGGCGACGGCAGGCTGACACCGCAGCGAACCAGTGAACCCTCATACACCTCTACGCGTGGGCATCCACTGCCGCGTCTTCCCCGGCTCCGCGTCGTCCCCATCCTAGGCCTCGCCGTCGTCCACCGCCCTTGTGCTCTCGGTGCGGCATGGTCAACGTGGTCAAGGAACAACTTCCATCGGACGTGGACTGTACGTGGAGGGGCTGACAGCTGGGTCCACGGTCGTAGCAAGGAAGTACCTCCTTATTACGCGGAAAATAATGATTCCTCCACCTGACAGCAGGGACCTACCGGACGGGCAACCGTATGTCGCGAAAAAACGTTTCCCCCCTGACTACTGGGACCTACCAGCTACATCTTCTTACGCAAGGAAGTGCGTCCGGGCGAAAAAAAATTATTCGCCCCCCTGACTGCTTGGACCCACCAGCTACATCTTCGCACGCAAGGAAGTGCCTGACAGTCGGGACCCACCTGGTCGAAGCGTACGTAGCGTTGTTATTCTGGTCGCGAACGTGTACGTACATACTGGTCGATGTAGAGGCGCGCACGTGTCGTAGTAGAGGTGCGCACGTAGCATGTACATGTATGTACAATGGCCAGTGTGCAAGAAAGAAAATACGGCCACGTACGTACATACGGGCGGGGTCTTGAACGCCTACTAGCGCATATGTACAGCCAGGGCTCGTGTACATGGCTGGGTCAGAACGGAGAGACTGCATCGTCGTCGTGTTCATGGGGAGGCAACGAAATGCGTCATGTTCATCGGGAGGCAACGGAACGCGTGGGAGCCAACCGGCTTGGACGGAACAGCCGATGGAAACGAGGCCTGGCATACCACAGAACGGAGGAAACGGCCTTGTGTTCGACCGGCCACGTTCGAAACGGGATCCTGTTCATCGGGAGGGGTCTGGCGTACCACAAAACGAAGGAAACGAACCTCCTACGGTCGAAACGGGGTCCTGTTGATCGGGAGGGGTGTGGCATACTACAAAAAGGAGGAAACAGACTTGTGTTGGAGCGCTACGGTCGAAACGGGGGTCCTGTTCATCGGGAGGGTTGTGGCATACCACAAAACGGGACTCCACGGGATACTGTTCATCTCCACCGTCGCCCCCCTCCAGCCTCCACGAGCTACTGTTCATCCACCGTCGACCTCCTCCAGCCTCCACCTGTGACTGTTCATCCACGGGCTCCTGTTCATCCAGCCTCCACCGCGCGCTACTCCACTGGCTACTGTTCAACTAACCCTCTCCACGGGCTCCTGTTCAACCACCCCTCCACGGGTTACTGTTCATCCAGCCCTCCATCGTCTACTGTTCATCCAGCCCTCCACGGGGTGGTCCTGTTCATCCAGCCCTCCACGGGGTCCTGTTCATCCAGCCCCAACCGGCTCGATCGATCGGGGTCCTGTTCATCCATAGGCAACACCACGGGGTCCTGTTCATCCACCCCCACCGGGAACTGTTCATCCAAACCCCCTAGCAACGCTCACTGTTCATCCAGAGGCAGCATCGATCGACTTTAGTTAGTAGCAGTAGCGAAGGAATCGCTCGATCGGGTTTAGTTAACAGCCATCGATCGATCGCTCGGGTTCAGTAACCCGTAGCTTGCAGTGCAATCGCTCGGGTTCAGTAGGCGAACGCCTTGCTCGGGTTCAGTTACAGCCCAACGCCTTGCACCCCACGCGCGTGCGTGTATGGGAGAAACGCGCATCGCTCGGCCCCGACCACCCATCGTAACTGGGAACACCCTGATATTTTCCTCGCCCTTGCTTCTACCACGGTTTTTTCTGTCATGGACGGTCCAAAGAATGTCATGCAGGTGCGTCTCCGGCCCGCCCAGGACGAAAAGCCCATTTTCTGTCCTGATTTTTTGTCATAGAAGTAGGAGCCCACCACATCTATGATGGTACCGGGTTTTGTCACAATTATCGTTATAGAAGTGTCATAAGTATGACAGAAAACGTTTCGTTCAGCCCAAAATGTCACGGATGTGTCTTTTTTTTGTAGTGATTTCTCAATTCGGGCATTTGCTTAAAATATTAACTTCAACTCCTGGAACATCTCATATGCTCCATGACGTACAAAACGTCTTTGAAGTCCCGATTCTAAGCCGTAAATCATGGCACACTGAACTATCGAGTAGTCATCAGCTTTGCTCTGCCAGACGTTCCTAACGTCCGGAGTTTCTCCTGCAGTGGGTCTTGCACCTAGCGGTTCTTCCAGGACGTAATTCTTCTGTCCAGAAATGAGGATAATCATCAAGTTATGAATGCCGGTGTCAAAACCGGCGGATCTTGGGTAGGGGGTCCCGAACTGTGCGTCTAAGGTCGATGGTAGCAGGAGACAGGGGACACGATGTTTACCCAGGTTCGGACCCTCTCTATGGAGGTAATACCCTACTCCTGCTTGATTGATCTTGATGAATACAAGTGTTACAAGAGTTGATCTACCACGAGATCGTAATGGCTAAACCCTAGAGGCCAAGCTTGTATGACTATAATAATGAGTATCCGCCTATCCAGACTATGCTCTCCGGTTTATATAGACACTGGAGAGATCTAGGGTTACATGGAGTCGGTTACATAAAAAGGAATCTACACGGTTGATCGCCAAGCTTGCCTTCCACGCCAAGGAGAGTGCAGTCTTTGGTCTTCGTATCTCCATAGCCCATCAGTCCGGCCCACGGCTAACAGGCCGGACGTTCGAGAACCCCTTAGTCCAGGACTCCCTCAGTAGCCCCGAACCAGGCTTCAATGACGAGGTGTTCGGTGCGCAGATTGTCTTTGGCATTGCAAGGCGGGTTCCTCCTTCGATGACGTCCATGTAGTGTATTCGGCTGTGGATTCAATGTTTCCCGCCTCGGCTTCAGTGCGTTAATAACTTCGTCTTCTACGTGTTGAAAGAATGCGGAAGGCCATGGTACTTTTTGCAGATAGCCCCCCATCGACACAAGGGAAAACGCTTATTTAGAGAGATTGGATCTTAGATCCATTTGACACCACACGGAGAAAATCCCCGGAGATAACCAGGAGAAACCATTCCATCATGGCTAGCATTCCCAGCTCCTCCTCCCGTCCAGGCCCAGAAAAAGGCGAGTGGGAGAGGTTCTCTGTGCCCCACAGTCAATTGGAGGAGTTGGAAACGCAGGGATTTCTCCCTCCCGCAGATCTGGTCCCTGTGCCAGTAGGGCTAGCATCTCTTAATGGTGAGACCCAGGCGGAGGATGCTCCCAATCCATCCGGGGGAGCGAGTGTGTTTCGTCCCTTATCTGTTAACGGGCGTCGGGTTTCCAATCCACCCATTCCTCCGGGGGCTTTTGGAGTACTATGGCCTCCAACTGCATAACTTCACTCCCGCCTCCGTCCTGCATGTCGCGGGCAATGTCGCTTTGTGCGAACTATTCCTGGGTATCGAGGCCCATTTTGAACTGTGGACAAAGTTTTTCTACCTTGTCCCGCGCAACCACAAAGGGTCAATATTCGAAGTGGGTGGAGCCGAAGTATGCCGCATCGCCGATGCCGGATACCTTTCCGACACACCAAGGAAGGCGTCTGATGAGTGGCCATCTGAATGGTTCTATATCGAGGATGTCGCACTTCCCGACACAATTCGGAACGGTCTTCCAGAATTTGCAAGCGTTCCATTGAAGAAACGCTATAGTTGGCGTCCCCGAACTCTTGAGGAGGACGATAGTGCGGAAATCTGCCAGCTCATGAGCAAGATAAAGATGCTTGCCCAGTCCGGATTAACAATAGTTGAGGTTATGGCGACTTCCATAGCGCGAGGGGTGCAACCTCTTCAATACATAGGGCACCCCATGTCGCACTACAATGGGGAGCATTATGCCTCCCGCTACGGTCGGAAAGGTCCGGAGACCCCCGCCGCTCTGGCCAAAATACTAGCCGAGCTGTTCAAGGGAGAGGAAGAGGAGTTTCTTTGCATCAATCGTAGAGATGGGTATTCGATGTACAACCCTACCTGCTGGGTGAGTCTAACCCCTTTGCATTTACTTTTTTCACTCTTCGAGCCATTCTTAATGAATTCTCTGTCTGTTTATCCGTAATAACACTGGCGACAGATCACCGACGGGCTACTCAACCCCGCCTCGTAGCCAGAGAACCACAACCGGGAGCTAGATCCTGGGTTTGAAGAAGACCCGGACATATCCATGGTACTTGCGGAAGGGGTGTTTTATCAGACGAGCTATGATGGCACCGGAGTGGCCATTATTGATGATTATACTGGTCTTCTACCTGCTTCCACGTAAGTCATGAAGAAAAGAATCCCCTCAGAGGAGTTTCCTCACTCTGCCTCAACAATCGCACTGTCATAGGCTCCAAAGGGGAGGTGTCCGGCGCGTTATTCCACTCCGGGGGCGATTCCAAAGAGAGCGACTCCTGCGCCAAGCAGGGCATCAAAGAGGAAGGTCGGAGAAGACTCGACCGGCCCTTCGAATGAGAGGTACTGATTTGAAAGTATACATTAATAGTCACATCCAACTGTAACTTGTGCATTTGTCTTATACCAGGAGAAAGGTTCGTCGGACTGTGCCCAGGGATACAGCCAATCGTGCTCCCCACGACCGGGATTTAAACCCCACCGGAGAATCGGGAGCCGATATGGGGACAACTCCGGATTGTCCTTCGGCCGAGGGTTCGAAAAATATGTCCGTTACTAACTCGGAAGTGGAGAGCGCCATCAAGCATCGACGTTGTAGGGTGGTTTTACGAGACCCCCAGTTCTCGTAAGAGGCATTTAACGCCTTCAGCTCGGCTGACGCATATATCCGAGCTGCTCGAAATGGTCTTAGCAAAGCCACAAAGCAGTATTTTAGATGTGCAGGTAAGTTTTCTTTGTCCGAATAGGATAACCATATATCAGTAGCCCCCGAGACTGAAAGCAGTTGGTACAACTGATTTAAGGATCATTGTATTACCAGGTTCTTACAGAGAAGAACAACCTGCTAGCCTAGGAGCTGGAGTGGTGTCGGACACAGTTAAATGCTGCTATCGCCGAACTGGAAAACTCCAAGAAGGCATCCGCTGGTAATATTCCCTTCCATAGAGGAAAAGGAACAATGTATACCAGCTATGCTAATACTGTTGCTAATCTCATAATAGGGCCGTCAGATCAATATGATGAGAAGCTGAGCGCTGCGCTAGAGGGAGAGCAAAGGGCAAAAAAGTTGCATGCCGCAGGCGAGCATGTGCTGACCCAAGCAATATTAGAGAAAAACAAGCTTCAGGATGACAAGACCAACTTGGGTGAAGAGCTGAAAGATGTGCGGGGCCATCTAGCGAACTCCGTGAAGGAGAATAAGAAACTGCGAGGCGGCATATTCGGTATGTTTCAGAACTAACCTTTATAGTGGTTCGGAGATGAATGAAACTGATATAATTATGATGCACGTATATTAACGGGCCGTCCCAAAGAGGAGGTGTCCGGATCATCAAGTGATCTACTTCAGAGGCTGTCGCAAGTGCACGAGCAGGCTCGGCAGGCAAGGCGGAGTGTTGCCAAGGCTTTATGGCCATCCGCCTCCCCTCCAGGAAGTATGGAGGAGCTTGTAGAGCTGTTCAAGGGAGTGCGCCGGCGTATCCGATCATGGAAGATATCGGCCTGCCGGGAGGGCGCGCGAGAAGCCTGGGCCATGGTGAAAACGCGGTACACCAAGTCGAATCCTAATCGCATGGCCCGTGTTGGACCGGTAGGGTCAAATGGGGAAGAAATTCCCGTCAGTTTAGTATATGACCAAGTAGAGGTGGCCGCTAAATATTCCCAGCAGGATTGTAAGTTAGACCGCCTGCTGGACGGTATAGAGGAGGAAGTGTTTGAGTCCAAATGAGTATGTACTTTCCTTCTAGCTGAATTGTATAGCATATGTCATGGCCGACCTTTTCGCTTCAACCTCCGGACCCGAAGGTCCGGAGTGTTTCCGAATACCCACGCATCTGAATAGACCAGGGTATGCGTGGAAACTAGGCGTAGGGGTCATAGTTGCTTGAACAGACAAGTTGTATTCGGCTAGTTATGTTATATTACATTAAGATTGTAAGAAACATCTTCCATAGAGAATAGTTCCGTTGAGGGTTCCTTTCCCTGGGTGTGCATGTATTAGTGTACATGTCCGAATTGTGATGAGAGAATCACAGTGTATGTAACTTCTGGGGGTTCACAATGAGGTGAGTGCAAAAACTTCTTTAATTCACCTACTGAATATTCCCTTAAGAATGCTAGCTTTCGGCTTCACCCAGTCTGAGGTACACATCCGGATGACCCGGCAGTAGCAATCAGAGAGGTGCTCCCTTTATGCCCTAGCCGAACTAACGAGAACGTAGGGCATAAGCACAAGAGCCACGCAACCCAGCTTGGCCAAAATTAAAGTCATATCGATGCATATAATGGCGAGGAAAGTTACACATGGAAAAGGGCACATATGTGAAGAGCTTGATGCTCAAAGAATAATAACAAGCTTCTATCGAAGAAGCCCCCAGGCATAATGGACGTACATATTTGAAGATGTATACATCCGGGGTGTGCGGTCTAGCCGTATGGGAGCTTTAAAGCGGGAAAGGGAAAAAATAACAGAAAAAGAGAGAAAAAATAATGGAAACTATAGGGGAGAAGGAGACACACAAAGACTTCGACGCTAGGCATAGAATCTTTAGAGTCTGGCTGCGTTCCAGGGGTTCGGCTCGAGGCGATTGTTTGATGCATCACGAAGACGGTACGCTCCTCCGGTGAGGCCTTCATCAATTATGAAAGGACCCTCCCATTTGGGCTTGAGTTTGTCCTTTTTCTTCTCCCGTAGGCATAGAACAAGTTCGCCAATGTTGTAAGTCTTGGCCCGTACTTCTCTGCTTTGATATCTTCGGGCCTGCTGTTGATAAAATGCTGAACGATCTTTTGCGACGTCGCGCTCCTCCTCCCGGGCATCTAGGCTGTCCTGCCGATCTAGCTCGGCTTCTCTCTCTTCGTACGTACGGACTCAGGGTGAGTCATGGATAATATCGCAAGGTAACACAACTTCTGCGCCGTACACCATGAAAAAGGGTGTGTATCCGGTAGTGCGGTTGGGTGTGGTTCGCAGCCCCCAGAGTACGGAGTCGAGCTCCTCAACCCAGTGCTAGTCTGATTCCTTCAAAGACCGCACTAGTCTGGGTTTAATGCCGCTCATAATAAGACCATTGGCTCGTTCAACTTGACCATTTGTTTGTGGGTGGTAGACAGAGGCGTAATCGAGCTTAATGCCCAGATTAGCACACTAGATTTTCACCTCATCAGCTATGAAATTGGAGCCATTGTCGGTGATGATGCTATGTGGGACACCATAACGGTGCACCACATCGGATATGAATGCTATCACCGGCCCGGACTCGGCCATTTTGAATGGTCTAGCCTCTATCCACTTGGTGAATTTATCCACCATGACCAGCAGATATTTTTTCTTATGGCTTCCCCCTTTAAGGGGTCCGACCATGTCCATCCCCTAGACAGCAAAAGGCCATGTAATGGGGATTGTTTGTAGGGCGGTTGGGGGCATATGGCTTTGGTTGGCGAAGAGTTGGCATCCGACGCAACGTTGGACGAGGTCATGTGCGCCTGCTCGGGCCATCGGCCTATAAAACCTTGTACGGAAAGCCTTGCTGACAAGTGCCTGGGCTGCAACATGGTGCCCGCCGAGACCGGCGTGAATTTCTGCCAAAATTTGCCGCCCCTCTTCTTCGGAGATACATCTTTGAAGGACTCCAATAGTACTTTTCTTGTAGATCTCTCCTTCGTGAACTTTGTAGGCCTTTGAACGCCGGAGAATGCGGCGAGCCTCATTCTGGTCCTCTAGGAGCTCCTTCCTATTATGGTAGGCCAAGAATGGTTCGGTCCACGGGGTAATGACGGCCATAATGAGATGGGCCGACAGTGTTATTTCGGTGGCTGAGCCTCCGATGATATCGGTGTGTTCGCCATCGAGGTTTGTGTTCGGAACGGGACTGTCATTGCTGCCTCCCTCTTGCCACACCACGGATGGCTTAAAAAGCCTTTCCAGGAAAATATTAGGTGGGACGGGGTCGCGCTTAGCGCCAATGCGAGCAAGGACGTCTGCCGCCTAATTACTTTCTCGGGCGACATGATGAAATTCAAGACCCTTGAACCGGGCCGACATCTTTAAGACGGCGTTGCGGTAAGCTGACATCTTTGGATCTTTGGCATCAAAGTCTCCATTTATTTGAGATATTGCGAGGTTTGAGTCCCCGCGTACCTCCAGGCATTGTATTCCCATTGATACGGCCATCCGAAGGCCATGTAATAAGGCCTCCTATTCGGCCGCGTTGTTGGAGTCTGTGTATAATAGTTGGAGTACGTACTGGATGATATATCCAGTGAGGGACGTTAGCAAGACGCCCGCTCCTAGCCCCGCCAACATTTTGGAGCCATCAAAATGCATAACCCAGTTTGAATACGTGTCGTACTCTTTAGGGAGTTCGGCGTCTGTCCATTCGTCGACGAAGTCGGCCAGTACTTGGGATTTAATGGCTCGACGTGGTTTGTATGTGATGTCGAATGGAAGGAGCTCAATGGACCATTTGGCAATCCGGCCCGTGGCGTCCCGGTTGTTTATTATATCATTCAGTAGCACTTCGGAAGCCACCATGATCGAAAACTCCTGGAAGTAGTGTCGTAGCTTTCGGGATGCCATGAAGACTGCGTATGCTATCTTTTGATAGTGAGGGTACCGGGATTTGCATGGTGTGAGGACGGTAGATACGTAATATCCTGGCTTTTGGAGCGGAAATTTATGTCCGTCCTGTTCTCGCTCGACGAGTACGGCGCTCACTACCTGGTGTGTTGCCGATATATATAAGAGCATTGGTTCGCCGACGTTTGGTGCGGCCAGGATTGGGTTGCTTGCTAGAAGGGATTTTATTTCCTCCAGTCCGGCCGTCGCTGCGTCCGTCCACTCGAAGTTATCGGTGCGCCGTAGGAGGCGATAAAGTGGCAGTGCCTTTTCCCCCAATCTGGAGATGAAGCGGCTTAAAGCTGCCACGCAACCACTGAGTTTTTCGACTAGTTTAAGGTCAGTTGGCGTAGCCAATTGTGACAGAGCTCGGATTTTTGCTGGATTTGCTTCAATTCCTCTATTGGAAACGATGAAGCCCAGCAGTTTCCGGCGGGGACACCGAAGACACACTTTTCCGGATTGAGCTTGATGTCATATGTGCGGAGGCTGTCGAATGTGAGACGTAGATCGTCTATTAGTGTCTCGACGTGCCTAGTTTTGATGAGAACGTCATCCACGTAAGCTTCAACTGTCTTGCCAATCTGTTTCTCGAGGCATGTTTGAATCATGCGCTGGTAGGTGGCGCCGGCGTTTTTGAGCCCGAAAGGCATGGTTTTGAAGCAAAACGACCCATATGGGGTAATGAATGCTGTTGCGGCTTGGTCAGACTCCTTCATTTTGATTTGATGGTATCTGGAATATGCATCAAGGAAGCACAGCGAGTCATGTCATGCGGTAGCGTCAATGATTTGATCAATGCGAGGGAGGGGGAAGGGATCCTCAGGGCAGGCCTTATTGAGGTCTTTAAAATCGACGCAGAGGCGCCAGGATTTGTCCTTCTTTGGTACCATCACCAGGTTTGCCAGCCAGTCCGGATGTTTGATTTCTCTAATGAATCCAGCCTCGATGAGTTTGGCCAGCTCCTCTCCCATAGCTTGTCGATTGAGTTCGGAAAAGTGCCGCAGTGTTTGTTTGACCGCTCTACAAAAAAAATACACTTCCGTGATGATACGTGTTTGTCACAGTAGGTCACGTTTTCTGTCATGCATGTACATCCATGAAAAATTTATGACAGAATACAGATAGTCATACCTGTGCTGTCGTAGAATTGTTCCATGACATTACCAAAATTATCATCACGGAAGTGTCCACTTCCATGACGATAAATCGCGCGTCACAGAAGTGCTTTCGTTAACGGTCACCAACACGTGGCATCCTCCGTAACGGAACGCCGTTAAGCTATCGGGTCCGGTTTTGGATCCGACAACTCGTTAACAATCGGACCAATGGGGATTTTCCACGTGTAAAATCATCATTGGCCGGAGGAAACACGTGTTGCCTCACCGTTGGGACAGATGTCATCCACTCATTGGACAGGAGGCGCCTATGATAGGGCGACACATGGCACGGCCCAATAGTGGCCCATTCCGGTGAAAAAGGCCGGCCCAGTAAAAAATAGCAGGCCGGCCCATATAAGGCCTACTTGTGTCAGGTCCATTTAAGCCCACGGCCCATACGAGATGTGCCAATTCGCCCCGTTAACGGCCCGTTAAAGATTTGACACCATTGCAGCCCATCGTCAGTTCGAGCCCGTTAACAGCCCGCTATATATTTGGGCTCAATATCGGCCCGATGACATGTCGGCCTGTTAACGGCCCATTCAGTGGATGGGCCAATTTTCACAATGTACATCTTTCGGCCTTTTAGCGACCCATTTAAATATTGGGCTAATTTTCGGCCCGGTGTGTCTTTCAGCCTTTTGACGGCCCATAAATCAGTTGGGCCATTTGTAGTCAGACCTGAGTTTCGGCCTTTTAGCGACCCATTTAAGTGTTGGGTCAATTTCCGGCCCGGTGTGTCTTTCAGCCTGGTGACGACCCATATATCTGTTGGGACATTTGTAATCGGACCTGAGTTCTGGCCTTTAAGCGACCCATTTAATTATTGGGCCAATTCCCGGCCCTATGTGCCTTTTAGCCTGTTAACGGACCATAAATGAGTTGGGCTATTTGTAGTCGGACCTGAGTTTTGGCCTTTTAACGGCCCATGCCCTTTATGGTCCAATACCAGCCCGGTTTCTCTTCAGCCTGCTAAAGGCCCACAACACAGTTGGGCCATTTACAATACGACCTGACATTCGGCTTCTTAGCGGCCCATGCTCTTCATGGTCCAGTACAAGGCCGCTGTCTCTTTCGGCCTGCTAAAGCCCACAGTATAGTTGGCCATATGTAGCCCAAAGTTAGTAATGGCCTGCTAACGGCCCTTGAAATCAATTGGGCCCACCTGTTGCCCGCTTCGATGTCAGCCCGTTAACGACCCGGGAGTTAAGAGGGCCGACCATTAACTTTCGGCCTGGCAACGGCCCATTAACTTAATGGGCCCACTAAAGTTCGTACATGTCTTTAGGCCAAGTTAGATAATTTGAGCCCATTATGACGAGCAATTATGCACAGGACCAAAACCGATCAAGCAAAGGTACGACATACAGGGAAAAACGTTGCACATCCAGCATATATTACAGGAAATTACATCCACTGGGCAATCAAAGATTGATGCCAGTGCAAATAAATGAACAGAACCTAACGATCTACAACGTCACAATCTGCAACCTCAGCACGGATGACGCCCATAAGCATGTGGGCAAGTTCTTGCTGCTTTGCTACACTGTCTCTGAAAACATTGATCAGTTGTTGTGTTGCACGACTCTGCACCTCTGATTCCTCCACCATTTCCATCATTCCTTCAGCCATTAATTGGTTCACAAACATACATTTTTTCCGTTGCATTCGAGACAGAGGATACTGAACAGATTCAGATGGCGATTTTGGCAGGCTTGTATTATTGATAGTGGAGAGTGTCTCGACCACTGCATCATAACATAAATTAGGAGGGGAACCAAACAGATTAATCATGAGTTATTGGCATATTACCTGGCCTAGATTTATTGGAAAGAAACAATGGGGTTGCCTTGCTGTTTTCAGAGTTTGTCTTCTTATCTTCAGCAGCCTGCACCAAATTAAGACACTAGCATTGCTATCATTGGCCAAGTCAGATAATAGGAAAGCAACATTGGCAGAACGAACGTTTGGGCAACTAGCCAACACCAAATTAACACAATATGGCACAACTATCATCAACCAGGTAAGGTAATACGAAAGCAACATTGACAAAATGAATGAATGGGCAACCAGAGCAGCACTACAATTCAGTAATGTGCATGATATGAGATAGTACACTCATGCAGCTCAGTATGCAAAACTACCAGGCAATTTTCTTTACAAAAATCAACATTGGCGCCTTTAACATTTTGCTACAACAAATTTTAGATCAGACAAAGGTTGGATTCAAGCCGATTAACAAAATACATGCTGATGTAAAAATATAGTGATATAGGACAGGTACTTACATCAACATTGGAGCACGGAGAATTCCCGCAAGATGTTTTCCTCGAATACAATACCAATGAAGGAAATCTTCTATCATTTAACCTTATTTTCTAAAAGAGAGATGGGTAAGAAACATGTAGAAAATATGATCAGAATGCTATAAAATTTCATGATGCAAGGATACGCACACGCTTCTTAGAATGGAGTTGACATTATTTTGCTGGACTGGAGCGGACTAGTTCTTTGGCCACTGGAATCTGCTTATTATCAGTGGGAGTTGGGTTTCTCTCTGCCGGAGCAGTATCTATGAAAAATGGAGTTGGTTTATTATGTCCTGGCGTTTGGATCTTTTGCAAAGACCTGGTTTGTAACCCTTTAGATTCTAACATAGCCGTCTTCCCCTTGCATGCCTTATATAGAAGAATGGTGCTTCAATTATAAAACATGCTACAATGGAATAGGTACTAAAGAATAGAAAGGCATGACATATTGACATGTATTCCCTCCATCCGGAAATAAATGTCTAGGCGTATTTCAGTTCTAGATACATCCAGTTTTATCCATTCCTGTGACATGTAATCCGGACGGAGGGAGTATGATGTAAGAGCTAGGGATACGACAGGACAACACAGTAAAAAAACACTGAAAACCCACTGCAGAACCAAAGTAATCAAACCCACTGATATGAGATAGTACACTCATGCAACTCAGGATGCAAAACTACCACGCAGTTTTCCTTACAAAAATCAACATTGTGGCCTTTAATCATACATTTTGCTACAACTAAATTTAGATCAGATAAAGGTTGGATTCATGCCGATTAACAAAATACATGCTGATGTAAAAAATATAGTGATATACAACAGGTACTTACATCTGCATTGGAGTACACAGACGATACCAGTGAAGAAATTCTTCTATCTGTTAAGCTTATTTTCTAAAAGAGAGATGGGTAAGAAACATGTAGAAAATATGATCAGCATGCTATAAAATTTCATGATGCAAGGATACGCACACGCTTCTTAGAATGGAGTTGACATATTTTTGCTGGACTGGAGCAGACTAGTTCTTTGGCCACTGGAATCTGCTTATTATCAGTAGGAGTTGGGTTTCTCTGTGCTGGAGCAGTATCTATAAAAACTGGAGTTTGTTTATTATGTCCTGGCGTTTGGATCTTTTGCAAAGAGCTGGTTTGTAACCCTTCAGATTCTAACATAGTCGTCTTCCCCTTGCATGCCTTGTATTGAAGAATGGTGCTTCAGTTATGAAACATGCTACAACAGAGAGATGGAATAGGTACTGAAGAATAGAAAGGCATGACATATTGACATGTATTCCCTCCATCCGAAAAAAAATGGATGGATCTAGGCGTATTTCAGTTCTAGATACATCCTTTTTTATCCATTTCGGCATCATGTAATCCGGACAGAGGGAGTATGGTGTAAGAGCTTGGGATACGACAGGACAACACAGTAAAAAAACACTAGTTGAATGTAATTTTGTATGCTAGCGGAATACATACAGAAAAAACTAAGGCATCATACACGTGTATGATTGGGAAACTAAGATGGCATTGCAACAGAGCACTAGAACAACACTTCAATGTAAAAAAACATGGTATGGTAGACAGATGAAGTACGTACTAATGAATAACAATGCATAAGATATTGAGAAGCATGATGTCCAAATTAAGCAGATGGCATTGCGATAGAGTATAACGACAGTACTTGAATTTGAAAACATGTTATCATGAATGGAATAGGTACTGAAAAACAGGAAGACATGACATATTTACATGCATGATTAACATGCTAAGCACATGGCATTGCAACAGAGTAGATACACTCCAGGACATTATATGCATGTTGTACCCGTATCACGGGCCAAGTTAGAGCAAGGACCTTGTGGGGTGAGGAGGATTCAACATCTTTCTGCATGTCTTCTGAAGAACTGCCTTTACATGTTCCATCATATTGGGTATCATTGACATCAAGTTTATTGGCCTTTACATTGCTCCGTGAGGTTCTTGTGAATATATTAGTGTGTGCAATTATATCTGACATGCATGGAAAACAATCAGTAGTTAGATTTATGTAATGAGTGCCTGTAGGAGACGACATATATAGTAGGACTGGGGTTAACTAGCAACAACAGGTCTCAAAAACTAAAGGGAGAACACAGATGAAAGCTACAGAATATGTATCATTTGTACTCGAGATTAACTAGATGGCACACAAAAGTATTAAAGAACAACATAGGTAATAGTAGAAGTGGTATAGTACTATAATCACCAGCCTGTGGGATAGCATTGGCTGATGGATGATAACTATGGAACAGCGTTACCTAAAGAACAAGTATCTTAGCTGAACTATGGAACAACGTTAACTCCTGAAAAAGACCCGTAAGAGATCAGCATGAATATACAGTGAAATGTGATAATCTATTTTTGTAACACCCCAAATTTTTAACCATGCTTTATTAATTAAAATTTTTCCAGGAAATTAAAATTTCATTTTCTGGTTTTATCTTTTGATTTCAGAATCACTCTCTCCCTCTAAAACTTTGGAGTTTTTCCCTCTAAGTGAAATATTTTCAAAACTATTTTTTGGACTTGAGTGCATACTAAAGAACAATTCATTTATTAGTGGGATTTATTTCTATAATTATTTCCCTAAGCTTTATTTATTTTAAAATGATTTTTCATAAGATTTAGAGTCCCATTTGCACTACAACCATGTGATAAATTCATTTAAAGATTCCACCAAAACTTGGGGATGTCATGTGATGCTCCTACATCACTTTTATGCAAAAATATCTTTTAGTCATTTGATGATTTTGAGTTCTACCTCAAGTCTTTAAATCTGGTCCAGTTTGTAGTTTGCACTACAACCTATTTAAATATTTCTTTAAAAATTGCATAAAAATTTGGAGATGTCAGTAGATGCATATAATTCATTTCTGAGCAAAAACCCTTTGGTGTTATTTGGAAAATTTGAGCAAACCATCCTCATTTTCATTCTGGCCCAGCTTGGTGATTTGTACTGCAACCTTATGTTATCTTGCTCTTGTTGCCTTGGGATTTGTTCTGCTTATTGTCCACTCTAAAAAACCCTTAAGTCCAAGAGAAGAGCCCCATAGGCATGTTTTAAGTTGACCAGATTGCCCCTTACCTTTTCTGTCCAGATCTGAGTTTTCCCAAAACTTGCATTGGAAAGTTTCTTGCTTTACCAAACCAACTCCAGCACCATCTATTTGAATGAAGGAGACACCAATCTGGAGAGTTTTGTTGCCATCAGATCCCTTTAGATGCCCATGGCATTCTATCGAGCACCTTGTGTGCATGGCCAGATTTGGCATGGTTTTTAGTTTACATTGTGGACTTGACCCCCTGACCCAGCAACCATGTCAACTAAACTCCTAGCTACCTCTAACCTAACACTGTTAATTTCCAGCCTCATCCTATCCCTCCAACTTGCCCTGGCATTTCGCCGAACACCTGCCGTGCGTGTCCGGAGCGCGGCCAGAGCGCGCGTTTTACACGTGCCGCACCCGAGCCGCCGCGTCTTGCCCTGGCCCTTACTCGCCCGCAGAGCCGCGCCTCGTTCTCATCCGCTCGCAGAGTCGCCCTGGTCATCCCTGGAGCTCCACAGCGCCACCGTCAGGTCGGCCATGGCAGCTAGTGGACGGCCGCAGCAAGCCTCTGCCATGTACGGCGCCGCCCGAGCCACTCCAGCACGCCAGCTGCCCCTTGGAGCAGGCCATCCTCATCCGCTCGCCCTGCCAACCCCGCTAGCCTCCACCACGTCGCCCTGCCAGCAACAGAACGGTGGTTCGCCGGCGACCTTATCCGCAACCGCGGGACCGACGGCGCCGCCTATATATAGGCCCTTCTCTGACTCCCCTCGACATCAAGCAGCTCCAATCCTCTCTTAGAGCTACCCCAAGCCACGAATTGACCGGAAGAGGCCATCTCCTTCACCTCCGGCCGAGACGATCGCCGCCGCCCTTCTATCTATTCCGACACCACCAGAGCCCCTCCTTCCGCCCTATCACCACCATTGGCTCCACCATGACCCTAAAGATCATTTCCAGCATTCAATTTTGCCCGGAAGACGAGGTGTGCAAAGCTTCATCCTCTCCCGAAGCTTCCCCTCCGCCATGAAGGAAGAGCTACTCGCCCTCGAGCTCCGCCGCTCCCCTAACCTCCTCCAATGGATGCCCTTTGTCGCCGGCAATCATCGCCGGAGCTCGCCTCTGTCTCTGGCCCAGGCGCGCGGGGGGGGGGGGGAGAGATGACGAACCCGACAGGTGGGGACCACCTGTCGGTGAGCCAGCCAAAACCGCTAGTGGCGCAACCCTGCCGATACGTTTTCCCTCTGGTGGAAGCGTATTTCCATAAGTATGTCTCCCCTTCTCAGGAAACATATTCTTAGCCGATACGTTTTCTTTTTTCTGGTTTTATTAAAACATAACGTTGACTAAACTTTGACTGGGCTTATCTTTTTAAATAAAACTTCAAATGAATTGATTCTTTTTCTTACCTCTCTCAAATTTCACCTAGTTTATTTTAAGATTTATTTCAAAAATAATTAGGAAAAACTTTTGTACTGTTTTTAAAGTATGTGTTATTTGAATATTTTCGAAAATAGGATTTTGGAGGGGAGATTAAGACTTTCAAAAGTTTGGAGTGCACCTCACCTCTCCACACCTTGAAGGCAAGCATCTTAACTCAGATATGATACAAGTTGTGTGTTATTGCTAGAATATTTTAAAACCCCATCATTTTTTAAAATGTGGAGTGGCATTATTTCATGTGGAGATCATACATCATGGATATAAGCATATGGTAAAAGTCCTTTTCTGTTATGTATGTGATATTGGTGACAGTAGCCACTTCTCATGCCACATATGCCTGCTAATAGTTCGGATGGAGTCCGAAGGAAGGTTGTGTTCCGGTGAACACAATCCCGTGACATACGTCTCGTTGTGGCGAGAATGTGCCGTGAGGCATGATGGGGCATGAGGGGTGGTGACCCTGTCGGGAAACAATGAAAAGCATTGTTGTGCTAACCATGCAGGGAACACATAAACCTCCTGAGTCAACCATAGATCGAGTCTTGCTCCAGTAACCCCCATGCTTGTTTCGTACTACCACTTGTCCCTTCCGCTAGTAGGGTACGGTTTAGTAAATTGTCAACCCCTTTCTTGGCACACACCGTACAGAGAGGCCATGGTGGAAGATACCGGGTGCATCCGGTAGGCAGGCCACTTGGTCTGGGGGCATGGGTGTTTCCGGTTGGGACCGAGAGCGGGGCACCCCTTAGTAGCGCGCGGTATAAATTTGATCCCATGCTAATCGAGGTTGTAGCCTCCCCACTTAGAGTTTTGCTTGACAGGTGTCGTGGGTGATTCCAGACATCGGTAAGTTAGGCTGGTGTGTGCGGGTCAGGTGTGTTTTCAATTAAAAGGCCGTAAATGGAATTAGTCCCAATGGACTAATGGGATCCGTTACTCGTGGGTCGAGTGTCGGTCTTAGTGTCGCTCTTCGGAGGAAAATTTCTAAACCTGAACAATGATCATGAGTCGTGACACATGATGATTCTGACTATTATTATTATGGACTAACCATTTGTATTGTTTGAATTATTGAATATCCCTTGGACGGTTCTACCTCCTGGATATCCACCATGATTATTCTCATATAAGCCCTTTATGTGGTGTCGCTCAGACGCCCGACTGTGGCATGCTTGTTACTTATTTACTTTATAAGCCCTTTATGTGGTGTCGCTGAGACGCCCGACTGTGGCATGCTTGCTATTCATTTACTTTATAAGCCCTTTATGTGGTTTCGCTGAGACGCCCGACTGTGGCATGTTTTATATTATTACCCTTTCAAGGCGTCGCTTCAGACACCCGATCGGTACATTTTATTCTCTGATTACTTATTCATGTTTTATATGAATGACCTGCTTATGTGCATCATGAATTTTATTTTTGGGTCTGACTAAGTGATCGTGGTTTATTTCAATGCATGATTATCACCTGCCATGTTATACCTGTTTTTGTGATGTTTGCGAGTACATTCAAAGTACTCACTGGCATGTCCCTGGCTATTGTCTTGGCCAGATTTCTTGCTTGGAGAGGGGCGCAACGGCGACAGCCCCGGAACCTAGGCAATGGAGGTAGTAGCCGCGCGAAGATAGGAGTTATCCAGGTCAGCTGTTCCTGTGGGAAATGGAGTCCCGTAGACGCTGATGATCCACAAACTGCTTCCGCCATCAACCATTAGAAAACTTTTGTTGTACTCATAGACCAGAATAGTCTTGTACTGCAAATTTTATATTTGCTTGGAATTTCTGTATCAAGTGGGTGTCTAATCAGCTAACAGTAATCCTGGGGCTGGTGAGCACAAGGACCATTGACTGGGGAATTTATATCCTGGCAAACCGGTCCTCACAACCTTGGTATCAGAGCCAGGCTGACCATTGGCTAATCCTATCTTAGCCGGGTCGATAAACCTAGGTTAACCCTCCCACCAGACCTTAACCTCTCCACAACCATGCTTGCCCTAACCGATAGCCCACGCAGTGACCCTGACAACTTTTGGCAGTCGATGCCCGACCTATCAGACTAGCCCAGTAGGCTACACGCCCGTGATCGACATCTGAGTTACCCCATTCGCAAGCATGCGAAGGAAGACTCCGTTTTCTTTATATAAAGAGAACGTTTGCCCCAACCGACAATTAATATTGCCCCCACAACACGATATGTCATCCAACCCAGATGCTATACATGAGGCCACTCCGTGATCTTACCAAGCATCCTCACCTTGTGCACTGCCTTCACAGCCATTTGTTTTTCAGGTCGCACCTTGGGATTCATATAAAGACCCCAGATGCCACCCCGGGGGGATTTTATTAAAATAATTGTGGGATTTTGACCACAGTACCATGGGTTTTCCCCAGCCATCCTGGTACAATCTTTTCAAATCGAGGGTCACTCTCACCGCCTCGAAATATTGTACAGCCAGGCACACCCTGCAGGTAGACCCAAACCAAGACCCTATGAAAGTTCCCTTCATCGGGAAAATCCACACCCACTCCATCAATGACCTTAAAGATTGCTGCTTATGGAACGGTTACCCAGCTTCAATTCATGGTACCATATGCCAGTGAACGTGGCTATTTTTCTTCAAATAGTGCAGCAGCCAGAGAAACCACATCCTTTCCATACACCTGAGTAGAGAAAAGTCAGACGCTAATTAAGCTGGTGCGCTTTGTCACCGCTCAAGAGCGCTTGACCCAACAAGTGATGGATTTTCTCCAGACCCTTGCTGTGTAAAACCCTAGTCGCCATTAGTAGACCCCTGAGGGTCAGACTAAGAGAGACACCTTTTGTGAGTCACCCATCTGCTCCGAGTAGACGAGAGATATATCCCATTGCAAGGAATATTTTTCCTCGTGACATATAGCTTATTACCTGAACCGTCAGCACCGTGGTTATATCCGTTTGTGTATCGTTTGACTGCTTGTTGTGATAACTGTGTTGTGCTTTAGAATTTTCTGTATTAGTATATTGCAATGGTTGAAGTTGTTTCTTGTGATAGAATAAAATCGATTGTTTTTAATTATAGCAAATTTCATAGTGATGTTTTCTTAAAAGATCACTGCGATGAAAAATGTTTTTCCCAATAGAAATTTGATTTGCATGCCCTCTCGTTATACGACTCGCAAGGCGCATGCGCTAAGTACACTACCGCACATTCTTTTATCACCAAACCGATTACCTCACTAGTACACCACAGCTGCACCTTAGTTAGCAATTCTGTCGTGACCCCGTCTGATCATGTGTATGGTGTATCTGTTTTTCCTGTTACGATTGCCACATGGTACGGGTAATCTTTTTACAAAGTATGTCCTTAGCAAATCTCGAGGACGAGATTTTTCTTAAGGGGGGTAGTGTTGTAACACCCCAAATTTTTAACCATGCTTTATTAATTAAATTTTTTCCAGGAAATTAAAATTTCATTTTCTGGTTTTATCTTTTGATTTCAGAATCACTCTCTCCCTCTAAAACTTTGGAGTTTTTCCCTCTAAGTGAAATATTTTTAAAAATATTTTTTGGACTTGAGTGCATACTCAAGAACAATTCTTTTATTAGTGGGATTTATCCCTATAATTATTTCCGTAAGCTTTATTTATTTTAAAATGATTTTTCATAAGATTTAGAGTCCCATTTGCACTACAACCATGTGATAAATTCATTTAAAAATTCCAACAAAACTTGGGGATGTCATGTGATGCTCCTACATCACTTTTATGCAAAAATATCTTTTAGTCATTTGAAGATTTTGAGTTCTACCTCAAGTCTTTAAATCTGGTCCAGTTTGTAGTTTGCACTACAACCTATTTAAATATTTCTTTAAAAATTGCATAAAAATTTGGAGATGTCAGTAGATGCATATAATTCATTTCTGAGAAAAAACCCTTTGGTGTTATTTGGAAAATTTGAGCAAACCATCCTCATTTTCATTCTAGGCCAGTTTGGTGATTTGTACTGCAACCTTATGTTATCTTGCTCTTGTTGCCTTGGGATTTTTTCTGCTTATTGGCCACCCTAACAAACCCTTAAGTCCAAGAGAACAGCCCCATAGGCATGTTTTAAGTTGACTAGATTGCCCCTTACCTTTTCTGTCCAGATCTGAGTTTTCCCAAAACTTGCATTGGAAAGTTTCTTGCTTTACCAAACCAACTCCAGCACCATCATTTGAATGAAGGAGACACCAATCTGGAGAGTTTTGTTGCCATCAGAGCCCTTTAGATGCCCATCGCATTCTGTCGAGCACCTTGTGTGCATGGCCAGATTTGGCATGGTTTTTAGTTTACATTGTGGACTTGACCCCCTGACCCAGCAACCATGTCAACTAAACTCCTAGCTACCTCTAACGTAACACTGTTAATTTCCAGCCTCATCCTATCCCTCAAACTTGCCCTGGCATTTCGCCGAACACCTGCCGTGCGTGCCCGGAGCGCGGCCAGAGCACGCGTTTTACACGTGCCGCGCCCGAGCCGCCGCGTCTTGCCCTGGCCCTTGCTTGCCCGCAGAGCCGTCCCTCGTTCTCATCCGCTCGCAGAGTCGCCCTGGTCATCCCTGGAGCCCCACAGCGCCACTGTCAGGTCGGCCATGGCAGCTAGCGGACGGCCGCATCAAGCCTCTGCCATGTACAGCGCCGCCCGAGCCACTCCATCACGCCAGCTGCCCCTTGGAGCAAGCCATCCTCATCCGCTCGCCCTGCCAACCCCGCTAGCCTCCACCACGTCGCCCTGCCAGCAACAGAACGGCGGTTCGCCGGCGACCTTATCTGTAACCGCGGGACCGACGTCGCCGCCTATATGTAGGCCCTTCTCCGACTCCCCTCGACATCAAGCAGTGCTCCAATCCTCCCTTAGAGCTACCCCAAGCCACGAATTGACCAGAAGAGGCCATCTGCTTCACCTCCAGCCGAGATGATCGCCGCCGCCCTGTTGTCTATTCCGACACCACCAGAGCCCCTCCTTCCGCCCTATCACCACCATTGGCTCCACCATGACCCCAAAGATCATTTCCAGCATTCAATTTTGCCCGGGAGAAGAGGTGTGCAAAGCTTCATCCTCTCCCGAAGCTTCCCCTCCGCCATGAAGGAAGAGCTACTCGCCCTCGAGCTCCGCCGCTCCCCTAACCCTTTGTCGCTGGCAATCATCGTCGGAGCTCGCCTCTGTCTCTGGCCCAGGCGCGGGGGGGGGGGGGGGGGAAGACGAACCCGACAGGGTGGGACCACCTGTCGGTGAGCCAGCCAAAGCCGCTAGTGGCGCAACCCTGCCGATACGTTTTCCCTCTGGTGGAAGCGTATTTCCATAAGTACGTCTCCCCTTCTATGGAAACGTATTCTTAGCCGATACGTTTTCCTTTTTCTGGTTTTACTAAAACAGAACGTTGACTAAACTTTGACTGGACTTATCTTTTTAAGTAAAACTCCAAATGAAGTGATTCTTTTTCCTACCTCTCTCAAATTTCACCTAGTTTATTTTAAGGTTTATTTAAAAAATAATTACGACAAATTTTTGTACTGTTTTTAAAGTATGTGTTATTTGAATATTTTTGAAAATAGGATTTTGGAGGGGAGATTAAGACTTTCAAAAGTTTGCAGTGCACCTCACCCCTCCACACCTTGAAGGCAAGCATCTTGAACTCAGATATGATACAAGTTGTGTGTTGTTGCTAGGATATTTTAAAACACCATCATTTTTGATAATGTGGAGTGGCATTATTTCATGTGGAGATCATAAATCATGCATATAAGCATATGGTAAAAGTCCTTTTCTGTTATGTATGTGATATTGGTGACAGTAGCCACTTCTCATGCCACATATGCCTGGTAATAGTTCGGATGGAGTCCGAAGGAAGGTTATGTTCGGGTGAACACAACCCCGTGACATAAGTTTCGTTGTGGCGAGAATGTGCCGTGAGGCATGATGGGGCATGAGGGGTGGTGACCCTGTCGGGAAACAATGAAAAACATTGTTGTGCTAACCATGCAGGGAACACATAAACCTCCTGAGTCGACCATAGATCGAGTCTTGCTCAGTTAACCCCCATGCTTGTTTCGTACTACCACTTGTCCCTTCCGCTGGTAGGGTACGGTTTAGTAAATTGTCAACCCCTTTCTTGGCACACACCGTACAGAGAGGCCATGGCGGAAGATACCGGGTGCATCCGGTAGGCAGGCCACTTGTTCCGGGGGCATGGGTGTTTCCGGTTGGGACCGAGAGGGGGGAACCCCTTAGTAGCGCGCGGTATAAATTTGATCCCATGCTAATCGAGGTTGTAGCCTCCCCACTTAGAGTTTTGCTTGACAGGTGCCGTGGGTGATTCTAGACATCGATAAGTTAGGCTGGTGTGTGCGGGTCAGGTGTGTTTTCAATTAAAAGACCGTAAATGGAATTAGTCCTGATGGACTAATGGAATCCGTGACTCGTGGGTAAAGAGTACACCCTCCGCAGATATTAGCTATTCGAATAGCCGTGTCCATGGTTAAGGACTACAGTCTGGGATGGGTCGATTGTCGGTCTTCGGAGGAAAATTTCTAAACCTGAACATCGATCATGACTCGTGACACATGATGATTCTGACTATTATTATTATGGACTAACCATTTGTATTGTTTGAATTATTGAATATCCCTTGGACGGTTCTACCTCCTGGATATCCACCATGATTATTCTCATATAAGGCCTTTATGTGGTGTCGCTTAGACGCCCGACTGTGGCATGCTTATTACTTCTTTACCTTATAAGCCCTTTATGTGGTGTCGCTGAGACACCCGACTGTGGCATGCTTGCTATTCATTTACTTTATAAGCCCTTTATGTGGTGTCGCTGAGACGCCCGACTGTGGCATGATTTATATTATTACCCTTTCGAGCCGTCGCTTCAGACACCCGATCGGTGCATTTTATTCTCTGATTACTTATTCATGTTTTATATGAATGACCTGCTTACGTGCATCATGAATTTTATTTTTGCGTCTGACTAAGTCATCGTGGTTTATTTCAATGCATGATTATCACCTGCCATGTTATACCTGTTTTTGCGATGTTTGCGAGTACATTCAAAGTACTCACTGGCTTGTCCCTGGCTATTGTCTTGGCCAGATTTCTTGCTTGGAGAGGAGCACAACGACGACAGCCCCGGAACCTAGGCAATGGAGGTAGTAGCCGCGCGAAGATAGGAGTTATCCAGGTCAGCTGTTCCTGTGGGAAATGGAGTCCCATAGACGCTGATGATCCACAAACTGCTTCCGCCATCAACCATTAGAAAACTTTTGTTGTACTCATAGACCAGAATGGTCTTGTACTACAAATTTTATATTTGCTTGGAATTTCTGTATCAAGTGGGTATCTCATCAGCTAACAGTAATCTTGGGGCTGGTGAGCACAAGGACCATTGACTGGGGAATTTATATCCTGGAAAACCGGTCCTGACAATTTTCCATGCTTAGATGAATAACAAAGCCATAAATGTTGCACACAAGTAAGATGAGGGTACAACCTATCTGGCCGCCATCCATAGGAGTGAGCATCATGTGCTGACTTGTTGAGGGCCCTGCAGTTGTTGTGGCTGTCCATGTCGGGCAAGCGCATTCGATGCAGGGAATTGTTGAGTGGGGACTATAGCTCCCTTCTGGTGTATGCTTCCCTTGTTGGAGCAGCTGCGGTGAGTCGGAAGACGGTGTGGCTGAAGATGCAGATAACGCATAATGTTAAGAAGGACACATCTCTTTGATATGAAGAAATACACTAAGAGATCAACAACAAGGTACGAGAGTGGTCACACGTCTGTTCACTGAGACTAAATTGGGGTCAGACGATTTTATTTTATTTTGGTACTGTCCGATCTACGCCGGATGGCTTGATGGCCGTCTTGTGCCTCCCGGCTGACACTGTTAGGAATCTTCCCCGCAGAGCCAGCGACCGGCGGCAGAGCAGCTTGCCTCCGCCGTCCGTGGCCCCGGCCAAAACCCCGCTCCCCGCCCCACCGCACTGCCGTGGTTGCGCCGCCCCCGGGCCAATCCACAATGACTCCCCATCATCCAGATCCGGCGGCGGCAGTACCTTGAACCCACGCAACTCTAAGATAGCCATATAAGCGATGCTACCGCGGCAAACTTGCAGGCCCGCACCCTTACGTTAGAGACCAGCCAACCGACAACCTAGGAGCTCCGCCGCCTTGATGGGTGTTGCTTCCCATTGGGAATCGATTGGCCCATAATAAAAATTCAGACAACTGACGCCTAAATAAAGTGATTTGGGATGAGGGTGTGACCTATCTGGCGGCATGGTGAACTAGGCAGGTCCAGCTGCCGAGTCAGTGAGGCCGATGTGGTTGCGGAGGCCACCGGCGGCAGGGAAACAGCGATGTCGCGACGGTCGACGGCTACGGGGAAGCAGCACCGGGACTCTGGACGGATCCGAAGTTGGAGCCATTCCGGTGCCGTGAACAACGGCAGGGGTGAATCGGCTCCGGTACGGTTCACGCGGCCATCGTCGAGGCAGCTCCAGCAGCACGGAGTAAGAGGCACACGGCCCAGTGCACGACGGCAAATGGACAGCGTCTCCGGCATTAGGGAGGAGGGCGGCTGTGAAATTGGTGCGGTGGGGGGCGCCATGGAGGAGGGGCTGAGGTTTCACGGCTCGGGAGAACGAAGCTTCCGGGCAGAAGGTGATTTGGCGCCCACAAGGTATGAATGGGGGGGAATTGGGAGGCGAGTGGAACCATGTTTTACGGACGCATTTGTCTGAAATGTGAGGGGGAGTTATGGTTCTACCCCTGCCTTTAGGCTTCTCTGCTTGGGTTTGTGTACTGATGGTCGGGGATAGTAGAGTAACTTTGCTTCTCCCCAAATAGTGTGCGGGAGCGATTTCGGGCGAGGAGGGCGTGGTTTGAAATATAGTGGGCGCGAGCGATTTCGGGCGAGGAGAGCGTGTTTTGAAAAAGTGGGCGCGAGCTATTTCGGGCGAGGAGAGCGTGTTTTGCCGACCATGGTTTATGAATTATTCGCAAATGTCATTTCGGCCGAGGAGAAGGCGCGCTTGGATGAAGTTACGAACCTTCCCTCGATGCACAACGGGCCAATTAATGCGTCTCCCACATAGGACGGTAATTTCGCATCTCCCATTTATTTGCTCGGGCGAATTCCACCGAGCAGACGATGTTTAACAGTTTGTCGGGGGTTGGGTGCAACATATGCCAACGGGTGGCTTATCATGGTGGGAGCGAGTAGAACGTCGCCGGTGCCTGGAAGCGGGATGAGGCGCAGGCATGAACGCCGTCGAACTTTACCCAGGTTCGGGGATCTCCTAGGAGATAACACCCTTAGTCCTGCTCTGCGGGGTCTCCACATGATCACTAAGGCAAAGTGACTACAATGATGCTCCTCGAGCTGTATGCTAGAGGTAGGAGAAGGCAAGGCTAGCTCTTCTCCCTCTCTATGTATGTGTCTAGTCTAAACAGGTCCAAACCCTTTGCCTGGGTGCCCCGGGGGGTTTATATAGGCCTACCCCCCGGGGGTACAGTGGTAATCTAGCCGGGTGTAGGTCCCGATTGTCAGTGTCTCTGGTCGCCGACTGCTGGGGCCCGCCAACTTGGTGGGCCCCGCCGACTGGTAGGGTACAGGGCCGACAGGCCGTACCCGCAGATCACGGGTCTTGCCTGCTCCTGGTTACTATAGCCGTGGTGCTGATGATGCGTGCTTGTTCAGGGGGGCGTGGCTACAGTCCCGCCGTCTGGTGGGAGATCACTATAGCCACTCCGCGTCTCTTCTAGTTAATGGCACGCGGAGCCCAAGGAGAGGATCGGCCGTCTGCTGGAGGCCGGCTCCCCTTGGGTCCGACTGGTCCGGCCTTTGCCGTCTTCTGGGCACTCGCTGACCAGTAGGGCCCGCCGCCTGCGGGCCGTAGTGATAGGTCGTCGTGGGAGCAAGGTCTCGTCCATCAGCCGTGACGTCAAGGGTGGAGTGGCAACAGTGCCGCGCCGCCGGAGATCTCCGTCAGCGCTGTGCACTGTGGCCACGCCTGATCTAGGATTCGGGGGGGGGGGGGATGGGCTACACTATAGCCTCTCCCCGTCTTGTCATCTTAATGTGGACGCAGATTTGTAGGGCGCCGTGAGCCGGCTGCTTGGAAGCCGGCCTTCCTGGAAGTCGCCAACCAGGAGTCGGCCCGTCCGGGTGCCGTCTCCCGGGGCCAGCCGTCTTCTAGCAGTCGGCCATCTGACTTGCCGGCCACCAAAAGGCGGTACTTCATCTTGGTGTCTTGAGGGGCGCAGCCTGCCCCGATTCTTGGAAGATCTTGGGACTCGGGTTAGGCTACCCGTGGCCCATTACTCCGACAGTAGTCCCCGAAGCTGGTGAGGCGCCGCGGTGAAAGAACCAAGGAGCCTCAACAGTTTCCTCCGGGTGCTCTGAAAGGAAGCTTCGTCCATCTTATGGCAAGCCGCCAGGAAGGAGTCGGCCTTGACCACTCGGTTGGTCAGAGAATTTCGAATGTCACGGCGGGAACTAGGTGGCGTGCTAGCTAAGCCTCCTAGCCCGCCGCCTGGCATGGGCTCGCCACATGTCGTCACCCTGCCAGGCCAGCCTGCCAGCCCACACGCGCGATGGGACATGACAACAGTCCGGGCCCGCCACCACCGGGCCTCGGCAGGCGAGCGGATCAGCTACGGCCAAGGCGGGCGGTTGGACTCCCCCGCGGAGTTAC
Organism: Triticum aestivum; assembly: GCF_018294505.1. Classification (NCBI taxonomy): domain Eukaryota; kingdom Viridiplantae; phylum Streptophyta; class Magnoliopsida; order Poales; family Poaceae; genus Triticum; species Triticum aestivum. The sequence goes on from NC_057802.1 coordinate 34,549,893, forward strand.
TGCGAGCTGTAACTCGCGCGAGGAACGTGGAGTCATGGGCACTGTTAATCCCACGATCCCACGCTCGCCCCCTCGACTTCGTAGCTCGTAGGCTATAAGTAGGGGGAGGAGGGGGAGTGGCGAAGCACACACGCCCCTCCACCCTGCCTCGTTCTTGTCTTCTTGCCCTTCTTCTTCCTCTCTCCACCGCGCACCCGAGCCGTACCGTGTGCAACAGCAGCCCGTCCCGATGAGCTCATCCACTGTCCCCCCGGTGCGCTCCGGATCGTGGGACGGTTCTGAAATCCACGACGATCACATCGCCTTCCTCCGCGATACGCGGCGGCTGCCCAGCTAGGATCTTGTGAGGGTTCGCCTCGCGCCGGCGGGGGAGATTTCGCCAGCGCCGGAGGAGGGCGAGCGGGTCATCTTCCGCTCGCACTGCCTGCGCGGCCTTGGCCTGCCGGCAAGCAGTTTCTTCCGATACTTCCTGGAGTTCTACCAGCTACAGCCACACTACCTCACTCCAAACACGGTGGTGCTGCTGTCCGCCTTCGTCACCTTGTGCGAAGGCTTCCATGGAGTCCTCCCCACCATCGACTTGTGGGGAGAATTCTTCTACTCCAAGCTCGGCACCGATATGGCGGGCGTGCCGGCTCAGTGCGGCGCGTACATCGCCGTGCGGAGGTAGTCAGGCGACAACCCGTTCCCCTCCATCACGCTGATCAAATCGGTGAAGATGTGGCAACGGTCATATTTCTATGTGAAGGACATCTCCCCGGAAGGCAACCGGGTCAATCTGCCGGCTTACGCAGCCGGGCCAGCCGAGAGGCGGCCCAACTGGTCCTACCGGGCCAAGACCCTGTCGGCCTCCGGAGTCGCCGCCATCGCGTGGCTCTGGGTGCTGACCCAGTCGGAGGACCTGACCGGGCCCGACCTGCTAGCCGCCTTCGTGGCGCGCCGGGTGCTCCCGCTCCAGAGCCGCCGTCATCTGATCTGTCAGATGAGTGGGCACCGGGACCCAAGCCGGCTGAGCACCAAGGAATGCCTCACGCGGATGGCTGACGCGGTGAACTACGTGGCAAACTGCGAGCTCACGAAGGAGTGGCAGTTTGGCAAGGAGCCCTACTCGCGCACCAACCCCTCGCCTGTGGTAAGTTGTCTTCTCTTCTCTTTGTCTTTTCGTTGCCGAGTTCCGTCTGTCCGACTCTGACCAATTGGCCTTAGAGCCCTCTCCTCCAGCCGGCAGCCGACACCACGGGGCCAGAACGCCAGTTCGACCCCGACCGAGCGAAGAGCGACGTCGACGACCCTGACATGGGGGCGGCGGCCTTGGAGGCCGATGCCGAGGGAGGAGGCAACGAGGCAGGTGGCTCGGGGCTCGCAGCCATCCTCGAGGACTGGCCCGACGATGACGTGTGGGATGAGGCTCCGCACCGCCAGTCGGGCTCCAACCGGCCGAGCTCATCTGCCGCGGCGGGCACCAAAGGTGGCGCGATGAAGCGCCGGACCGCGCCGGGCTTGTACGGCAGCCGGCCGAAGAAACCCAGAGGCACGACCGCGGCGACCAAGCGGGACGAGGCGGCCGCGAAGGCTCTCCGCTTCCGCAAACCAGTGCAGACGCCCCAGCTGGTTTCCGCGTAAGTGTCGACTTGCTCTGGTACTTCCTTTGTCTTGTCTGTTCTTTTTTGATCTTTCTTGCCTTGTTTTTCTCAATCTAGAGCTCCCCTCACTCTTGAGAGGGCGGACGCCGCCTCCATCGTGGAGTCGGCGGAGGCCCCCGCGGCCACTCGGCGAATCGATCCGGCCGCCGACCTCCGGGAAGCGACGGAGCGGAACGCGCGGGAGACGTGTGCGGAGCAGGAGGCGGCCCGCCTGGCGAAGGCGGCGGCAGAGAAGGCGGAGGCATCCGCCATGGCGAAGCTGGCGGCGGCCGAAGCCGCTGCCAAGGAGAAGCGGGAGCGGGCCGAGGAAGCGGCGCGTCGTCAGACGCCGCTGGTCGTCGTCCCTCTGAGCTCTGCGCCGCCACCACCCGAGTTCATGGCGCCGACTGGAGGAGCCGGCGACCAGCGCTCGGCCATGGAGAGGGAGAGCGGCGATGCCCCCTGCCGGCGGTGATCGTGCTTCCTTCGGCGCCTGCAAGGGAGTCGCGGGACAAGCAGCCGGCGGACCCGCCCGCGCCGCCAGCCGGACGCGAGGTGGCGGCCCCGACTCCCAAAGTCCGCGCGCCATCGCGCCGCCGGTTGGTGAAGGCGGCTTCATCGCCGCGCCCACCGGGCATCAGCACCGCGAGTTCTTCGATCCCCGACGCTGATGCGTCCAGCGCCGCGCCAGTCGGTTGGGCGCGAGGAGGCGGGACGGGTCCGCTGAACACGGTGATCCTGGACATCCAGGCCAAGCTCCAGGCCGAGGCCAACACCCTCAAGCACTGCAACAACGCCTTCTTGGCGTCGCGCGCAGCTGTCCGGGTAATCATCTTGCTTTTTTGACTTGTGTTTCTTAGTGGGGGCACCAGCGCACCCTCTGGGTGTAGCCCCCGAGTTTCGGGCTGGCTGCTGAGCAGGCGGCTCAGAACTTTAATTTGCTAGCTCCGAGTACTAACTTTGTCTGATCTCATCAATGCAGGAGTATCACAACCTCCATGCGCACGTCTTCAACTCCAAGGTGCAGGAGCTGACGCAACGGACTGCCGACTTGGCGGAAAGCCGTGGTAAGTTCCCTTCTTACTTCGCAGGGGCACGCTAGCGCACCCACGGGCTGTAGTCCCCGAGATTCGGGCCGACTGCTGAGCAGTCGGGCCGGATCTCCCGGCAACTGTTATCTTCTTTTTGTTGCTTCTGATGACTTCTTCTTCGCGGGGGCACGCTGGCGCACCCGCGGGCTGTAGTCCCCAAGATTCGGGCCGACTGCTGAGCAGTCGGGCTAGATCTTCCCAAGTGACTTCGCTTCTCTTTTGTTGGTCCTGACGACTTCTTCTTCGCGGGGCGCGCTAGCGCGCCCGCGGGCTGTAGTCCCCGAGATTCGGGCCGACTGCTGTGCAGTCGGGCCGGATCTCCCGACAACTGTTCTCTCTTTTAGTCATAACCCTAACAACATGGCACCCACCACCACCCCACTGCCACCACCTTAACCCTAGCCACCCACCACGCCGGTGTCTTGCCCACCTGACCGTGGGATCTCTCATCTGATCGGCTCATTCTCTCCGGTGCACCTTCCTCTCTCTCCTGGTTGTCTTCCTCATGGCGGTACACACTTCCAGCTCTTTGGGCTTGGATTTTGGCCCGGGGATGGACTTGGTAGATGAGATCAAGCGCACGTTCAACAGATCTGTGCACCCGACCTCTGACTCGGGACACTTCACGATGGTGGTTTCGTTTGCCCGACACTCTTTCCGCTTGGATGAGGATAATGTTGGCCTTGCCCTGGAATCTGCCATTGGTGGATATTGCTCTCAACTCAAGGTATCACGACTCACTGATCGGGTTTTTTCATTCACGGTTTCTTGCAAACAAGTGGGATTTTTCATTCTTCATCAACTTAGCTTTTTTGCAATCAATTCAAGTGTTATTTTCATCTCTGGGGCCATGGAGGCCCCGATTGGGAAAAGGAATTTCGCCTCTGGCAGGCTGAATGTCAGCAGGTGTGGACCTTAGTTAGTCCAACCAAACGTAGAGTTACTCTTGGGATGCAGGCTATGAAACATGGGCCTTCTAAATCTTCATTGCGTTCTAACTCCTCTGGCCATCCTAAGAAAAACCTACATTTTGCTACGTTCATCAATTATCCTGCTCGTAAAGGTTGTAGTTATCATCCTTCGTCAACAGAGGTGTTGACTGTTCGAGAAGCTGGTTACAATGTATCATCTCATGAAGCCATCAACACTTCGTCGCCTTCTCCGGTGACGGAGACGGCTGTCTCGTCATCTCCGGTGATCTTGTTTGGTTCGTTTCAATCTTCGCCCGAATATCCGGTGTCTGTTGGCGGCAAGTCCGGATCTCCCGCTGGTTTGAAATTCATTGGATCAGATTTTGTGGACATCCCTGAGTCTCCACCTTCGGTTAGACATGGGCCTGGATTGGAGGCCCGTATCATTTTTTCCTCAGCCCATTGCTACCTCTGATGATGAGGATGACAGTCCAGCCCATGGAGACTCTCCTGTTTTCGAGAAGCTGCCCCAATCGCCACAGGATATTGTCAACGATTTACAGAGCTTTGACGATATGATCGAGAATTTTGCTGCTACGTTTTGGGACTGCCAACATTGCCTGGGTATGGGCCACCAGACAGAGACCTGCACTAACCGGATTCGGTGTAGAAATTGTATCCAGTCCGGTCACATTAAACGGGATTGCACCGGCCAACCACCCGATTCCTGGCTCTGGGTGCCAAAAGTCCCATCCAAAGGCTTTGGAGCTCGTGCCACGAAAGACAACCCCTTGGCCTCTTCGGTTTCCCCAGACCAGACGCCTCCACCCCCTAAAAAACCCAATCGCCCACCTCCCACCCATCGCCGCCAAGCTTGCCATTGCCATCTGCCATCCGTGCTTCCACTGACGCTGCAGAAGCTGAGCCGCCGTCGCCAATGGCGGTTTATGCGATCGACCCTCATCGGTTCGTCCCTGCTGGATATGACATTGTCAACGGGAGGGGGGGTAGGATCGCCTTCCAAGGACCTTCTACACCCCGGCTATTCCACCTCCCCGCTCGCATGAGCATTATATGGTGGCCATCGTCGAGCCTTTACCACCAGCGCATCTGGTTGCTATCCGTCGGCATCAGGTTCTTGATTTTCTTGTTCAGACTATGCATATCCCAGTGTTATCTGCTCAGACATGGTTCCAAGGGGTCGGGCTTTTTGAGATGGAAGATCCAGTAGTGAGGGGTTCTTTTACTCAGCATCCACCTTTTCCACTCGGTCTAGTTGAGGATTGGCAGGAGTTCTTTGTCAGGTCTATTCCACATAACCAAGAAGAAGGTTTCAGAGCCATTCATGGTCATCGTACTGGCTGGTTGATGTTCATCGGAGTGCCCCTAGACTATCGCAATACACAGTGTTTGGCGGATGTAGTAGGAACCTTTGGGCAGTTTCATTATTGGAATCAAATGGATCGCCGTCTTGTTCGATCCCTGGTTAGAGCTTCGTTTCCTGATAATGCTCTGGTTCCACGATCTATTGTCTTTCATGACTTCACTACTTGGGGAGGAACTGTGGTTTCATGGACTGCCGTTTTCTTCATTCTCACTGGAGAATTTGCCGAGGCAATGATACTTGCGGATGAGGAACCAATGCCTCTGGATGGTAATCCGCACCCCATGCCTGAAGTTAACCCCCCACAACCCTTTTGGGCCATGCCACCATATCCAGCACTCGGTTGGAACGCAGTGCCACCCGGCCACAATGATAATCATTTCCAGAACGCTGGGGGCTGGGGTGAAAATGAGAATAATGTTGCTGGATGGGGCCCTTGGGAGGAACAAGTTCAGCAACCACCGCAGCAACATGTCGATGAACCTGTTGATCAGCAGAAAGAGGCCCCTGAACAGAACTCGATGGTTCTTAATCCATCCCTTGACTCAGACAATGACATGGATTTGGAAGAAGTCCAGCAGCCCATTAACCCTCTGATGGCGCAGCACCCAGGGGGAAATCTTGATCCAATCAAGCTTGGCATCGTCAGAGTTGTGTATGGTCCTGTGCTGCCTGCTCATCTAATCTGGGAGAGGTCTTTTCGGTCCTTGTTAACTGAATTTCTCATCAGAACTGTCCCAGTTTCACCAATGAATCAGCAATGGTCGTCTTGTCTCACGTCATGCTTCTGGCCCGATCACTTTGGGAACAAATCTACTTATCTGCGGCAGCTTGCCGGTCTAGCGAAGCCTGGCTCTTCGGTGGTTATTCAGGAGATTCTTTCCGAGCCTGCTGATGCTGCTGACGGGTCACAGTTGCCACCTATTGATGATGTCCAGTCTCGCCACTCTGAGGAGGATTTCCAGTTCACATCAGTCTTACCTGCAGTTTTGGGAAAGCGTGGACGTGAAGCCCGGCGTGGTCGTCAATCCTCTGTTGCCGTGACTCCACCTCCAGATTTCTCGGTCCGGCGCATGACTCGTAGTGCGGCGAAGGCCACCGGGTATAAACCATCTTCTGCAATCATCGTCAAGGCAACACCATTGAGGCGTCTACGGGCTAAAAAAGCAAAGGTGGTAGATGAATCTGAACCTGAAGATGCCACGCGCGCGCTACCTCCACCGACCCCAATTGTTGATCTGCAGGCAGTTGGCGCTCGCCTGGGCATCCCTGAAGATCAGTTGACGCTGGAGAAGCTTACGGCTTCCCCAAAGAACTTCTCCTCAAGCTCAGTTCCTGATGATGAGTGAAGTTAGGCTGCATGATTGGTGCCAGAGGCGTGTTGCCTGGCTTAGTTTTTCTTTTGTTGGTGCCGTTGGTTTATCTGAACTTGTTACTCTGGTTGCGCTTTTGGCTCTGGCGGCTGTGGCCCTGGATATTGCTAGGTTAGGCTTAGCAATTCTTGTTTTATTCCGACGAGTTTATTATGGATAGTACGACTTATCGTAATTGGCGTGTTTTCTGCTGGAATGTGCGTGGTTTGAATTCCGAGGCTCGTCAGCGAGATGTGAGAGCTAAGATCGAGGAAAGTCAATGCTCTATCCTGTGCCTGCAAGAGACGAAGTGTGGTAGTTTTGATATACGCAAAATCAGAGCTTTCTGCCCCCGACGTTTTGGCACCTTTGTGTTTGCCCCGTCTGTTGGTGCCTCTGGTGGTATTTTGGTTGTCTGGAATTCAACAATTTTCAATGGAACTCTGGTTCAGATGCAGAGCTTTGGCATTGTGGTTTCGTTTCAATTTGTTCATAATACGGAGAGATGGACTCTGGTGTCAGTCTATGGACCTTGTGATGGTCCCCTTCGAGATGATTTTGTTAGTTGGCTGTATCATCTTCAAATTCCCACTGATGAAAATTGGTTGTTCCTAGGAGATTTCAATTTCATTCGTTCTTTGGACAACAGAAATAGACCAGGGGGTGATGTTAATGACATCTTTCTGTTTAATGAGATTATTGGACACTTGGGTCTGCTTGAACTTCCTTTGAAGGGCAAGAGCTTTACTTGGTCCAATATGCAAGAGCAACCACTGTTAGAGCAGCTGGACTAGTTTTTCACAACCTCAGACTGGATTTCTTTCTACCCTAATATAGTTGTCTTTCCCTTGGCAAAAACCTCTTCCGATCATGTCCCTTGTGTGGTCTCTATTGACACAACTATACCCAAGGCAAAAAAAATTAGGTTTGAGAATTTTTGGGTGGATATGCCAGGGTTTATGGATTGTGTCAGGAACCCTTGGCAGCAACCTGTCTTTGCTGATCTGTCTGCGTCTGTAGTTTTTTCCACCAAGTTCAAGCGTTTGCGTCATGCACTTAAAGCCTGGAGTAAGAACCTGTCGTATCTTAAAAGGCTAACCTTGGACTGTAGTAAGGTGATTCTGTTCTTTAATGGCTTGGAAGAAATTCGGCCTCTCACAACGCCTGAATTTAATTTTCGGAAGATTTTTAAGCTTCATCATGAGAATTTGCTTAGAATCCACTATATTTATTGGAAGCAGAGGTGCACGATACGTTATATTAAGGTTGGGGAGGAGAATTCAAAGTTTTTTCATGGCATGGCCTCTGAACGTTTTCGCAGAAATGCCATTGCCAGTCTTTCAGTGGCTGGTGGTGATCCAGTTTCTGATCACTCACAAATGGCGGGAATTCTCTGGTCATCTTTTAAAAGCAGAATGGGCCAGGCCCAAGGCATTGACATGGGCTTTGATTTGCCCAACCTCATTCACCCTGTGGCTGGTTTGCATAGTTTGTCTGAACCTTTTTCTGCTGAGGATATCAACTCTGTTTTGAAGGATTTGCCTACTGATCGAGCTCCTGGGCCTGACGGGTTTAATAGTTTTTTTCCAGAAAATCTTGGCCCATCATTGAGAAGGATTTTTTAAAACTCATTCAGGATTATTTTGATGGGAAAATTTCCCTGGAGAATATCAATGGCTCTCTCATCACCCTCATACCAAAGATGCTATCTCCTGAGGGACCTCAGGATTTTAGGCCAATTTCTCTGACCAACACATGTCTCAAGTTCCTCACTAAGTTACTGGCAAACAGGTTACGGAAGGTGATTCTTAGATGTATTCACAAAAACCAATATGGATTTCTGAAGAGCAGAGCCATCCAGGACTGCCTCGCCTGGGCTTTTGAATACATCCACCAGTATAAGCAGTCAGGGAGCCCTACCATCATTCTGAAGATGGATTTTGCAAAAGCCTTTGATACTGTGGAGCATGAGCTTATTCTGCAGATCCTCCAGCATAAAGGCTTTGGTGCAAAGTGGATTGCCTGGATTAAAGGGACACTCTCTTCTGGCTCTTCCTCTGTTCTTCTTAATGGGGTGCCTGGTAAAAAGTTCAAGTGCAAATGTGGGGTCAGGCAGGGGGGCCCACTCTCCCCACTTCTGTTTATTATTGCTGCTGATCTTCTCCAATCTGTGGTCAATGATATGCTGGCTAGGGGTGTTTTGACACTGCCTATACCTTCTCATGATCCTGACTTTCCTATTATCTAGTATGCTAATGATACAATTATTGTCCTCTCTGCAGTGGAGGATCAGTTGGTTGCTCTCAAGAACATGCTTCATATTTTTCAAAAATCAACTGGGATAAAAGTGAATTTTGGTAAGTCCTCCATGATTCCAATCAATTTGGAGCAAAATGAGGCACAGAGACTATCCAATATTTTGGGTTGTAGGTTGGAACAGGTACCTTTCACATATCTTGGCCTGCCTCTTGGTACTACCAGACCTAAGATAGTGGACTTAATGCCTCTGGTGGACAGTGTCGAAAGGAGACAATCAGTTAGCTCTGCTATGCTTAATCAAGGATCAAGGCTGCACCTGCTCACATCTTTCCTCACCTCAATGCCCATATACTTCCTCTCCAACCTTCATATTCCTCCTGGCATAATTAAACAGTTAGACAGGATCTTCAGACAGTGCCTTTGGAGAGGAAACTCTGATGCTCCTAAGCAATCTTTGGCTGCTTGGGATTTAGTCTGCCGACCTAAGGACAAGGGAGGGCTAGGTACTCTTAACCTGGCAATTCAGAATCAAGGCCTACTTCTCAAACATCTGCATAAATTCTATAATAAACAACAAGTGCCATGGGTTCAGTTGATTTGGGACAGTTATTATGATGGAGTGGTGCCCCATGCAACTATAATCACTGGTTCATTTTGGTGGAAGGATATCCTCAAGCTTGCTGATCATTATAAATCAATTGCCACAGTGCAAATTAACATGGGTGATTCTGCTCTCTTTTGGGTTGATGCCTGGCATGTGGGAGGTTCTTCTAGGCCTTTGAACTTGAGGCTTCCAAGATTATTTTCTTTTGTTCTGGATGAAAAGCTCTCTGTCACAGACTTCATACAAAACCAGGATTTGTTTTCCATTGTCACAGCCCTAGAATTGCTTGTAGTTAATTGCATGAAAGCATTCATGTCATCATGTTTAATTCAAATGAATTTGAATTGGGGATGACCAAACCCTAGCAAAAAATGAATTCAACTAGGTTCAAAATAAAATATTTTCATTAAACCCAAAATGCCTTTCAAAAATGTTCATCATTTCTCGGAAATGCTAGAAGCAATAACCAGAGGTGTTGCACATTTTTCCATGACATATTTGGGCTCTGAATTAAATCATATAGTATTTGCATTTGGGCATTTAAATGCTATTAAATATTTTAAATGCTCAAATAATCATCAACTAAAAATGTTTGCTGTTGGTTATATTCCAAAAAGTGGCATTGAGCAGTTTGATGATTTTTGGATCTGTTTAAGTAATTTTAATAAAGCCCTAAAGACTACAGAACAATAGAAAACAGAAACTAAATTAGGAAAGAGAGAGAGAGAGAAGTACCTGGCCACTTACCTGGCACAGCCCACCTGCCAGCCCACCAGATGGCCCAGCACTGTAGCTGGCTCAGCCCAGCCGCCGCATCATCTTCAACCTCCTGCGAGTAGGCAGGAGGGCGTGTGCTCGCCGCACGCGCGCGCCACCTCCACCCTGCCTGGCTGCCCCCTCGTTGCCCTGGGCGCCTCCCGCGACACCACGCACACCCCGGACCCTCTCACTCTCTCTGGACCCCTCCTCCTCCTGTGCTCTCCCTACCTCTCGTCACCGAACGCACCTGAGAGCGCCGCTCGCCGTAGCCATGACCACCGGCCACCCCTTGTCCCGTGATCATGCCCAGCAGCTCCGCAATCGGGCACCACATCCCCAAGCCGAAGGAAACGAGCCGGAGGACTTTGCTTCGTCGCCAACGTCCTCGTCTTCACCGCCGGCGCCCGGAGATCATCTCCGTCGATTCGTCGGTTTTCGTCCGTCCCCGAGGCCACTGACCTTCTGCGCCGCCTCCCTGTGAGCTCCTCATCTCTCCTCTTTGCTCGCCCCCTCCGTTCCCGTCCTCTATCCATCGTTCCACAAGTGCCCGAAGCCCGGCTCCGCCGGCCATGATGCCGCCGTGGCCACTGTCACATAGAGCTGCAACCGAGCACATAGTCGTGGTCAGCGCAACGCTAGAAGCCCAAAACCCCCTCCAGCTGCCCCTGCCGTGCTTCGCAACACCGAAACCGCCGAGACCCGAACTCCGGCCGCCGCCTTGCTCGCCGCCGGCGCTGCTCCCGGCCACCCCGCTGCCTCCCGTCCGGTCCTTTGGATGCGGACGAGAAAGGGCTACCCCCCGGTGCCCTTAGCTCACCAAACCACCACCCGTAGCTCAAATCCGAGCCGAGCCGCCGTCGTTTGGTCGCCGCCGGCAAGGCTCCGGCGACCGATGATGTGGCACCGTCATTAGGCGCTAACACCGCTGCTTCAACCGCCCACAACCACTAACAGTGGGCCCCAGGCCTGGTCAAACCCCAGTAAGCGCTGGGTTTGACCGGGATCAGCCCTGTGTCGCTGACGTGTGGCCCCCACATGTCAGGTTTGAGCTGGGTCAACCCAGTTGACCGCTGACACAGGCATGACGCAATTAATCCTTTTCTGGATTTAAAATAATTCAGAAATTGCAGAAAATGCCCTAAACTTCTAAAATTCATAGAAATTCAACCGTAGCTCAGAATGAAATAATTTATATATGAAAAATGATCAGAAAATCCAATCTATCCATCTGTACCATTTTCATGCATGTTAGAACAATTTAAGGCTGCTGTTTAGGACAAATCATGTAAATGGCATTCCACATATGAAGTTTGAATTTGAACCTAAGGTTCAAACCAACTCCAGTTAATATGTTGCTAGTTGCATTAGCTCAAAACGCATTCATATTGCCATGCCATGATCATGCATCATATTGTGCATTGCATTGATTGTATTTCTTCTCTGTTGCCGGTATTTGTCCCCTCTCGGTAGACGATGTTCCGACGTTGTGATCGTTGACACTAATGAAGACTCAATGCTATCTTCAGAAGTGTCAGGCAAGCAAACCCCCTTGTTCATTCCGATACAATCCCGCTCTCTCGCTCCTGCTCTCTTTTACCGCATTAGGACAACAACGCTTCAACTGTTACTTGTTGCGGTAGTTGAACCCCTTTCCTCTGCATGACCTGTCATTGTCACAGTAAATAGATGAAACACACTAGGATGAGTAGGAGTTGTTTGAGCCCTGATGTGCCTACTCATTCATGCTTGTTTGTCATGCCTGCTATTGCTTAGAGTTGTGTCAGGTCTGATTCATCGGGAATGAATTGGAAAGTTGTGAACATGTCCTACTGTGTGAGAGCTAAGTGTGTGAACACGATTTGGTAAAGGTAGCGGTGTGAGGCCATGTAGGAGTACATGGTGGGTTGTCTCATTGAAGCCGTCCTCAAGAACTGAGTTCTGTGTTTGTGATCCATGAACAGTTACTACCACACATTGGGTTCCGGTAACTCGACCCCTCTCGGCTTATTAACCGCCTCGATCTCTGTGCAGGAGTTGCAACTAGTTTCTGGTGTTTGTAGGTTGTGTTAGTAGTCTACCAAGTGGCACCCGGTACAGGTGGGCTTGGGACAGACTAGGCACACGTGGCCTGGTGTACCGAGTGGCACCCGGATGGTGGGCTCGGGAACCCTGCACACATCGTTTGGGGCCGTGAGCGACACCCCGGCCGGATCTCCTTGCGGATGGAACCCGAATAGGCGATAAACCTGGACGAGAGACTTGTGTGGTTAGTCAGGTCGTGGCCGACTCCCTCGCCAGGCTTCCGCTTGAAGGTTGCTGAGGTACACGACGTGTACATGGTGGTAAGTGGCGAGAGCGTGTGTGACGAAGTACACCCCTGCAGGGTTAATATGATCTATTCGAATAGCCGTGTCCGCGGTAAAGGACTTCTGGGTTGCCTGTACAGTTCATAGAAAAGTGAAAGTGGATACTCTAAAATGCGCAAGATAAGCGTGAGTGCTATGGATGGCGTTCTCGTAGTGAGAAGGGAGCGGATCCATAGTGGTGTATTGATATGGTGAATATGTGGACTCGTGTGCGCCACCTCAAAAGAGTTGCTTGCAATCGTAGTTCAGGTTAGCCACTGAGTCAAAGCTGGCTTGCTGCAGTTAAACCCCACCACCCCTTTTGTTTATACCGATGCATATGTAGGTAGTTCTGATGTAAGTCTTGCTGGTACATTTGTACTCACGTTTGCTTATTTTATGTTTTGCAGAGAGACGTCAGTCTCGCTAGTAGTTCCGTGTGGACTTCGACGTTTAGGTTGTTACCTCAGCTACGATCTTGTGCCCTCGGCAGGATCTGGTAGATAGTCAGGCTTCTCAGCCTTTTTCATTTGTAGATGTCTATAGTCAGACATGTTAAGCTTCCGCATGTGCTTTGACTTGTATGCTCTGAATGTTGGGTCATGAGACCCATGTTTGTAATATCTGGCTCTTCGGAGCCTAATGAATAAATACTCTGAGTCGTAGAGTCTTGTTGTGATGCCATGTTGTATTTACACATATCGAGCATATTGTGTGTATGATTGAAATGCTTGGTATGTGTGGGATCCGACAATCGAGTTGTCTATCCTTAGCAGCCTCTCTTATGGGGAAATGTAGTCTAGTGCCTCCTTGAGCCATAGTAGTCCGCTATAGCCCGGTTCACCGGAGTCCTGCTAGCCCAGCACTACTGCTCTGGACACTTGACTGGCCGGCATGTGTTTCATCTCGTTCCTGTGTCTGTCCCTTCAGGGAAATGTCACGCGGTGACATCCGGAGTCCTGCCTAGCCTGCTACAGCCCGGGTTCCCGGAGTCCTGTTAGCCCAGTGCTACAGCCCGGATTCGTACGCTGCTGACCGACACGTTCGATGTTGATTCATGTATGCCTGTCCCCATACGTTAGTGCCGCTTTGGGTTCACGACTAGCCATGTCGGCCCGGGTTCTCTGTCATATGGATGCTAGCGACATTGTCATATACGTGAGCCAAAAGGCGCAAACGGTCCCGGGCCATGGTAAGGCGACACCCGTGGGAGTACCGTGCGTGAGGCCGCAAAGTGATATGAGGTGTTACAGGCTAGATCGGTGTGACTTGGAATCGGGGTCCCGACAGGTTTGGTATCAGAGCCTGACTGCCTGTAGGATTACCAAGCCAAACTGGTCGAAGTTGAGTCTAGAAATGCTTTAGTTATATAAGGTAATTGATTGTGGAAGGGAACGTCAGGCTCTTTTACTCCTTTACCTTATGCCCTTCTGATCTGAGTCACCCTCTTCTCTTCTACGGGGATTAAGAACTAGGCTTCTCATCTTTCTATCAGGATCACGTGTTACTAATCCGTAGACTCATAGGATTGTTGGTCTGAAGCCTCAGTTCAGTTTCTACTACTTCCGTGTGTTGATAGCTGATCTCGGAACCTTGATATTATGATGTTGAGTGGTTATGCCACCATTTTGCAGGATATCTCAAATCCTTTTGAGCTTTTACAGCCGTTATGTTGTCCGAGTCATCCCAGGTTTCTAAACAATCTGATGCATTTGCAAAATCCTTTCCCTCTGTTTTTGCGTCCCTTTGGGCCAGATTAAGCACACTATCGGTGCGTTGAGGCACTCTATTACCTCGGTATATATGTTGGAGCTATTATTATGACCCTAGGTGTTTTAGGGAGTCACCTAGTAATCTAGCCATGTTTTGTGTTCCCGGTGTGATGATTCTGGCCATCTTTCCCGAAAGCATCCCGTGATGCCACTTAGTTAGTAGGCATTCTATTTCTGGGTTCTCGAACCCAAGATTTTCCCCACTTACTTCATGTTGATAGTGTTTGCTAGTTCCTTTAGGATATTAGCAACCTTTGCGATAGTCCTCGAGGTCCGTGGTATCTCATTCTTCCAATACCATGAACCATTATGGCAGAAGTTCTTTTAACCAAAAGATCACAACCAGGGCGCTCTTGAGGAGTACTCCATTCATATTGTGACTCTGTCAGTCCTTCCTCCTCTGCATGGGTTATCCGGAAGAAATATGTTGAATTTGTTCGACATACTAATTCATGCATCCACAACTTAGAAAAACATATGTTCCTTTGGGTTGTCCCACTTTAGTTATTTTCTGGCCCTCGTCTATCAATTGATAGTCAGGAGTAGTCGTGCACTCGTGTTCATCGATGCCTATTACTCTTGTGGTCTGTCAAGCCGTTCTATTTCAGAATGACTAGGAGAACAAACTCCAGAACCTCGTCCATATCTAGGATTGGGTCAAAGCAATTGTATTCCGCAGACCAAAAGGCCAATCCAGCTTTTGCTCTGCTCTACCTTGGAGCGTTGCCATCTTTATGTCAAGAGTGTCATGAGAATTGCACCACCTCTTATGAATTCTTGACGCAGTGATACTTCTCGCCATCATTATTCATTCCTCGGTCCCGTGTTGTCACAACCGGAATACCGACAAGTTGACCGTGATGTGTGAAATCGATACTCCTAGCAACCCCGTTGCTTGGTAGTTAATGGACAACAATCTCATTCTTAGCGTGTTGGTTATTCAATCACCATCCTAAGATTGATCGTGTTACCTAGTCCATTTCTCCTGGTGCACTCTTCGGTCAACGAGTTAGGATTGTATCAATTCCTCGCTCTTTTTGATCACATCGTCTTACCCTGAAAAGCAAGTTCGTTCTCGAGTTTAGTAACATATCGGTGGTACGTGATTTTCCGAATATCTTCTCGGAAGTATCACCAGGTTGTCACCTGACCGCTATGTTGAATTCGTGATCAAGTTGGTTTCCTGTAAACCACCCCTTCTCCAAGAATCTGTGTTGGATACCCCTGAGCTAGTTGGTCAAGCTAAACAACAACTTGGAGAGTTGGAAGATAAAAGCTTGCCAGCTTATTTCATTTCAAGGGATATATTTGCGTGTGTTGAAGATAGATGATACCTTCATCGATTGGTCCCTGTGATCAGTTGTTGGACCTAATGTCGTATCAAGACTTTGATTTGAGTGTGGGCTATAATCAAATCAAATCAGAACCAATGATGTTCATAATGTTGTCTTACTCGTGGTTGATCCCTCGAGCATACACCATTATATCTTTTGGGTCTGACCAATACTATCACCGTGTTCACATGATGGTGGAAGTCCAGTGATATGGAAATTCCGATGAGTTGCTATTGAGCCCATCAGCAGCATCTCGTCTCCTCCATGATTCATGTTGAACATCAAGCTAGTGTTGGAAACTTTTGTAAGCATTATCTTCATGTCCCGTTCATGAAATGCATGTTTGGTGTAGGAGTGACTTCCTCTAATTCACGTGCATTTGATGTAAGTTGCCGCCGCGAATTCGAGAAAGCTTGTTTTTGCTTCCCCTGGAATCATCCCAAGTTAGTCACGCATATGTGCAAAGTACTCTATGGTTTGATAGGTTGGCGGCCTGCATTCTATATGTGTTCCTAGCACACCAAGCCACTGATTGACCTGCTCAAGGATAAGAAGTTCATCGATAAGTGCACAAGGACTTCGATATCCTCGATGATGGTTCCCCACCGGAACTCGGTAGTGTTTCATTGTAAGACCACTATGTGGTCATGCTTGTCTGGGTCAGCGTGCCCACATGTATGTAGCAGAACCAGCTCATGTTTTGGAGCTTGCTACCGTAGCTCATTTCCCGAGAATCTCGCAACGTCATCTCGTCGATTTGTGTTGCAAACCTTCATTTTCTTCTAGACTCGATGAGTCTGGAATATCCTGTTACCAACTAGATCTGAATCTCAGGCAGATATGATGGTTGGAACTTTTCCAAGATTATGATGTAGGTTCCGACAAGGTTGATGTTCTGGCCGACACACCTAGCCGGAAGATCTATCATTGTAGTATCTTGATTGAGCTATTTAACCATCTTCTCCATGAGGATTTAGTGCAACTTATTCTAGAAGTTGATCCTCAGGGGTCCTTGTGCTCTCGGTTTCCTCGATTATGCTAGAACCATTCAACGGTGGAATCACTCTCGTTGAGTTATCCCCAGTTACCAGAATCATACCCAGCATTTGCATTTTATTCCCAGCTTGCACCTCAGTAATTACTGTTTAGGATCATCTTCAAAAGTGGTCCTACTATGGGTCCCATCCATCCCCGATGATAAGAAAAATCATCCATCGCGTTGTCTTCAACAAGGTAGTCCACATCATTCCTTCTAGTATGAGTATGCCATTCTTTCGAATTCGTCCACACGATCGTTTGTGATTGCCTTAGGCTGGTATAAAGAGTTTCAATGATCTCTGAATCAAAAGTAATTCTTTTTGCCACTTAAGGGAATATTTCTACGAGCCACCTTCCCTAAGGTGCCCGTTTATGGAATCATGGCAATTATTTCATCGCTACTTTGAAACCCTCGTCAAATTGTTTCTTCCGTCCCTCCTTGTGCATGTTTTGCCTCTCAGCTCGAGAGATGTTTCAATGCCTCCCTCCATGAGTTGATCCTGAGTTGTTCGATATTCAAGAAGATCGATCCTTCTAGAGTTTTCCCTTCCCTCTTGTTGTCTTGTCGGTTGGAGTTCTCAGAGCAAGACATCGAGACAAAGATGGTGATCGAATCAACGTTCTTATGAAGTGCAACTTGGATCGTGAAGATCATGTTAGCTCGTACCCCCTCTGTCTTCTTACCTCACGTCTCGAATCTCGGGACGAGATTCTTGTTTAGTGGGGGTGAGTTGTCACAGCCCTAGAATTGCTTGTAGTTAATTGCATGAAAGCATTCATGTCATCATGTTTAATTCAAATGAATTTGAATTGGGGATGACCAAACCCTAGCACCAAATGAATTCAACTAGGTTCAAAATAAAATATTTTCATTAAACCCAAAATGCCTTTCAAAAATGTTCATCATTTCTCGGAAATGCTAGAAGAAATAACCAGAGGTGTTGCACATTTTTCCATGACATATTTGGGCTCTGAATTAAATCATATAGTATTCGCATTTGGGCATTTAAATGCTATTAAATATTTTAAAAGCTCAAATAATCATGAACTAAAAATGTTTGCTGTTGGTTATATTCCAAAAAGTGGCATTGAGCAGTTTGATGATTTTTGGATCTGTTTAAGTATTTTTAATAAAGCCCTAAAGACTACAGAACAATAGAAAACAGAAACTAAATTAGGAAAGAGAGAGAGAGAAGTACCTGGCCACTTACCTGCCACAGCCCACCTGCCAGCCCACCAGATGGCCCAGCACTGTAGCTGGCTCAGCCCAGCCGCCGCACCGTCTTCAACCTCCTGCCAGTAGGCAGGAGGGCGTGTGCTCGCCGCACGCGCGCGCCACCTCCACCCTGCCTGGCTGCCCCCTCGTTGCCCTGGGCGCCTCCCGCGACGCCACGCACACCCCGGACCCTCTCACTCTCTCTGGACCCCTCCTCCTCCTCTGCTCTCCCTACCTCTCGTCACCGAACGCACCTGAGAGCGCCGCTCGCCGTAGCCATGACCACCGGCCACCCCTTGTCCCGTGATCGTGCCCAGCAGCTCCGCAATCGGGCACCACATCCCCAAGCCGAAGGAAACGAGCCGGAGGACTTTGCTTCGTCGCCAACGTCCTCGTCTTCACCGCCGGCGCCCGGAGATCGTCTCCGTCGATTCGTCGGTTTCCGTCCGTCCCCGAGGCCACTGACCTTCTGCGCCGCCTCCCTGTGAGCTCCTCATCTCTCCTCTTTGCTCGCCCCCTCCGTCCCCGTCCTCTAGCCATCGTTCCACAAGTGCCCGAAGCCCGGCTCCGCCGGCCATGACGCCGCCGTGGCCACTGTCACATAGAGCTGCAACCGAGCACATAGCCGTGCTCAGCGCAACGCTAGAAGCCCAAAACCCCCTCCAGGATCCCCTGCCGTGCTTCGAAACACCGAAACCGCCGAGACCCGAACTCCGGCCGCCGCCTTGCTCGCCGCCGGCGCTGCTCCCGGCCACCCCGCTGCCTCCTGTCCGGTCCTTTGGATGCGGACGAGCAAGGGCTACCCCCCGGTGCCCTTAGCTCACCAAACCACCACCCGTAGCTCAAATCCGAGCCGAGCTGCCGTCGTTTTGGTCGCCGCCGGCAAGGCTCCGGCGACCGATGACGTGGCACCGTCATTAGGCGCTAACACCGCTGCTTAAACCGCCCACAACCACTGACAGTGGGCCCCAGGCCTGGTCAAACCCCAGTCAGCGCTGGGTTTGACCGGGATCAGCCCTGTGTCGCTGACGTGTGGCCCCCACACGTCAGGTTTGACCTGGGTCAACCCAGTTGACCGCTGACATAGGCATGACGCAATTAATCCTTTTCTGGATTTAAAATAATTCAGAAATTCCAGAAAATGCCCTAAACTTCTAAAATTCATAGAAATTCAACCGTAGCTCAGAATGAAATAATTTATATATGAAAAATGATCAGAAAAATCCAATCTATCTATCTGTACCATTTTCATGCATGTTATAACAATTTAAGGCTGCTGTTTAGGACAAATCATGTAAATGGCATTTGAATTTCCACATATGAAGTTTGAATTTGAACCTAAGGTTCAAACCAACTCCAGTTAATATGTTGCTAGTTGCATTAGCTCAAAACGCATTCATATTGCCATGCCATGATCATGCATCATATTGTGCATTGCATTGATTGTATTTCTTCTCTGTTGCCGGTATTTGTCCCCTCTCGGTAGACGATGTTCCGACGTTGTGATCGTTGACACTAATGAAGCCTCAATGCTATCTTCAGAAGTGCCAGGCAAGCAAACCCCCTTGTTCATTCCGATACAATCCCGCTCTCTCACTCCTGCTCTCTTTTACCGCATTAGGACAACAACGCTTCAACTGTTACTTGTTGCGGTAGTTGAACCCCTTTCCTCTGCATGACCTGTCATTGTCACAGTAAATAGATGAAACCCACTAACATGAGTAAGAGTTGTTTGAGCCCTGATGTGCCTACTCATTCATGCTTGTTTGTCATGCCTGCTATTGCTTAGAGTTGTGTCAGGTCTGATTCATCGGGAATGAATTGGAAAGTTGTGAACCTGTCCTACTGTGTGAGAGCTAAGTGTGTGAACACGATTTGGTAAAGGTAGCGGTGTGAGGCCATGTAGGAGTACATGGTGGGTTGTCTCATTGAAGCCGTCCTCAGGAACTGAGTTCTGTGTTTGTGATCCATGAACAGTTACTACCACACATTGGGTTCCGGTAACTCGACCCCTCTCGGCTTATTAACCGCCTCGATCTCTGTCCAGGAGTTGCAACTAGTTTTTGGTGTTTGTAGGTTGTGTTAGTAGTCTACCAAGTGGCACCCGGTACAGGTGGGCTTGGGACAGACTAGGCACACGTGGCCTGGTGTACCGTGTGGCACCCGGATGGTGGGCTCGGGAACCCTGCACACATCGTTTGGGGCCGTGAGCGACACCCCGGCCGGATCTCCTTGCGGATGGATCCCGAATAGGCGATAAACCTGGACGAGAGACTTGTGTGGTTAGTCAGGTCGTGGCCGACTCCCTCGCCAGGCTTCCGCTTGAAGGTTGCCGAGGTACACGACGTGTACATGGTGGAAGTGGCGAGAGCGTGTGTGACGAAGTACACCCCTGCAGGGTTAATATGATCTATTCGAATAGCCGTGTCCGCGGTAAAGGACTTCTGGGTTGCCTGTACAGTTCATAGACAAGTGAAAGTGGATACTCTAAAATGCGCAAGATAAGCGTGAGTGCTATGGATGGCGTTCTCGTAGGGAGACGGGAGCGGATCCATAGTGGTGTATTGATATGGTGAATATGTGGACTCGTGTGCGCCACCTCAAAAGAGTTGCTTGCAATCGTAGTTCAGGTTAGCCACTGAGTCAAAGCTGGCTTGCTGCAGTTAAACCCCACCACCCCTTTTGTTGATACCGATGCATATGTAGATAGTTCTGATGTAAGTCTTGCTGGGTACATTTGTACTCACGTTTGCTTATTTTATGTTTTGCAGAGAGACGTCAGTCTCGCTAGTAGTTCCGTGTGGACTTCGACGTTTAGCTTGTTACCTCAGCTACGATCTTGTGCCCTCGGCAGGATCTGGTAGATAGTCAGGCTTCTCAGCCTTTTTCATTTGTAGATGTCTGTACTCAGACCTGTTAAGCTTCTGCATGTGCTTTGACTTGTATGCTCTGAATGTTGGGTCATGAGACCCATGTTTGTAATATCTGGCTCTTCGGAGCCTAATGAATAAATACTCTGAGTCGTAGAGTCTTGTTGTGATGCCATGTTGTATTTCCACATATCGAGCATATTGTGTGTATGATTGAAATGCTTGGTATGTGTGGGATCCGACAATCTAGTTGTCTATCCTTAGCAGCCTCTCTTATGGGGAAATGTAGTCTAGTGCCTCCTTGAGCCATAGTAGTCCGCTACAGCCCGGTTCACCGGAGTCCTGCTAGCCCAGCACTACTGCTCTGGACACTTGACTGGCCGGCATGTGTTTCATCTCGTTCCTGTGTCTGTCCCTTCGGGGAAATGTCACGCGGTGACATCCGGAGTCCTGCCTAGCCTGCTACAGCCCGGGTTCCCGGAGTCCTGTTAGCCCAGTGCTACAGCCCGGATTCGTACGCTGCTGACCGACACGTTCGATGTTGATTCATGTATGCCTGTCCCCATACGTTAGTGCCGCTTTGGGTTCACGACTAGCCATGTCGGCCCGGGTTCTCTGTCATATGGATGCTAGCGACATTGTCATATACGTGAGCCAAAAGGCGCAAACGGTCCCGGGCCATGGTAAGGCGACACCCGTGGGAGTACCGTGCGTGAGGCCGCAAAGTGATATGAGGTGTTACAGGCTAGATTGGTGTGACTTGGAATCGGGGTCCCGACATCCATGTTCCATCTGCCAATCTCACAGGAGGCTGCAGCAGAACTGGAACTTTTGGAAGGATGGTTATTTGATGTTCAGAGAGACCCCACCCTGCCTGATGTATGGCTATGGCCTAGCAAATCTGGACAGTTTTCGGCTAAGAGCTTCTATGTGATCATGCACTCACACCTTCCAACTATCCAACCTTGAAAGTGGTTGTGGCAGAGCAGGTGTACTATGAAAATTGAGGTCTTTGGCTGGCTCCTTTTCTTTCACAGGCTCAATACTAAGGACATGTTAGTCAGAAGGCACTGGCGGTCCCCTCTGGATGATAATTTATGTGTCATCTGCAATGCGTTTGTCTATGAGGACAGAGCACATCTTTTCTTTGAATGCAATTTCAGTTGCAGGGTCTGGAATTATTTGCAGGTGGATTGGAACCATGGCTCAAATATTCAACAGTGCATCTCCCAAGCAAGGCAAAGTTTTGGCCACCCATTCTTCCTTGAAGTGATGCTCACAACTGCTTGGAATATTTGGATTCTGAGGAATGGACAAACCTTTAGGGGGACGAGAGCTACTTTCGCAACATGGAGATGTAATTTTATTCATGATATCCTTCTGTTGTCTCCTAGACTCAAGGATACCCTTAGGACTAGACTTGTTGATTGGGTTAACTCCCTCATGTAAAGTAAGCTTTATTTCTTTTTAGTTTAGGCCTGTAAATATTGTAACCTTCGTACAGTTTGGTTTTGTTTGGTGGAGGCAATAAAGGACTGTGGGGTTTTTACCCTACAGTAAATATTCAAAAAAATTGTTCTCTCTTTTCTTGTTGACTCTTTGATGTTTTCTTTCTTCGCGGGGGCACGCTGGCGCGCCCGCGGGCTGTAGTCCCCGAGATTCGGACCGACTGCTGAGCAGTCGGGCTGGATCTCCCCGGCGACTATTCTTTTCTCTACGTTGGCCACCGACGCTCTTTCCTTCTTCTATTTTCTGGAGAAGCAACGCCGCCTTGCAGCAGCAGCTGGGCGAGGCCCGCACGGCACTGCACGCCAAGGAGGCTGAGTGCGGCAAGCTGGCTGAGGAGCATGACCGGCTGGTCACGCAGCTGGTGAAGCAGGCGGAGCTCCTGAAGAAGGCCAAGAAGGAGATGGAGGACAAGGAGACCGGCCTTCTCGTTGAGTTCGCGTCAGAGCGCGCCGCCTGGACCGACAGGGAGTCGGTGCTGACCTCCGGCTTCCATGAAATCGAGGACATCGTCGACGGTGAGCTTCTCTCTTTTTCCTTCTCTGGGCTGCCGGCTGCTTAACCAAGCCCGTTCTTGTTTCTCGCTTCATTTTTTTGTTTTGGGCAGACTTCTTCCCTGGTCACTCCCATGCTGCCAACCTGGCCATCGAGGCCAGCCACGAAAGGCGGAGGGCAGAGGGTGCAGATATCGCCGCCGATGCTCCCCGGACCCTCAACGAGCAGATCCTCAGCATCCAGGCTCGCCTCCTGCCGGGTCATCAGATGCTGCGCCGCCTTCAGCGCGTCGGCGCTCAGGCGATTGCCGCTCTGTGGCCAGACATGCCGGCCCCACGCATGCCCAGTTAGACTGCCGACTGGCTGGAGGTTGCGGCCGGTCATCTGGAGGCTTGGACGGGCTCCTCGGCCCGGGCAGGAGCTCGCCGAGCCTTGGAGTTCGTCAAGACATGGTATCCTGGGCTAAGCTTAGCCCAGTTGGCCACGCTTCGGCCGGCGGCTCAGGGGGAGCTGGCGGCTGCGGAGGATGCCCTCGTCAAGCGTGCAGCAGGCATCGCCGAGTACACCGACACCAGTGTCTTCGTCCCAGAGCGGGCTGAGAACGGCGCCGTGGTGCCACCCGACTGGTTCGGGATGAACCCGGAGGACGGCGAGGACTCGGCGGAGGTGATCGACTCCAGCAGCGAGGACGAAGACGAGGAGAGGGAGGAAGGCGAAGGAGAGGCGCCAGCGGGTGGAGCAGACGGCCAACCCCAGCTCGACCGCGCCTCCAACAACAAGCCGCGCTCGGATGATCCGGCTGCCACTGGGGCCGACCAAGAAGGAGTTGACCAGCCGGCCACTCCGCCAGCCGGCGCCGCCGACTCCTCCGACCCG
This sequence comes from Triticum aestivum, assembly GCF_018294505.1. Taxonomy (NCBI): domain Eukaryota; kingdom Viridiplantae; phylum Streptophyta; class Magnoliopsida; order Poales; family Poaceae; genus Triticum; species Triticum aestivum. Next base: position 34,573,327 of record NC_057802.1, read on the forward strand.
CCGAACCCGTCCGCTGCTCCTTAGGCTGCGTAGCTTATCTTTTGTCTTATCTGCTCAACAGTCTTGATGAACTTGTTTAATTTTGCATAATTCCACCCACAGGGTGTATTTCAAACTTGTTGAATGCTGGCCAAGGTCCTTTGATGTGTATATAAGTTTGCCGATTTCTATCTTTCCTTGCGTTTGACTCTTTTGGCTTTTTCCCTTGCTGCCTTCCCAAGGTGCCGTCTTGCCATCCCGAACAGCCGCTCTGCGTGCTGTGGCTGGGTCAAGCACTTAGCCACTTGGGTAGGCAGGTACTTAGCCGACTAGAGTGTTTAGCAAGTAGGGTAGAAGCCGGCCGACCGACTGCTTGGCAGTCGGTCGATAAGGCTGGGAGCCGGCTTGAACTATGTGGATGCCTTGGGTCCTTAGCCATTTTTCATGCGGGCACCCTTTCCGCTTTTAACTCCCGCCCACCGGTCAGTCGCTCTAGGAGTAAGCTTAGGTGCCACGCATTACTTGTCCGGTTGCAGGAAGCATTCACATAGCACAAGGCGATGAGTCCCCGGGCCGACTAGTCGAACCCGGTGCCAGACAGATAAATAAAATAACACCGAAAGGTGGGCACAATACTTATCATACAGATGGAAGGGGGCAGCCCCCGAGATCCTCTCGGGGGTCGCGGAGTCTTAGTACGTTAATACAAAAAGTTGCGTGGTACATACTGCATTTAACTGTAAAATCTTCGGAGGAGGTTCGCGTTCCACGGTCGCTCCGTCTCCTTGCCGGAGTTGTCTCTTTTGCGTGCTTGAGGCTTCTGAGCGTCGATGAGGTAGTAGGAGTCGTTTCCCAACACGTTGCTGACGATGAAGGGGCCTTCCCAAGGTGCCGAGAGCTTGTGCTGGCCGGCTGTTCTCTGGATTAGCTGGAGCACAAGGTCGCCCTCTTGGAAGGATCTTGGCTTGACCTTCCGGTTGTAGTACCGACGCAGGCTCTGCTGGTAGATGGTGGACCGGCTGAGTGCTAACAGCCGGCCCTCTTCCAGTAGATCGACGCCGTCTTCTCGTGCTTCTCTTGCCTCCTCTTCGGTGTACATGGTGACTCTTGTGGAGTCGAACTCTATATCCATTGGGACGACGGCTTCGGCACCATAGACGAGGAAGAAGGGAGTGAAGCCAGTTGACTTGTTCGGGGTTGTGCGCAGACTCCAGAGGACGGCCAGCAGCTCGTCGAGCTAGCAGCCGGCTGAACGCTCCAGAGGCTCGACCAGTCGGGGCTTGATGCCGGACAGGACGAGGCCGTTTGCTCGCTCTACCTGGCTGTTTGACTGCGGATGGGCAACCGACGCTATGTCCAGTCGGATGCCCCGCGTCGCGCAGAAACGGGCTAAGGCGCCTTTGGCAAAGTTTGTGCCATTGTCGGTGATGATGTTGTGCGATATGCCATACCGGATTGTGATGTCGGAGATGAAGGTCACTACAGTCAGCCCATTCAACTTCTTGATTGGTTTTGCTTCTATCCACTTGGTGAACTTGTCCACTGCGACGAGCAGATGGGTCAAGCCCCCGCGTGGTGTCTTGAATGGGCCCACCATATCCAAGCCCCAAACGGCAAAGGGCCAGGCGATTGGGATGGTCTTGAGCGCAGAAGCCGGCTGGTGTGGCTTGGAGCGGAACATCTGACACCCTTTACATTTCTGAACTAGTTCTTTGGCGTCTTCGAGAGCAGTCGGCCAGAAAAAACCATGGCGGAAGGCTTTGGCTACGAGTGCTCTTGAGGCCGCATGGTGGCCACACTCGCCCTGATGGATATCTTTGAGGATTGCCTGGCCTTGCTCCGGCTCGACACAGCGCTGGTACACACCAGTGACTCTGCACCTCACGAGTTCTCTGTTGACTATGGTGTATCCTGCTGCTCGGCGTTGAATCTGCCGAGCCAAGATCTTGTCAGTCGGCAGCTCCTTGTTGATCAGGAAACTGAGGATGGGCTGAGCCCATGATGGTGTTGCGAATTCTTCAATTGTCAGGACTGCAACTTGTACAAGGGCGGTTGGGCTAGGAGGCGGCGGGTTGGAGTTGGTTGCCGCTTGCTGAGCTGATGGAGTTCCCCGGCCGACTGCTGCAGTCCCCGGGCGGGGTGCGGCTGCTGCAGTCCCCGGGCCGCCTGCCGACTTCTTCGTGCCGACTGCTTGGGTCCTCAAGTAGGATCCGACTGCTTCAGGAGGAGCCGACACAAAGATGGAATCTGATTCTGGTGATGGCTTGATAGACGGCTTGAGGAGACGTTGTAGACCGACGCCGGCTGGTATTGCTTGCCGGGTGGAGCCGATTCTTGCTAAGGCATCTGCTTGCTCGTTGTCATCTCTGGGTATGTGGAGAAACTCGCACCCATCAAAGTATCCACTGAGTTGTTGTACAAGGAAGCGGTAGCTCGCCATGTTTGCATCCTTGGCGTCCCAGTCGCCTGACGACTGCTGGACCACCAAGTCGGAGTCTCCGTAGCACAGGATCCGGCGAATGCCGAGTTCCTTGGCAAGCCGGAGCACATGTACGAGTGCCTCATATTCTGCTACGTTGTTGGAGGCGGCAAAGTGAATCTGCAACGCATATCTGAGCTTGTCGCCTTTGGGAGATGTGAGGATGACGCCGGCTCCCAAACCAGTGCGCATCTTGGATCCGTCGAACTGCATTCGCCAATGGGTGGAGTCGGGCGCTGGCGGCAGGTACTAGGTCTCGGCCCAGTCAACAAGGAAGTCGGCCAGCGCTTGCGACTTGATGGCGGTGCGAGGTTGGTAGTAGATGGTGTAGGGGGGCAGATCAATCGCCCATTTGGCCACTCGGCCTGAGGCATCTCGGCTACAAATGATCTCGACCAGTGGAGCAGTGCAGACAACAGTTATTGGGTGCTCTTGGAAATACGGCTTCAGCTTCTTGGCGGCAAAGTGCACGCCGTAGCACATCTTCTGGTAGTGAGGGTAATTTTGCTTGGAGGTGGACAACACTTCGCTCAGGTAATATACCGGCCTCTGGACTGGCAGAACCTTGCCGTCTTCTTTGCGCTCCATGATGATGACTGTGCGGACCACTCGGCTGGTGGCGGCGATGTAGAGGAGCTTGGGCTCCTTAGAGTCGGAGCCGCCAGGAGAGGTGGAGTAGTCAACATCTTCTTGAGCTGGAGAAAAGCTTCATCCGCCTTGTCATTCCACTCGAAAAAAGTGGTCTTCTTCATAAGCTGGTACAGGGGAAGAGCCTTCTCGCCCAGCCGACTGATGAAACGGCTGATGGGTGCCAAACAGCCGGTGAACTTCTGCACGCCTAGCAGTCGGGTGGGCACCTCCATCCTCTCGATGGCATTGATCTTCACGGGGTTGCACTCGATGCCACGTTCAGACACCAGGATGCCAAGAAGCTGCCCGGCTGGTACTCCAAAAACACACTTCTCTGGGTTGAGCTTGATCTGAAATCGGCGCAAGTTCTCAAAGGTCTCTTTGACGTCGTCCAGCAGAGTGTTTTGCTTCTCCGTCTTCACCACAATATCATCCACGTAAACGTGGGCGTTTCTGCCGAGTTGCTTGAGGAGGCACTTCTGCATGCAACGCTGAAAGGTGGCACCGGCATTCCTCAAGCCGAACGTCATAGTCAGGTAGCAGAAGGCTCCAAATGGTGTGATGAAGGCAGTTTTCAGTCTGTCTGCCGGGTTCAGCTTGATCTGGTGATACCCTGGGCATCTAGGAAGCTCAACAGCTCGTCTCCGGCTGTGGAGTCTATCACCTGATCGATTCTGGGCAGAGCAAAGGGATCTTTGGGGTAGGCTTTGTTGAGGCTAGTGTAGTCGATACACATACGCCACCGCTTGTTCTTCTTCAATACCAGGACAGGGTTGGCTAACCACTCGGGAAAGAAAACTTCCAGGATGAAGCCGGCTGCTAGAAGCCGGGCTATCTCTTCTCCCACAACTCTTCTCTTCTCTTCAGACAGACGGCGCAAGGGCTGTAACTTGTGCTCGGCGAAATCCGTCGGAACACCCGGCATTTCTTTGGGAGACCATGCAAAGATGTCCCGATTCTCACGGAGGAAATCGATGAGCTCGCCTTCCTATTTGCTGTCTAGGTTTGCACCTATGACGGCGTGCCTCTTCGGGTGCTCCGGGTCCAAGGGTATCTTCTTCGTCTCCTTCGCCGGCTTGAACGAGCCCTCGGCCTCCGACTCCTTGGGGTTGGGTGACATTTCCGGCTGCTTGCCTGCCATGGCCACAACCCGATCAAGGAGCCGCTTCTCGGCCGCGATCACAAGGGACTCGACCAGCCGGCTGTTGTCGGCCGCACAGGCGGTCGACTTCTTGTAGTCTCCGACTACAGTCAGGATTCCCTTGGTGCTTGGCATCTTCATCTTCAGGTAGGCATAGTGGGGGACTGCCATGAACTTGGCCAGAGCAGGTCGGCCAAGCAGCGCATGGTAAGGGCTCTCGAGGTCCACCACTTCAAACCAGACCGGCTCTCGGTGGAAATGATCTTTGTCCCCAAAGAGGACGTCTATCTGGATCTTGCCGATTGCTGAGCAGGAAAGGCCTGGAACTATGCCATGGAAAACGGTCCGACTGCGCTGCAGTTGTTTCAGTTTGATTCCCAGCTTCTCCATGGTGTCTCTGTACAGGATGTTAATGCTGCTTCCACCATCAATATGGACTCTGGAGAAGCGAGCAGCTCGCCTGTCTGTTGCAAAGGTGGCATCCAGGACTATAGCATAGGAGCCAGGAGACGGCATCACCTCTGGGTGGTCCGCTCTGCTCCAACTGATGGGTTTCTCCGACCAGAGCGTAAACTCGGGCGTCCCAGACGCCACTGCGTTGACTTCTCGGTGCTGTTGTTGTCTGCTGCGCCTATCGTCGGCTACACTGGTAAACATGATGTAAGCTCCCTGCTCTTCAGGGTACTCGTCTTGTATAGCGCCGACTGGCCGATTGGCCGGCTGCTGCGGAGGAGGAGGCGGCGGCGGGCCGGCAGGCGGAGGAGCCTGGAGGCCGTCTCCCTTGGCAATTCTGGTAAGCCAGTGGCACTTTCTGGTGGTGTGGTTGTACGGCTTCGCGCCGCTTTGGAACTTGCATGGGGCATCTAGAGTCTGCTCATACGAGAAGGCGGGAAGCCAGTTTGGCTTGCCGCCCTTCTGACGCTTGGGTTGTGGCTGCCCTTCCGGCTGCTCATCTTTGACTGTTGCCACCAGCCGGCTTGTGATAGCGGGCTGCGTCGCCTTGCGTTTGTTGTCATTGGGCTGCTGGCACCGACTGGCGTCACCAGCCAGGGTACGTGGAGCTTGGGGCGCCATCTTGCCAGACAGGTCGACTCGGATCTCTGCCTTCATGGAGGAGTCGGCCGTGGCATACTTGTCTGCTATGACTAGCAGCTCGTCGAGGGAAGCCGGCTCGTCGTAGAGGAGTCGGTGCTTGAGGAGGGTGCCCTCTCGGCACCCGGTGGTGAAGTACTCGATGGCCTGCACCTCGTGCACGCCCTCGCAGGAGTTGCGCAACTCGGCCCAGCGCGTGAGGTAGTCGCGAGTCGACTCGTTGGGGCCCTGGACGCACAAGGAGAGCTGGCGAGGCTTGGGCGGCCGCTTGTACGTGCTGGTGAAGTTGCGGACGAAGGCTTCGGTGAAGTCGACCCAACTGTTGATGCTGCGGGGTTTCAGGCTGTTCAGCCATGTCCGGGCCGTGCCCTGGAGCATGAGCGGAACTTATTTCACGGCAACACGCCTGTTGCCGTTGGCGATGCTGACGACTGTGGAGTACTCGACCAGCCAGTCCTCCGGCTTCACGGAGCCTGTGTATTTAGGGGTGTCTCTGGGGAGCGTGAACCCTTTGGGGAAGGGCTCATCTCTGATGCGGGGTCCAAAACAAGGTGGACCCAGCTCATCTTCTTCTTCGAGTGCCAGGGATCGGTTGAGGCGGTCGATCCAGTGGCGGGCGTCGTTCTCTCCGATTCCCTCTTGGTGGCAAAGGCGGTCGCCGAGTGACGGGTGATCGACAGGCGGCGGGGAAACGCGCCTCTCCCTGCGGGGAGGAGGAGGCAGGCAGTCGTCCCGTCGTCTGACTACTCTCAAGGGGCCATCTTGGTCGCGCTTGATGGTGACGTGAGTACGGCTGCGGCTAGCAGCCAGCTGCTCGTCTCTTCTGCCGCGGACACTGGCAGTCAGCGTCCGGGAGGTCGCGCCTTGGTCTTGGCGGGGATGCGGCTCGTCGTTCCGCCGGTTGGGCGCATCGGCGCGGCAGCCGACCTCTTGCTGCGCGGCGGCCGCATCCAGGAGCTCCTAGACGCGCTCCGTCATGTGGCGACGCACGTCGCCCTCGAGCTTGTCCAGCTCGTCTGCTGCCGCCTGGGCAGCTCGTATGTTCTCCGCAGGCGTGGCATAGACGGGGCGATCTGCGTCGAACATGCTGGCGATGGTCGTGTCGGATCTAGCCCGTGCGGCTGGGCCCACTAGGAGCCGGTGTGCTGCCGACTGCCCGGTCCATCTCTCGCTGGTAGGCCTCTGTAAGGCGTCTCATGCCGGCCAGACGGTTGGCGCTGTCGACAAGCTGGAAGCTGCGTGCCTCCAGCGTCTCGGCGTCGGCGTCTTCCGGAATGGGCGCGGCCAGGTCTTGCAGGGCCGCTTGCAGCGGGTCCAGGCTGCCGCCACCAGAGTGCTCGCCGATGACGAGCACCTCTGTGACGGTGCTGCCGCCGCTATGCTCATGAGGGAACGGCTTGTCGTAGACCACCACGTTGGTGGGGAACTCGTCAAGCGACGCGGTGTCGGAGTCGACCAGCATCGGGTCGGTGGAGCCAACCGACTCCACATCAGCAGCAGGCTCACTAGCGACGTGGAGCGGATCGAGGAGGCTGACGAGGTGATCTTCGGAATCGCCGTTGCTGGCGTCGGACGGTGGCCCGTCGGAGAGGCTGATCTCACCCACAAGATCAGCGAGGCAGCTCGTTGCGCAGGCGATCTCCGCGCCGCGCAGCGCGTCGGCGCACACGCCGTCGGGCGTGCCAGGCTGGCTACGCTCGCTGGGAAGGAACAGGGTTCCCGTCCAAAACATGTCTCCGGGAGACGGTGCACCTCGCCCCATGGTGGGCGCCAAATGTCGGGGGTTGGGTGCGACATATGCCAACGGGTGACTTATCATGGCGGGAGCGAGTAGAACGTCGCCGGTGCCTGGAAGCGGGATGAGGCGCAGGCGTGAACGTCGTCAAACTTTACCCAGGTTCGGGGCTCTCCTAGTAGATAACACCCCTAGTCTTGCTCTGCGCGGTCTCCGCATGATCACTAAGGCAAAGTGACTACAATGGTGCTCCTCGAGCTGTATGCTAGATGTAGGAGAAGGCAAGGCTAGCTCTTCTCCCTCTCTATGTATGTGTCTAGTCTAAACAGGTCCGAACCCTTTGCATGGGTGCCCCGGGGGGTTTATATAGGCCTACCCCCCAGGGGTACAATGGTAATCTAGCTGGGTGTAGGTCCCGATTGTCAGTGTCTCTGGTCGCCGACTTCTCCGCCGACTGCTGGGGCCCGCCGAATTGGTGGGCCCCGCCGACTGGTAGGGTACAGGGCCGACAGGCCGTACCCGCAGATCACGGGTCTTGCCGGCTTCTGGTTACTGTAGCCGTGATGCTGATAATGCGTGGTTGGTCAGGGGGGCGTGGCTACAGTCCCGCCGTCTGGTGGGAGATCACTGTAGCCACTCCGCGTCTCTTCTGGTTAATGGCGCGCGGAGCCCAAGGAGAGGATCGGCTCCCCTTGGGTCCGACTGGTCCGGCCTTTGCCGTCTTCTGGGCTCTCGCTGACCAGTAGGACCCGCCGCCTGCGGGCCGTACTGACAGTTCGTCGTGGGAGCAGGGTCTCGTCCATCAGTCGTGACGTCAAGGGTGGAGTGGCAACAGTGTCGCGCCGTCGGAGATCTCCATCAGCGCTGCGCACTGTGGCCACGCCTGATCTAGGATTCGGGGGGGGGGGGATGGGCTACAATGTAGCCTCTCCCCGTCTTGTCATCTTAATGTGGGCGCAGATTTGTAGGGCGCCGTGAGCCGGCTGCTTGGGAGCCGGCCTTCCTGGGAGTCGCCAGCCAGGAGTCGGCCCATCCGGGTGCCGTCTCCAGGGGCCACCCGTCTTCTAGCAGTCGGCCATCTGATTTGCCGGCCACCAGAAGGCGGCACTTCATCTTGGTGTCTTGAGGGGCGCAGCCTGCCCCAATGTCTTGAAAGATCTTGGGACTCGGGTTAGGCTACCCGTGGCCCATTACTCCGACACGGTTCGTTCAAAATTTGCGAGAACGAGCATCCACGTCTACCTTACCAAGTCGATTCGAATCAAATTTAGAAATATTAGCTTCCCACTTCTTTTTTAGATGGAGAGATGATGCTCGGGAGTAATGTGTTTTTACATGCTCGTTGCTAGCGATTTACTATATGAAAAATAGTTGACCCACTCAAAAACGGGAATCAAACCCAAAATGAAATATCTCGATTCAATGAAATAGCTCGTTAACCAGGTCAAAATAGTGAACTAAATCCAAAATTGAACACCTGAATCGAATAGCATGTTATACAGTATTATAGTACTCCATGAACATGTTGAAAGTCAAATTAATGAACTTGTCAGATATACGCATATATCCGTTCATGTGTGGATTGCAGACAACATGTTCTCCAATTTAAATATTTGAACGCAAGTTTATATCGAAACATGGTTTCTATCAGTCTTTAATGCATAAAACGCGACCTCCCCCTCTCCCGGACTCCTGCTCTCTCTCTCTCTCGCCGACAATCTTCAATTCTGTCGCACGCATCCAACACACAAACCTTGTTGGTCCTCTCTCTTTCTCTTCATCTCTCTCTCTCTCTTTGTGTGTGTGCGAGGGGGGGTCTTTCTAGTTCGCATGCATATATACTCCATATATAGGTCTCTCTCACACACTATGTATGATTATCTAGTCCAAGCTAGATATCTTGGGTGCACTCATCGTACGCACACAAATTCCTTGGCTCGTTGCCCGTAATTCTCTCATGCACCACTCTATCGTCTCAGAGCTTTTCCCCCTCTCTCTCAAACTTTCCATCTACCTAGGTCACACATACACATGCATATCTCACTCGCACTAGATAGGCCCATATAAAACTCTCTCTCTCTCCATCTCACATGCACACACACACAATCTCATGCCTAGCTAGCCAAGTATGATTGTCTCTCACTCAATTGTAGGCACACGCAGTCCCCCCTATATGTATATGACTAGCTAATCTTAGTCTCCATCACAAACATGTGCATGGTCTATCTCGATTTCTCTCGGGGTATCTTTCTATCGCGCATGCACCTTCCTTGATCTCCCACCCATATAGTCCCCTCACGATCTCGAGGGGGTCCCTCTATCACAAACACACCCTCTCTCCCTCCCCATGTGTCCATGTTCTCCATGTGTCCCTCTCGACCTTTGTTCCTTGTTGGCCAGACCTCTATTAGACGTGTGCTATAGGGATGTCTCTCTCCATTGCAAACAATCACACACTAGCCATCTTCGTGTATCTCCTCGCCTCGCTTTTCTATCTCGGAGATGTATGCGTGATATGTTCGCCTAAGAAGCGAAAAAAACACTCTCTCTCTAATTATCGTTTGTTGTCACTTTCTCTTTCACACACATACTCTTTTTGCACACTTACTCATTCTCCTTCACACGCACTTGATCCCTCTCGACTTAGGCACTCTCCTTGGTCCATAGCATATTGATTTACTGAAAAGTAAAACATCACAAAGTTTGACCATGTACATGGAGAAAAACAATTACATCTGGAACGACAAACATATACCATTAGATTCACCATGAGATGTAGTTTCGTATGATATATCTTTGGTATTGAAGATATAAATAACATTTGTGTAAACCTGATCAAAGTTTCCAAAGTTTGACTTCTAAAAAATTTACATGCAGTGCATTATCGAGTGGATGGAATATCTCTTTCCCCCTCTCAGCTATCTGACGCACCACTCAGCCTTATCGGGGCTCCTCAATCTCTCTCAAACTTTATATCTCCCTGGTTGACACATACACATGTCTCGCTCGCGCTATACATATAGACCCATCCAACAATCTCCGCCCTTGTTATCTCTCTATGTGACACGCACCCCCCTAATCAGTACCATAATCCCTCACTCCATCATAGGCGCAAGCACTCCCCCCCTAAGTATGATTATCTCTCACTAGCCATCAGGAACACACGTATTGTCTCCTTCCATCCATACGTCTATCTCGATATTTCTCGGGGTATCTTCTATCGCGCACACACCTTGTCACTCGATCTGCCACCCATGTAGTCCCATCACGATCTCCAGGGGATCTCTCTATGACAAACATACACTCTCTCCTCCCCATGTGTGCATTTTCTCCGTACGTCTCTCTCGACCTCTCTCCCTTGTTTGTCAGACCCCTCTTGGCCACGTGCTAGGGGTCTTGCTCTCTCGGTTGCAAACAACCACACACTATCTCCTCACCTTGCTTCCGTTGTCAAAGATGCATCTGTGATATGTTTGCATAAGACACACATGTTTTTTCTCGACTTTTATCGAGTGTTGTCCATGTCTCTTTCACACACGCACACACACTTTTTTCACTCACTCTTTCTATTTCCCTCTCTCTCTCTCTAGTTAGGGACTCTCTCACGTCCATAAGCATATGGATGTTTTGAAAATTCAAACCTCAGAAAAGTTTGACTAGGTATATGTCGAGAAAAACATTTACATCTGGAAAGATCATTAGATTCATCACAACATGTACTTACTTCATACTATCATTTATCTTTGGTATTGTAGATATAAGTAATTTCTTTATAAACTTGGTCAAAGTTTCAAAAGTTTGACTTTAAAAAAAATGTTGGAACTACATTATCGAACGGAGGGAGTAGCTCTTTCTCTCTCTCTCTGCTATCTCTCACGGGCCTCCCCTCTCACACGAACACTCTATACCGACGGATTATACGCTCACTGTGTCAGCGTATAGCTCCGTATATTGTTTAGTTGACCGGTCAACCAGTCCACATGCTGCCTTGTCAGCTCGTGTTCTATATCTTCGTGTGCTGGCCCATGTGGCAGTGCATGAAAATAAGTAAACTAGAGGCCCATCTGACACACGGTGAAGTAAACAAAGTTGAAACCACTCGGGGTAGCACCCCGCATGCTAGTAAATTGAGGGCGCACTGAGGAAACACTTCTTCCGCGTGGAGGACGCACTCGCGCACAATTCACCACTGCGCGGCGGCATTCATAGAAGGACGCACTCGCGCACACCCAGCACATAACACACACCAGCAAACGTGTACACCGGCGTCGCCGCCGGTTGAGATGGATGGCGAGGCAGCCAACAAGCGGAGGCGGCTCGAGCCAAAACCGCATCCGCCGAGCCTGGACTTCATCAGCAGCCTCCCCGACGACATGCTGCTCATCATCATCGGCCTCCTCCCCACCAAATCTACCGTGCGGACCGCCCTGCTCTCCTGGCGGTGGCACCCCCTATGGCGCCGCATCCCCCTCACCCTCACCGTCGACAACTGCCTCTGCTACGGGGTTGCAAACGCATGGCCGCAGTCTCCAAGACCTTTCATCGCACCCTGGGCCAGCCAGACGCCTTGACATCCGCATGTTCAGTACCAACTGCAAGGTCCAACCCAAGTTCAACGAGTGGTTCTTATCCCCCGCCCTAGATCAGCTCGAGGAGCTCAGCTTTCAAGCTGGACGATGTCGCTCTCTGCCGCCGTCCGCACTCCGCCTCGCGCCAACGCTGCGCCACGCCAGCTTCAGCTCCTGCTATCTTCCCAAGATTAATGTCGCACCCGCCCTTCTTCTCCCTCGACTCAAGCAGCTCGACCTCTTTGACGTTGTCATCTCGAAGAAGGCTATGGAGCACCTGCTCCGCAGCTGTACTGCGCTCGAGTACCTTCGTCTTGAGCAGATCCACGGGTTCATTAGCCTCCACATCGCCTTGACGAATCTCCGATGGATTTATGTGTCCTGCTGGCCAACAAAAATTGAGAATGTTATGGTCATTGAGAATGCGCCTTTCCTTGAGAGATTTCTTGTATCGGATCTAGAAGGTCCAACAAAAATCAGGGTCATTGACGCGCCGAAATTGACAGCGTTGGTGCACTCGTCTTCCAAATTCTCCGAACTCTTTATTGGATCCGTAATCGTTCAGTTACAGCACTCATCTTCTTCTCCGTCTTCTTGAAATTAACATTTTTAAATTTCTTCTTGATGTATTTACGACCATCTTCCAGAAAATGATTCCCACAAGCTTGACCCAGTCTATGCGCATAGTGAAGATCTTGGCAATAAAATCTATGGGCCCCAATCTGGATCAAGTTGTTGGATTCCTTACATGCTTTCTGTGCACGGAGAAGCTACTAATCGAGGTGAAACTTCTTTCCTATTAGTAAACGGTAATCACAACGTAGCTCAAATTTTTCGTAATTTGTTTCCCAAATTACGATGGCAAGTGTAGTGTTCAAAACTGCATCTATGCACAGCACCGAAAGAAATGTCTTCAATATTTTTCTCACGTGATCACCTCCATCGTTTTTTGTGGTACTACTATAGTAGTCTAGGCTAGTCATAGTGGAAAGTAACTTAGACTACTCCAGTAACTCTATGGTTACCCTAAGAGCAAGTACTACCTCCGTCCTGGTTTACTCTTCCTATTTTGTAGTATCAAAATTTGACCATAGATTTAACTGACCAAAAAGTTAATGCATGTCACTAAGAACTATATCGTTGGATTCGTATTTGAACATAATTTCAAATGGTGTAATTTTTAGTGACATGCATTGGCATTTTCTGACATAAATATATGGTCAAAATTTTATACTAAATAAGAGGTAGTACAAAAGTGGGCTATAACGGCCCTCCACTATGTAGGCCAAAACACGTGCCAAATTCACTTGTGATGCATTTGGCATTGATGCCCCTCCATTGCTCACCTGGTGCCCCAATCTGGATCACCTACTTTGCTCCAGTGCCAAATTAACTCACGTAATGAAAAAACACTTGCGTTGGAGAGAGAGAGGACTGAGGCAATAAAACACTTGTTTGGGAGAGTGAGAGGCTGGTGTAGTTGGTTTGATTGATTTGTTTATACATGTGGGTCTGTGTGCACAGCGGTGCCAACTCTCTCACATCGCGAGAGCGGTGCCAAAATCTTTTGATTTGACATCGATGCGTATTATGGCATCGGCCACATAGTGGAAGGCAACAAATGCCCAAGCTCTTCACGTACTCCTAGGTAAATGAGAGGAAAGAGAAAGAGAGAGAGAGAGAGAGAGAGAGTGAAAAAATATCACTAGCCAGCCAACCCTATCGTATGAGCGAATGATATTGGTACCTCTTGATGACACGGCAATCTTATACAGCCAGCTGCTCTAATATGTTCTCTTCTTTTGCAGATAAAAAAAGACCCGAAAGTGAAAAATGTGCTGCACTATAACAATCTCATCGAATGCCTTGATCTCCATCTTATAGAAATTGATTTGATCGACTACCGAGGCAGCACATCTGAGATTAAATTGGCCAGGTTCTTTGTTCTGGAGGCAAGTGTGCTCAAGGTAATGAGGTTTGGCGTTCTCTGGCGCAACAATGAATGGCGTGCTGATCACGGCAAGCGTCTAAGCCTAAATGACAAAGTCTCCGCAGAAGCTGAATTTGTTTTTGAAACATCAAGTGGCCAGAGTCTTGAAAACTTATTTGCCCATTAGTGACTTGTCAGGGCGGTGGATTTTAGTTTGTACGATAATGCTGCATCCACCTAAAGTAACGAAAGTTCTTACGTAAACTTCCTAGTAATTCCCTCTTCGTAGGTGGAGCATTACTCCTAACATTTGTAATATCAGTTTGAAACTTGTAATATTATCGTTTCCTATTCCTGCGTTTTCAAAATCCTGCGACTCAAACAGGTCCTGAGTTGGTGATGATGTTGTGCCTGCCATCTTTCACCAATAGCCATCGAATCTAGATCTAACGCATACAAACCAAACTTCTCCAGTTGTGCAAGAAGATGCCCGCACTTGTTCCCTATTTACAAACAACTCCTTGTCTCTCACAATTAGCCTTATCTCCTCCCCACCACATCTAGAAGGCCATGGAAAAATCTGGCGCGATGGCCGCTGCCGGCGCCGTCCACCCCCCAATCTTGGTGTTCCGTGCAATGCACGGGCATCTACGCACGGGAAATTATGTCGAACACGGCTAGTTGTAAGCAGGCTAGGTCTACAGCCATGATGATAGTGACTGCAAACAGTGAGGCTGACTATGGTATGCCGAACATGGTGCCTATACTCAGGTGTCATCTCCGGCGTAGGGTCTTGTCACTTCACTGTGAGGAGCAGCACGTAATAATTTGACCGACGGGTAGTACAATGCTACTACATTGGTAATACTACTACTACTAGTAGTACTAGCACCACCGTCTGGATTTAGTAGTACTACCACATCCATCTGGATTTAGTATTTGACTAGCAATATCTAGTAATGCATGTCACAAAAAATGTACTACTCCCTCTGTAAATTAATACATGGTGTATTGTTTTATTCCTATCGGCGAGGTAACTTACTGTCTTTTTGCTACTTAATAGGACTACATGCAATGAACTAACCACCACATGTGATGTTTGGTAGTCTCAAGTCATTGAAAGCATGCACGGGCACGGAGGGGGACGCAGCTTCATTGACTTACTACACCTGCCTTTGGGTGTATGACACGTGGGTCCAACAGGTGGCTGGCCAACCTGTCATACAGCCAAAGGCAGGTGCAGTAGAGGGGCGAGGAGTAGATGGCAAACACGCATGTGAATTCAACAGAGTCTGCACTTCTCATATAAAGGCTCCCGCCAGTCCAATCTACGAAATCCTACGCACCTACGCACCCAAGGGCAAGAGCGATCACTCGAATCGCAAGATCAGTTGACTAGAAGCTAGACCCATGGAGGCGATGAGCGCGAGCATCAGCCGGCTGTGTCAGATGGTCCACGACGCCGGCCTACAGCCCAGCACTGAGGAACGTCTCCAGGTAGTCCTTGAGGCCGCTTGGACGACAGCATCGTCTCCTTGTTCGACGAGGTCCTCGTCGGCTTCCTCGACAAGTTCACCGTCGTCAAGAAGCTTGCGGACGACCTTGACATACGCCTCCAGCCCACGCGCACAGGCTCTGCGATGCCTGCCACCCTCAACGGCCTCTATGGTGACAACCTCTTCGACGCACTGGTGGCCCTGTGACTGCCCGCCGTCGCGCCGGAGAATGTTCACCTCGAGGTCGCGCTCGCCGCGTAGCGCCTGGCGTAGAAAGACACCATCAACATAATCACCCACGTCTACGCGCAAATCGTCCACAAGGACTACTACATGCAAGACGAGGATGATAGTACGCTGGCCTTCTTGGACCACAGGGCAACCTTGGACGGCATTGTCCAGAAGCACGTTGAGCTTGCCGCCAACGCCGCTCCTCCTCACACGTCGGTTGGTGACCCGGTGCACTAGGGCGTGAGGATGTCGTTGATGGATCCGTATGTATCTTTATCTTTCCGTCAAATCCATGTAGTAGTATATGGTACTACTAGTAATTATCTTACCTTTCACATCAACTTGATAATTTTCCTACGTACTCCATGCATGAACCGCGCCAGAACCAAACTTCTCATTACTCTAGGGAAAATCATTATTTCTATCTATCGGTCGCCCCATGGAGCAGAACCAAATTTTACAAATTACAAGTTCAAAAGGAAAAGCCTGCCGTGTTCGCGTCGCACCCCACACGGTTTGTCCGGCACGCCGCTCAAGGGGGAATGCGTGCTGTGTTGCATTTTCACTTACAAGTGGGACCGCAGTTGAGCAAACCGACTATCGGCAAACCCCCACCCCGCCCACCGCGCGATGGCTGAGAAAACAGGAGGGAGAAGAGATGGATGTAGCTAGCACGGACTCCAAGAAAATTGGTGTCGGATGGGACTCGTGTGGGTGGCGTGTGCCGTACTGCTAGGCATGAATGCTAGTTATGGCCCATACCACCCCACTATATCGAGGTGCTTGTTACTCCACTATATCGAGTACATAGAACAAATTTCCTGGAGTCCGTGCTCAGCCCTCCTCTATCTCTCTTCTCAACCAGCCAGCAGACGCGTGGAGCCCATCGTCTGTTTGCTCTTATGCGGTCCCACATGTCAGTGAAAACGCAAGAGGACCCACTGAACCTGCACATCTTTCACCTCGACGTGCTGGTGATGAAAAACAAATCCAATAAAGATCTTTGGTGGCCGCTTTTGGAGTTACTCAAGAGTAGTAAGATTCTATTTACAGTTTAACCCAAGATGCACATCACGTGGCTTCAACTACCACTCTATTTTCTTGCATGACACGACCTGGATGCTGGATGTCCCACGTGTCGGCAGAAGGAGGAAGAACTCGACCAAATCTTCGGTTGTGCTCTCGGATTAGACTAGTTGTGCTAACATAAAATTTTATTGTGTAGAATGGATGCAAGTTTTGGTATTGGGAAGAAGAGTAAAACGATATATGGATAGAGCGCAATTTTTATTGTGTAGTACAATGATATATCGATGTTCTAGCACTTTTAGCTAGCATAGAGACTAGAGATGAGACTAGTGCACTTGTTGATAGAATAGAGGCCAGACACATCTACTTCTTTACACGAAGAGGCGCCCTAGCCTACACGTCCTTTCGGAAATTGTACAAAAGGACTCGCTGTTGTCTCACTGACATGTTGGAACGAGACCACATGTCAACGAAACATGGTGTGTAATTTCTCGTGCAAAATGCGATCTGGCCGCGTTGGACCGAGGTGCCGCATTAGTTATCGACCTTTATTTTTTAACATACAATCTGAGTGGATAGCTCATGTGGTCATCACACGTGAGCGGATATATAGGTGGGCTAGGTGGGCAGGCGGCAACAATCTAAGTGCTAAAAGAGTTGATCTCAAAAAAAGAGTTGATCCAATGCTTGGTTTTGTTTGGATTTTCCAACTATGACCATTGGATAGAGTGAATCAATGGCTTATGTTCAAACTTATTATCATACTATAGAATGGTATAGGAACGTGGATAGATTTGGTTGATTTTATATGTTCTTCCACTCCGAGGTTTGTAGCTCCTTCTCGGTCGTCGGGAATCTATGTTCTTCCACTCTTTCGTTTAAGACATGAGCTTTGTTCATCCTGTTGCCGACACGCGGGACATCTATATGCCTCCATTTTACAAAATCATACTATATGCCTCCATGACACGCGGGACATCTAGCATCAAGGTGGCGTGTCATGCAAGAAAATTGAGATATGCAGTGCGTAAGTGAGTCGTGCACTTCGATGGCACCTAGTACTACGCAATATTTTTTCTCCTCGATGGCATGTGAATAGTGCATGTAGAGCACGGGATGGTAGCCATGGACATGGTCGGCCCTTTTTGAAGAGAGTACTAATAAATAACTTTGATGTGTCCCGTCAACTCGCAGAACGACGAGAAGCTTGCCTACTACGCCTTCTCGCTCGCCAACGCGTGCGCGGGGGCTCGCAGCACGAGGAGAAACTTTTGCTTACAAGCGGTGGACGTGCAGTAGTTCATTTGGTGTCAGATTGCCATAAGTACTATTGTAGTACCATCATTATTGTTTGACTTCCGAAAGAGCAGAAGAGCCAAGCGCAAGGTCACCTACTAACCTAGTACAGTACTAGTACTATAGCCAAAGTTGGTCCACCTATTTAGAGCATGGTTAACAAATATAGGCGGCTCTTGCAGCGGCACATCATTTAGAGCAAGTACTCTCTTCGTAGGAACAAAGGAAGTGAAATAAAAGTTGGAGTGGATGCTACATTGCCAATTAAAACATGATTTACATAGGGAAAAAATCCTATAGCATTCTATCCTATGAATCAAACGACCAATGTAGGAAAATTATGAGGGGGGCCTCTCCAACAGTGTTCCTTGGCTCGCACCTAGCATCACGTTGGTCGAATTTGGAGTCATTCATCTGGTGCACGTGGCATCTTAGATCTGGACACAAGGTGACGCGACCTCTCACTTCCTCCGCCATTTGAAGTGGCGCGCCGGTGGAGGGCTAGCATACTCCAATATTAGGTTGGCTCTATGTGATGTGGCAACTTCATATACTAACCGGATGCTGGCTATACTACTACGGTACTTACACTCCAAGAAGTGACTCGAAAACCATTCATAAATTGAGTCTATGACATGCATTTGCAACTGAAATGTACCATTCATTAAATACAACAAGTCATCAACACACAACGACAACGAGGATACATGTTGGATTATAGATTATTTCCAACAAAACATTCTAGCAAATACTAAAGTTTTCATCACACAACAAATACCAAGCAATGAAATGAACTTCAACTCAACCAATCCTCGGCGTTGGAAACGCTTGCTTTGAACCATAGGTGCTCTGGGAAGGGCCAGTTATTGTCAATATCGAGAGAAACACAGGACTGATCATCCAGGCTGAAGCAGCATATATCAGGACCAGGGTAGGGAACCACCGAAATGTCTGAGGTATAGATACAGTTGCTTCTCATAAATGGTAGTAACGTTGTGTCAACAGCAGCTGGATCGCCTTTCACCATCATTGGATAGTTTGGTCCAAGGAAGAGCGAGTTTGCTCCAAGACTATCAATACTAAACCAGGGAGAAGGTGTTGGTGCTAGCACACTAGTATCCATCCTGAATACCATGCAACGGGTGTTGGAATAGGTCAGGAGAGGGCGACCATGGGAGACAATGCCTGCTTCCTCGGTAGTAATAGTCTGAGTGCACTGTATACAGACAAGAAGAGGTGATCCATCAGAATTAGTTGCCAGGCGCCACTGAGTATATAAGTTCTGCTCCTCCTCATGCTCGTGATCATCACCATCGTCATCTCCCCCTTGCTTATAAATTTTTTCAAGTATAGGTCGTGGAATGTTCACAGGACCTTGGAAACACAAGAAGAAGGTTAATTAGTAAAGGGAAACTTGCTAACCCGCATGCATGTGGGTGAAACAATTATAATTACGGTGGAAGACAAATGTACCGAAATCATAAGGATTCCATGCAAAAATAGTACCACGAGTGCTGGAAACAAACACAAGATCCTCGTATTCAATTGCATCACAGTACACATCCGTGTATAGAAACTGATTTTTGAGCAATATCCATTCAGTCGAACCACGAAGGACGGCAACAAGCTTGTCGAAGATAGCAACAACTTGATAGTTCTTGTAATTCCAAGAGCGGTTGGGAACTCGACAAATTGCTATCTTCAGTAGACGACAGTCACCATGATCGTATTTGAACGTACGTAGATCATCTGTGTGCTCAACCTCAGGGCACTCGGAGATTTTTGGAAGTGGAATCCGCTGACGAGTGTACACATTCACATGTTCCCACTCGCAATTGTACCCAATATAAACAACCCAATCTCCATTTGCGCCAGCCCAGGACATACCCTTAAGCGATGGCATCTTGACATCACACGTATCATTATCCAGCGGCATCAACTTGCACAAGGCGAGGCCTCCATCGTCCGCGCCCATGCGAACAGGCTTATAGCGAAGAAGATAGGGGAGATCAAACCACTCCTGGACCCTTGGGTTCCTTGTAATGATGTTATTAGTTGAGTCGAGAATGTTCTTGAACGAACCTGCCATGCTAGCCGAGGTGATGACATCGCACCGATCAATGAGTTCCCCAACCACGTCATCTTTCAGATCGGGGCAAGAATAATAGGATCGTTTCCGGCTTGTTCCCTCCATGGAGAGGACGATCGAACAATGGAAGAAGGAAGGGTGAAGGAAAATGGAGGAGGGAGGAAGAGCGTGCGACAGCAGTTCCAAATCGAGAGGGAAAGGCGAAGAGTCGGTGCACGGTTGCCAGGTTGCCACGGTACCTGAAGAGGCGCCCCGGCCTACAAGTCCTTTCGGAAATTGTACAAAAGGACTCGCCGTCGTCTCACTGACATGTTGGAATGGGACCACATGTCAACGAAACATGGTGTGTAATTTCTCGTGCAAAATGCGATCTAGCCACGTTGGCCCGAGGTGCCGCATTATTTCTCGACTTTATTTTTTTAATGGCGTGCCGTGCAGTTTTGAAGCACAACTAACTGGTACTGTTTGCAGAGAAAATACAAACTACTCTACCACTACTCCACCTCTAGTACTAGTAGTATATAGGCTGGAGCTTCAGAGCTTTCTGGCTAAGGGCTGCCCACTTGCTTCTCACACTATCACCCTCTCTCCAGATCTAAAAAAGATGGCCTCTCTCTCCCTCCTCACCGGTGGTCACAGATCCGCCGGGGAAGAAAAGGACGTGCAGCATTGACGCACTCGTCGTCGGCGAGCGAGGTCATGCACTGATGACAAGGTCATCCTCTTAGACCTAGCGCCCGCGCGGGATGGCCTCCTTCCCCAAGCTCGCTGCCGTAGTGTGTGCGGAGGACGTCGACCACAAGCGAAGCCACTTCCCGCCGACCCTTAGTTATGCTACCTCTTTTCGAACCATACCCTTGTTCTATTGCCCCATCTGCCATGTCGCTGCATGTGGACCTTTTTCCACTCCACCATCTTCCCAATTTGCTATCCTCTGCTCTGCTGGTCACGCAGACGAAAACCTTAATTTGCATTATTAAAGGAAACCCTACTTCATGCAAACTAATCCATGTCTGGGTTGAATAAGGAAAGGAAGGGAGACTATACTGTCCAAGAGAGTAGGCATCGAACCCGCATCTAGGTTGAAAAGGGGAAAATAAGTAGCTAAGGAACGAGTCTCGTGTCTCTTGGTTGAAGAAGGGTAGAAAGGCATGACAACACAATAGAGAATGACCAGGTCGATCGGTTTGTTGTCCTCACATAGGAAAAAGGTGGCTAAACATAACAAAAATGGGACGTAATCCTCACATGTTGCCTGGATATTTGTTGCTCTGGGCAACCATACCTCCCTCACCACTCTATGCGTCTGTGGAGGTACATCGTACTGGTGCGCCCACTTTCGGAATGGGCCTCCCATGCTCTTAGTGTCACTTTTTTTTCTGTTAGTATAACGCCAGCAGTCAAGTCAAGCAATGCTACTACTAAACTGATGCCACATTTAACTAATGCCGCACTCAGTCTTATGCCACCGATAAATTTAAGCAATGCCATTTAATGTCACTTGATTATTTCAGGGTTAGTTGTTGATTGTGGATGTATTAAACATTATTCAGCTAAGGCATTCTAATGTTGTTGCACAGCCAGTATACCAACGATGAAACTTGTTACTACCTTCAGATTTTTGCATTGCTAATGCTTATAGATTACATACCTCACTTTCATGAGATAAGTTAATTTTTTTCTACAGTATCACCAAAATACCAAGGCGCTGATGTCATTTTATTTTGGTTAAACTGCACAAAAAATTATGAAGACAAAAAGAAAGGTCAAGAGTGGGCACCTCCTCCTCCTTCTGTTCTCTTGATTCGTTCGATCAAGTTTTTATGTTTGATCGATTATCAAGATTGGGATAGCAATTTTTAAGGTCCCCCCGAGTTTGAAATGATATTTACCTTGGAGGTACATGGTTTGCAATTTTTTTATACTGTCATTAGTTAATAATGCTAGTTACCTTCAGACTTTTGTATTTGGTTTAATGCTCATGCACAGCTAGTATACCAATGCTGAAACGTGTTACCTTTACATTTTGTATTGTTAATTATTATAGAAATCTTCCAGTGCCGGAATTTATTGAAATATGTTCAGTAAAACCATAGGACTGTACCCTGTAATAAAATAACTACTCTACTGTGGCACTAGCCACTGGATTAGTGTATATTTGTAGTATTCGAAATTTCAAATGGTGTTACATTAGCGTATGGACATAAATAAAGTATGGCAAGCTTTCCCAGATATGTGCTCAAGAAAACTACTACCTGTTTTTCTAAATACTAGTAGACCTTTCGGTACTTTAAACTGAATCGTGAAAATGTCTTATATTAAGAAACAGAGGGTGTAGAGTTCACTCAAATTATCCCAGTAAAGCTAGTCACACCTTTGTTAAAATTAATGTTAATTATGTTATCGGAGGAGGTGTGTAAGTTTGTCTCTAATGCCTGTCGACTACATACCAAACATCATGATGTAATGTTAAGTCATTTCTTTTTGTACAGTGTCACTGAATTGTCAAGGCGGTTGGCATTTTATTGTAGTTGAACTACACAAAATATGCTTAAAAGAAGAGGAAAGGTCAGGAATGGTTCACTTTTTCAAAAAAACTATATATGCCTTCCAGACATTAGCCGTTGTTGCCTAATTTATTCCTTCAAATAGGTAGCTAGAAACAGTCTTGCTACCTTTTTCAATTAAGAAATTGGAATGCTTATATTTGTGAGTCTATGCTTCAACTAGTGCCACCTTTATAGTAATCACACTTATAATATCTATGCAAACAGGGATGCTCGATTTTAGTGGAACTGCACAAAGAGTCCAACTGGTTCAACATTAGGAGCATGTTTTCTTCCAAACCTTTATATCCAATTGGTGGCACTATGAGCTGTTCATTAAGAAGGTACATGGTTAGCTACTATCTTGCGACTCTTTTTGTACTGTCATTAGATAGTAATACTAGTGGTTTGCATGTGAATTTATTGGCAGGGTGGACCTACATTGGAGGTGCAGGACAGGATTCAATGATTGGATGCTCAATTTCGGTTGTATCGATTTCACCTCTTCTACATTGGAGGTGGACCTACATGGATATCCTTAGTCTAATGAAGAATAGGTGCTATATTTCTGCTCTGAACCAGCAAATCAATTCATTATGAAATTGTCCAGGGCAAAACATGACTGTATCAAATTGTCCAGTGCAAAACATGACAGATGCTAAGCGGAAGAGACATGTTCAAACCGAAAATACAAGTGGGGTATATATTTACAAGCTGCTTGATATTTGTGCAGACAGAGATGTCTGCCCGTTGCTATTTGGCAAACACACAAAGTGACCGCAATTTTGGTTGAACTGCACAAGAGAATAGTATAGTCACTGCATGTAGTGCCATTTGAAAATAGATATGGAAAGATTGGATAGTCACTTCATGGACTACAGAAAAGTAGTACTATACTATTTATTGGCCAATGCTACCTCTTGAGCACTGCATTGGATTTCCCCGAAGAGGAGAGGATGATGCAGCAGAGTAGCGTAATTATTTCCCTCAGTTTTTGAGAACCAAGGTATCAATCCAGTAGGAGGCTCCACGCTTAGTCCCTAGTACCTACACAAAACAAATAGCTCCTCGCAACCAACGCGAATAGGGGTTGTTAATCCCTTCACGGTCACTTACGAGAGTGAGATCTGATATATATGATAGATAATATTTTTGGTATTTTTGTATAAAGATGCAAAGTAAAATAAAAAGCAAAGTAAAAAAGCAAAGCAATAATAAAGTAATAAAGATTAATATGATGGAAGTAGACCTGGGGGCCATAGGTTTCACTAGTGGCTTCTCTCAAGAGCATAAGTATTTTTATGGTGGGTGAACGAATTACTGTTGAGCAATTGACAGAATTGAGCATAGTTATGAGAGTATCTAGGTATGATCATGTATATAGGCATCACGTCCGAGACAAGTAGACTGACTCCTGCCTGCATCTACTACTATTACTCCACTCATCGACCGCTATCCAGCATGCATCTAGAGTATTAAGTTAAGAACACAGTAACGCCTTAAGCAAGATGACATGATGTAGAGGGATAAATTCATGCAATATGATAAAAAACCCCATCTTGTTATCCTCGATGGCAAAAATACAATACATGCCTTGCTGCCCTTTCTGTCACTGGGTAAGGACACCCCAAGATTGAACCCAAAGCTAAGCACTTCTCCCATTGCAAGAAAAACCAATCTAGTAGGCCAAACCAAACTGATAATTCGAAGAGACTTGCAAAGATAACCAATCATACATAAAAGAATTCAGAGAAGATTAAAATATTGCTCATAGATAATCTTGATCATAAACCCACAATTCATCGGTCTCAACAAACACACCGCAAAAAAGGAGATTATATCGAATAGATCTCCACGAGAGAGGGGGAGAACATTGTATTGAGATCCAAAAAGACAGAAGAAGCCATCTAGCTAATAACTATGGACCTGAAGGTCTGAGGTAAACTACTCACACTTCATCGGAGAGGCTATGGTGATGATGTAGAAGCCCTCTGTGGTGGATTCCCCTTCCGGAGGAGCTCCGGAACAGGCCCCAAGATGGGATCTCATGGGTACAGAAGGTTGCGGCAGTGGAATTAGGTTTTTTGCTCCGTATCTGATCGTTCGGGGGTACGTAGGTATATATAGGAGGAAGGAGTATGTCGGTGGAGCAAAGGGGGGCCCACGAGGCAGGGGCCGCGCCCTAGCGGGGCGCCCTTCACCCTCGTGCCCACCTCTCTTCTTTCTTGACGGGGGGTCCAAGTCTCCTGAATCATATCCTGCGAGAAAATCACGCTCCCGAAGGTTTCATTCCGTTTGGACTCCGTTTGATATTCCGTTTCTGCGAAACACTGAAATAGGCAAAAAACAACAATTCTGGGCTGGGCCTCCGGTTAAAAGGTTAGTGCCAAAAGTAATATAAAAGTGGAAAATGAAGCCCAATATAGTCCAAAACAGTAGATAATATTGCATGGAGCAATCAAAAATTATAGATACGCTGGAGACGTATCAGGCATCCCCAAGCTTAATTCCTGCTCGTCCTCGAGTAGGTAAATGATAAAAAAGAATTTTTGATGAGGAGTGCTACATGGGGTAATTTCAATGTAATTCTTCTTAATTGTGGTATGAATATTTAGATCCGAAAGATTCAAGACAAAAGTTCATATTGACATAAAAATAATAATACTTCAAGCATACTAACTAAGCAATTATGTCCTCTCAAAATAACATGGCCAAAGAAAGTTCATCCCTACAAAATCATATAGTTTAGTCATGCTCCATTTTCGTCACACAAGAATGATCTCATCATGCACAACCTCGATGACAAGCCAAGCAATTGTTTCATACTTTAGTAATCTCAAACTTATAAACTTTCACGCAATATATGAGCGCGAGCCATGGACATAGCACTATAGGTGGAATAGAATATGATGATGGGGGTTATGTGGAGAAGAGAAAAAAGGAGAAGATCTCACATCAACGAGGCTAATCAATGGGCTATGGAGATGCCCATCAATTGATGTTAATGCAAGGAGTAGGGATTGCCATGCAACGGATGCACTAGAGCTATAAATGAATGAAAGCTCACCAAAAGAAACTAAGTGGGTGTGCATCCAACTTGCTTGCTCACGAAGACCTAGGGCACTTGAGGAGGCCCATTGTTGGAATATACAAGCCAAGTTCTATAATGAAAAATTCCCACTCGTATATGAAAGTGACAAAACAAGAGACTCTCTATCAAGAAGATTATGGTGCTACTTTGAAGCACAAGTATGGCAAAAGGATAGTAACATTGTCCCTTCTCTCTTTTTCTCTCATTTTTTTATTCCTCACTTGGGACAATGCTCTAGAAAATGATGATCATCACACTTCTATTTATTTACAACTCAATGATTACAACTCGATACTAGAACAAAGTATGACTCTATATGAATGCCTCCAGCGGTGTACCGGGATATGCAATGAAACAAGAGTGACATGTATGAAAGAATTATGAACAGTGGCTTTGCCACAAATACTATGTCAACTACATGATCATGCTAAGATATGACAATGAATGATATGTCATGATAAACTGGATGGTGGAAAGTTGCATGGCAATATATCTCGGAATGGCTATGGAAATGCCATAATAGGTAGGTATGGTGGCTGTTTTGAGGAAGATATAAGGAGGTTTATGTGTGAAAGAGCGTATCCTATCACGGGGTTTGGATGCACCGGCGAAGTTTGCACCAACTCTCGATGTGAGAAAGGGCAATGCATGGTACCGAAGAGGATAGCAATGGTGGAAAGGTGAGAGTGCGTATAATCCATGGACTCAACATTAGCCATAAAGAACCCACATACTAATTGCAAAAATCTACAAGCCATCAAAAACCAAAGCACTACGCGCATGCTCCTAGCGGGATAGATTGGTAGGAAAAGACCATCGCTCGTCCCCGACCGCCACTCATAAGGAGGACAATCAAAGAACACCTCATGTTTCAAATTTGTTACATAACGTTTACCATGCGTGCATGCTACGGGACTTGCAAACTTCAACACAAGCATTTCTCAAATTCACAACTACTCAACTAGCACGAATTTTATATTATCACCTCCATATCTCAAAACAATTATCAAGCATCAAACTTCTCTTAATATCCAACACACTCATAAGAAAGTTTTTATTATTTTTGTATACCTAGCATATTAAAATTATTACCATGGTATTTAAGTCTCTCAAAATAATCTAAGTGAAGCATGAGAAATCAATAGTTTCTATAAAACAAATCCACCACCGTGCTCTAAAAGATATAAGTGAAGCACTAGAGCAAAACTATAAAGCTCAAAAGATATAAGTGAAGCACATAGAGCAAAACTATAAAGCTCAAAAGATATAAGTGAAGCACATAGAGTATTCTAACAATTTCCAATTCATGTATGGCTCTCTCAAAAGGTGTGTACAGCAAGGATGATTGTGTTAAACTAAAAAGCGAAGACTCAAATCATACAAGACGCTCCAAGCAAAACACATATCATGTGGTGAATAAAAATATAGCTCCAAGTAAAGTTACCGATGGAAGTAGACGAAAGAGGAGATGCCTTCCGGGGCATCCCAAAGCTTTGACTTTTTGGTGTCCTTAGATTATATTGGGGGTGACATGGGCATCCCCAAGCTTATGCTCTTTCCACTCCTTGTTCCATAATCCATAAAAAAAATTCACCCAAAACTTGAAAACTTCACAACACAAAACTCAACAGAAATCTCATGAGCTCCGTTAGCGAAAGAAAACAAAGGACCACTTCAAGGTACTATAATGAACTCATTATTTATTTATATTGGTGTTAAACCTACTGTATTCCAACTTCTCTATGGTTTATAAACTATTTTACTAGCCATAGATTCATCAAAATAAGCAAACAACACACGAAAAACAGAATCTGTCAAAAACAGAACAGTCTGTAGTAATCTGAAACTAACGCAAACTTCTGGAACTCCAAAAAATCAGCCAAAATAGGAAGACCTAGGCAATTTGTTTATTGATCAGAAGCAATTGGAATCACTATTTTATCACGTTCTGGTGATTTTTAGCAATTGTTTTCGTGAACAGAAAGTTTCTGGAAATTACAGCAAGATCAAATAACTATCATCCAAGAAGATCCTATAGGTTTATCTTGGCACAAACACTAATTATAACATAAAACCACATCTAAACAGAAGGTAGATAGATAATTTATTACTCAGCAGAAGCAAAAAGCAAAAACTAAAAATAAAATTGGGTTGCCTCCCAACAAGCGCTATCGTTTAACGCCCCTAGCTAGGCATAAAAGCAAGGATATATCTAGGTATTGCCATCTTTGGTAGGCAATTCTTCAATGAGACATCCACCTTTCTTAGAAATTTCTTTCTTTTTAGTAATTATCAAACTCTTAGGCACAAAATCGAAAAATTCATTTGTAGCAAGTGGTTCCTTAATAATAGCAAAAAGATCGAGATGAATACTTACAGATTTAAGATCCCCAGTTTCCTTACTAGAGGATTCACCCTTATTTCTAGGAACATACATAAGCTTGGAAATTTTAGTAGGAGGACTTGGACTATTCTTTACGGAAGAAAAAGCGGTTCCCAAGTTGGTAATGATACCCTCAAGTTTATCGATTCTAGTGGAATCTTGATTTATTTTCTCATTAACTATTGGTTCCTTCTCCTTAATATTTTTCAAAGTTAGTCCTACCTTAGATCCATATTGGGTAATTTGATTTTGGATCTTTTTATCTAGTTTTTCGATTAACTCAATGGTAGCAACTTTATTTTCAATAATTTCAAGTCTTTGCATTACATGCTCCAAAGTTAACGTAGTTCCATTAACCAAGGGAGGTGGCGAGCCAAATGAATCTATCATAGCATTATAAGAGTAAAAAGTGTAGCTACCCAAGAAATTCCCTCCGGTGATGGTATCAAGGATATATCTATACCAAGGATTAGCACCTACATAAAAATTGCGAAGAAGAACTGAAGTAGATTGCTTCCTGGTAGATCTATTTTGAGCATTGCAAATTATATGCCAAGCATCTTTCAGATTTTCTCCCTCCCTTTGTTTAAAATTTAGAAATTCATTCTCGGGAGAAAACGGAGAAGATAAAGGACTAGCCATAACGACAAGCAAGCGAGAAAAAGGCAAACGGAAAAGAGAGGGCGAATAAAACGGCAAGGGTGAAGTGGGGGAGAGGAAAACGAGAGGCAAATGGCAAATAATGTAATGCGAGAGATAAGGGATTGTGATGGGTACTTGGTGCCAAAAATTGCTCGCTGTTGGGAGTCAAATCTTGACTTGACTTCGCGCAAACCTCTCCGATAACGGTGCCAGAAATACTTCTTGCTACCTCTTCAGCACTGCGTTGGATTTCCCCGAAGAGGAGAGGATGATGCAGCAGAGTAGCGTTAGTATTTCCCTCAGTTTTTGAGAACCAAGGTATCAATCCAGTAGGAGGGTCCACTCTTAGTCCCTAGTACCTACACAAAACAAATAGCTCCTCGCAACCAACGCGAATACGGTTTTTCAATCCCTTCACGGTCACTTACGAGAGTGAGATCTGATAGATATGATAGATAATATTTTTGGTATTTTTGGTATAAAGATGCAAAGTAAAATAAAAAGCAAAGCAATAATAAAGTGATAAAGATTAATATGATGGAAGTAGACCTGGGGGCCATAGGTTTCACTAGTGGCTTCTCTCAAGAGCATAAGTATTTTTACGGTGGGTGAACGAATTACTGTTGAGTAATTGACAGAATTGAGCATAGTTTTGAGAGTATCTAGGTATGATCATGTATATAGGCATCACGTCTGAGACAAGTAGACCGACTCCTGCCTGCATCTACTACTATTACTCCACTCATCGACCGCTATCCAGCATGCATCTAGAGTATTAAGTTAAGAACAGAGTAACGCCTTAAGCAAGATGACATGATGTAGAGGGATAAATTCATGCAATATGATAAAAACCCCATCTTGTTATCCTCGATGGCAACAATACAATACGTGCCTTGCTGCCCTTTCTGTCACTGGGTAAGGACACCGCAAGATTGAACCCAAAGCTAAGCACTTCTCCCATTGCAAGAAAAACCAATCTAGTAGGCCAAACCAAACTGATAATTCAAAGAGACTTGCAAAGATAACCAATCATACATAAAAGAATTCAGAGAAGATTCAAATATTGCTGATAGATAATCTTGATCATAAACCCACAATTCATCGGTCTCAACAAACACACCGCAAAAAGAAGATTACATCGAATAGATCTCCACGAGAGAGGGGGAGAACATTGTATTGAGATCCAAAAAGACAGAAGAAGCCATCTAGCTAATAACTATGGACCCGAAGGTCTGACGTAAACTACTCACACTTCATCGGAGAGGCTATGGTGATGATGTAGAAGCCCTCCATGGTGGATTCCCCTTCCGGCGGAGCTCCTGAACAGGCCCCAAGATGGGATCTCGTGGGTACAGAAGGTTGCGGCGGTGGAATTAGGTTTTTGGCTCCGTATCTGATCGTTCGGGGGTACGTAGGTATATATAGGAGGAAGGAGTACGTCGGTGGAGGAAAGGGGGGCCCACGAGGCAGGGGGCGCGCCCTGGGGGGGGCGCCCTCCACCCTCGTGGCCGCCTCTCTTCTTTCTTGACGGGGGGTCCAAGTCTCCTGGATCATATCGTGCGAGAAAATCACGCTCCCGAAGGTTTCATTCCGTTTGGACTTCGTTTGATATTCCGTTTATGCGAAACACTGAAATAGGCAAAAAACATCAATTCTGGGCTAGGCCTCCGGTTAATAGGTTAGTCCCAAAAGTAATATAAAAGTGGAAAATAAAGCCCAATATAGTCCAAAACACTAGATAATATAGCATGGAGCAATCAAAAATTATAGATACGTTGGAGATGTATCAGCCAACACTAGGTGCTTCATAGCTTTGGTGTTATTATACAATGGGCATCATTTGGCCTAAGTTAAAGTTCGTATTCTGAAAATAGTCTCGCCGTGTGATCGAGAGAAGACCAAATCATATTGAAGTGGATGTTCCTCCATCATGTGTGGTTCATTCTCATGGTTCCAGCTGTTGGTGAAACCACTTACGTTTGCAAGAGGAATTATAGACTTCACAAACAAATCTGTCTTTTAGTCTGTACAGAATGTTGGCCAAGAGAAGCATCCATGTTAGTAGGAAGAACAGATGTTTTTTCTAGATCTCTGCTTTTGGAGCTACTTATTTATATATGATATGTGAATCATTGAGATGCATTAACATGTTGATCTTATGTATGGGAATCGTACTAGTTGGTTTTGAATTTGGGCTACTAATGTGAACATATTACAATGCCAGGCCTATGAGTCTCGTGTGAACATTTTGAATGGATCGGCTCTTACTACTGTGCCCAGCATGATCCTTATTTCTGTGTTCTCAATGTTTACAAGTTACTAACTTTTCCTTATTTCTGTTCGCTCAGTGTTTACAAGTTACTGATCGATCAGTAGCTAGCCTACTAATGCGCTCCTAGCAGTTTTAGCTCCGACGCAAGATCCGAAGTGGTAGTATTTTTTAATAAAAATGCCTACCTCTGAAGAACCTGACAAGCTTCTCTGAAGAAAATGCCATGCGAATCTGAAGAAACTGCCAGCAAAAACGTTCGCAAATGCCTTATCTCCCAGCGAACGTTCATCAGCTAATGCGATCATACATGTACACCATCCGACCTACTCGATCCTACACGTACACTATCCGACCTACTCGATCCTACATGGATAAATAGCAGATCACGCACGTACTACCCCCTTTCCGGTTTGCAGGGCTCAATTCAAAAAATGACCTACTCGATCCTACATGAATAAATAGCGGATCACACACGTACTACCTCCTTTCCAGTTTGTAGGGCTTAATTCAAAAATCTAACCAACCAAGGTAGATGATGAGTGGTGGAATCATTTTTGACAAGGAGAGAGTACCTCATCTGGATGATTCGAGTGCACTCATTTGACCATCATGTCGGCGTGCGACCCAGCACGGACGGGACGCACCACTGACGGGACGGGATGGCACAGTCTTAATTTCAGTTTGTCTAGTTTTCCACGGCAAGCTGGCGCGCTAAGCCATGCCTGCTTATGCATTGAATTCCGATGACCGCGATGACCGTCGCGTTTCCCCCGACACGCTAGTTCACCTACCTTCCGCCTATAATTACTGTTTCCCGGGCTTCTCCGGTGGCACCATCACCCAACTCGACCTATCCTCATAAGCGCCAACTGGCCTGACGTCGCTCTCCACTTATCCTCGCACTCGCTACGTCCGCAATGCCCCCGCCCGTCCACGATAGGCGACACCGGAGGCGGTCACCGCCGGGACTAGTGTTCGGTTTTTCACCGGAAGGCAGACGGAGGGAGGAGGCATTCTATCGGTCTTTAGATGGAAATGCGGAGATCGAGGACTTGTTGGAGCGCGACCCCCTGGCGGAGGAGCAGGAGTTGTTGGAGCGCGACCGCTTGGCGGAGGAGCAGCGTATCGCCGATTTGCGCCGCCAGCGGGACATGGAGCAACAGCACACCGACACTCTGAGTCGCGAGCAGAGCGCCTGCACCTCGGCCCACTACGTGGAGGTCGGCGCCCAGCAAATAGCCCTGGAGGCTGTTGGGAACGCAGTCATTCGCGCCGCCGATTTTTACTACCAGCTCATCAAGTGGGTTTCCCGCTTAGAAGCCGAAGCTTCGGTGGACCACGCCGGCATGGAAAGGGCCAACGCGCGCGAGCAACGCGCCCTATCGCACCTCTGGCAAGTCCGAGGCGAGGCGGAGGACGCCGGTGCCGGCGTTTAGCGTATACCGCAGATGGCGGCCGACATCGTCTAGTTAGCTAAGAGTAAGTTAGTATTTGTATGCTACTAGAGTATTAGTGGGAGTAGATAGTTAACTTGGCTATGATGGTTGTCAACATGGAAGTTCAGTACTCTATATGTGGATCATACCTGTTACTTTGCTCTGAATGTTGAACTTTCTGTTTGAACAGATGGAATGGGCTATTATTTTTTAAATGGGTTGTATTTGTCCTCCACGGGTTTAGAGGCTGACTTGTGGGCCTACCAAGTTGACGCTTACACAATCAGGAGATGATTGTACATGGAGATGACAGCAGGGACCCGCCAAGGTCATGACAGTACGCAAGCAAGTGCCTCCTTATTTCAATCCAATAAAAAATGGCTCCTCCTAATGGATTTCTGACATCTGGGTCCCATGCCATTGTCAACGTAGTCAATAAACGAGAGAGTTGCACAACGAGCGGCTGACACCAGGGACCTAGCAGCTCGCCCAGTTATTTTTGTTTTGGGTTAAGTTGACAAATGCCTCTCCAAATCTGGTGTTTCTGAGAAATGCCACTGCAATTTCCAAACTTTGAAAAATGCCATTTCATGCCATTTCCAGTGGCATTTTTCGAAGTTTGGAGTGGCGTTTTTCAAAGTTTGCAAATTGCAGTGGCGTTTTCCAAAGTTTGCAAAAATTGCAGTGGCATTTTTCAAAGTTTGGAAATTATAGTGGCATTTCTATGAATCGCCATATTTGTTGTGGCATTTATCTAATTTTTTTTTAGACGGAAGCATGGTGTCAACTGGGCTGTGCGGGGCACTCTGGCCTGTCTAGACAGCCTTCTTTTATGTTTACCACAGACCAGCCACGTAGTTATTTTTTTCTTTCTGAAAATGGCTAGCCAGGTTTTTTTGTGATTTGCTTTGTCAGGCCTGTTGGGCTGCAAATCTTTCAAGACGAGGAGAGCTTCACTCGGCTGGACGAGAAAATGGCCTATCAGTAATGAGAAATGGGTTGTACATTTTTAAAACACATCAAACCGGCAATTACTTTCAAATTTCTTTTTTTCATTTCGAGATTTTAAATTGCATTAATTTTTATGCGTGGACAATTTGTTGGATATTATATTGATATACATTTATTTTTTAAATCAGTTTGAATGTGACTCGAAATTTCGGGATTAAAAACAGTTCGGACCGCACCGAAAGATGCAACATTTCGTATAATTTTTTAACCATGGCCACAATATGGGTTGTAATGCTAACAAAAAGAATATGGGCTCCAAAAAAACCTTAAGAATTAGCAAATGGGCTGTAAATTATTAGAAATAATGGCAGATGGGCTGTATGTTGTTTTCCACAGATTTGAGGCTTTCCTAAAAAAAAGGTTCACGCACAAGCAGTGACTGTTGGATGTCCATCCAACGGCCGTCGTGCTTCTTCAATCTCTACTCTTCCTGCTCCAGTCGCTCAAACAAGCGCCGGTGGGACTGCCTGCTCCCTCCTCTCCGTGGCCGGCTGTGCTGCCGCGCAGGCCTCACCGCCCCACCGTACTCCCATCGCTGGTCTAGGCATCCCTCTACTCACCCACACCTGCTGTTATTCTCCAGCGACGGCAGACGAACCAGTAAACCCTCGTACAGTCGTACTCCCCTCCGCGTGGGAAACAACTGCCGAGTCTTCCCTGCCTCTGTGTCGTTCCCTTCCTAGTCCTCGCCGTCGTCCACCGCCGTGGTGCTCTCGGCGCGGCCTGGTCAACGACCGACATGCATCTGAAGTGGACTGTACGTGGAGAAGCTAACAGCTGGGTCCACGGCCGCACGCAAGGAAATGCCTCCTTATTACGCGCAAAATAATGATTCCTCCACCTGACATCTGGGACCCACCGAAAGGGCCTCTGTATTTCGTGAAAAAAAACGTTACCGCCGCTGACAGCTCGGACCCACCAGCTATATCTTCGCACGCAAGGAAGTGTGTCCTTATTACGCACAAAAAAAGAATACTCCCCCTGCTAGCTGGGACCCAGTATAGTGGCAGGCTGACTTGTGGGCCTACTAAGTTGACGGGGACGGAGGGCTTTGTCAACTTAGTCAATATGCACGATTCTAGCTCCAGTGACCGTACGATGTCCATCCAACGGCCGTAGTGCCTCTTCAACCTCTGGTCTTGTTGCTCCAGCCGCCCAAAGCAGCGCCGATCGTGCCGCATGCTCCTGCCTCCCATGGCCGGCTGTGCTGCATCGGAGGCCTCACCGCCCCTTACTATTCCCACCGCCGGCCAGGCCCTGCGGCGACGGCAGCCTCACACCGCAGCCGAACAAGTGAACCCTCGTACTCCTCTCCGCGCGGGCTTCCACTGTCGCGTCTTCCCCGGCTCCGGGTCGTCCCCTTCCTAGGCCTCGCCGTCATCCACCACCCTGGTGCTCTCGGTGCGGCGTGGTCAACGTGGTCAAGGAACGGCTTCCATCGGACGTGGACTGTACGTGGAGAGGCTGACAGCTGGGTCCACGGCCGCAGCAAGGAAGTGCCTCCATATTACACGCAAAATAATTATTCCTCCACCTGACAGCGAGGACCCACCGGACAGGCCACCGTATTTCGCGAAAAAACGTTTCCCCCTGACTGTTGGGACCCACCAGCTACATCTTCGCACGCAAGGAAGTGCCTGACAGTCGGGACCCACCTGGTCGAAGCATACGTAGCGTTGTCATTCTGGTCGCGAACGTGTACGTACATACAGGTCGATGTAGAGGCGCGCCCATGTCGTAGTAGAGGCGCGCACGTAGCATGTACACGTACGTACAGCGGCCAGGGTGCAAGAAAGTAAATACGGCCACATACTTACATACGGGCGGGGTCTCGAACGCCTACTCGCGCGTACGTACGACCAGGGCTCGTGTACATGGCTGGGTCGGAATGGAGAAACATCGTCGTCGTCGTGTTCATGGGGAGCCAACCGGCTGGGTCGGAACGGAATGTGTCGTCGTGTTCATCGGGAGGGCTTGGGCAGAACAGCCGATGGAAACGAGGCCTGGCGTACTGCAGAACGGAGGAAACGGCCTTGTGTTCGACCGACCACGTTCGAAACGGGATCCTGTTCATCGGGAGGGGTCTGGCGTACCGCAAAAAGGAGGAAACGGACCTCCTACGGTCAAAACAGGGGTCCTGTTTCTCCGTGAGGGGTGTGGTGTACCGCAAAACGGAGGAAACGGACTTGTGTTGGAGCGCTACGGTCGAAACGGGGGTCCTGTTCATCGGGAGGGGTGTGGCGTACCGCAAAACGGGACTCCACAGGATACTGTTCATCTCCACCGTCGACCCCCTCCAGCCTCCACGGGCTACTGTTCATCCACCGTCGACCTCTTCCAGCCTCCACCTGCGACTGTTCATCCAGCCTCCACCGTGCGCTACTCCACCGGCTAGTGTTCAACCAGCCCTCTCCACAGGCTCCTGTTCAACCACCCCTCCACGGGCTACTGTTCATCCAGCCCTCCACCATCTACTGTTCATCCTGCCCTCCACGGGGTGGTCCTGTTCATCCTTCCCTCCACGGGGTCCTGTTCATCCAGCCCCAACTAACTTGAACAATCGGGGTCCTGTTCATCCAGAGGCAACGCCACGGGGTCCTGTTCATCCACCCCCACCGGGAACTGTTCATCCAAACCCCCCCAGCAATTCTCACTGTTCATCCAGAGGCAGCATCGACCGGCTTCAGTTAGTAGCAGTAGCGAAGGAATCGCTCGATCGGGTTCAGTTAACAGCCATCGATCGATCGCTCGGGTTTAGTAACGCGTAGCCTGCAGTGCAATCGCTCGGGTTCAGTTAGAGCCCAACACCTCGCACACATGCGCGTACGTACAAGAGAAACTTGCATCGCTCGGCCCCTGACCACCCACCGTAACCGGGGACTCCCCGATATTTTCCGCGCCCTCGCTTCTACCACGGTTTTTTCTGTCATGGACGGCCCAAAGAATGTCATGCAACTGTGTCTCCGGCCCGCCCAGGACGAAAAGCCCATTTTCTGTCATAATGTTTTGTCATAGAAGTAGGACCCCACCACATCTATGATGATATCACGTTTTGTCACAATTATCGTCATAGAAGTGTCATAAGTATGACAGAAAAGATTTTAGTTCAGCCCAAAATGTCACGGATGTGTCTTTTTTTGTAGTGCCGCTTTGTATCCCCTCAATATATTGAGGCTGGGTTCGGCCAACTCGCATGGGATTCCCGGCATGTCTGAGGGATGCCAGGCAAATATATCCCAGTTTTCGCGCAAGAATTCTCGTAGCGCGGCGTCAACTGTGGGGCTGAGTTGCGCTCCAATAGATGTTGTCTTCTTGGGGTCTATTGGATGGACCTGAAATTTGACTATTTATTCTGCTGGTTTGAAGGAGGTGGATTTGGGTCGTTTATCTAGGATCACATCGTCCCTATCCACAGTGGAGCGCAGTGCAGTTAACTCCTCGGCCTCGAGGGCTTTAGATAATGCCTTGAGGGCCAGGGATGCGGTTTTATTCTCGGCACGGATTGCTATGTCCGGATCGCTGACGAGAGTGATTATTCCATTGGGCCCGGGCATTTTTAGCTTCATATACCCGTAATGAGGTACAGCTTGAAAGCATGTAAAGGCCTGTCGCCCCAACAGGGCGTGATATCCACTGTTGAAAGGGGCCACCTAGAAAGTTATTTCTTCGGACTGATAATTCTCCCGCGTGCCGAATACCACATCAAGTGTGATTTTTCACGCACACCACGCCTCCCGACTTGGAATGATTCCTCGGAAGGTTGTGCTGCTTTGCTCGATGTGGCTCCTGTCTATTTCCATTTTGTGGAGTGTATCCTCATAGATGTGGTTTAGTCCGCTGCCGCCGTGCATGAGGACTCTTGTAAGTCGGAAACCGTCCACGATAGGACTGAGGACTAATGCGGCTGGCGCTCGGACTGTTCTGTATTTAGGTTCGTCACTGGCATTAAAGGTTATAGCCGTGTCGTTCCAAGGGTCAATTGCGGCGATCCGGCAGACTTCGACGAGGTCGTGGAGTGCCCTTTTGTGCTTATTGTTTGAAGCAAATGTCTCGAAGACCATCAATACTCTGGGGTTGTCGTCTTCTGGAGGGTGTTGCTCTGTGGTGTTTTTGGTGAGAATATCCTCACCGCTTTTGGCTACTTGCCGGAGTATCCAACATGCTCTAAGGCTGTGGGTTGATACAGTATCCGGCGTTGTGTGAAGTTTGCATGGCCCATCGAGCCATCCTTCCAGAACGGTTCCGTGACGCGTAATGGGTTTATATTTTTTTGGCTGTTGGATTGGGCGTGCCACGAGGGTGCGCCCTTTTCGCCTGGACGGGGGTTGGGTTGGGACCGATGGCTCCTAGCAAGATGCCTGAGCTTTCCAAGCGCTTTCCATTGCGCTGTACTTCTATACGATAGTTGCCAAGTCAGTGAAGTGTAGTATGCGATGGCGGTTGATGGCGTTGAGAATTTCTTCGTCCGCGCAATTGTTGCAGAAAGCTGATATCGCGTCCTCATCACGGCAATCTTTTACCTTGTTTTTGACAAGGAGGAATCTGGCCCAGAAGTGGTGGACCATTTCCCGAGACTGTTGTTTTATGCTAATAAGATTGCTTATGTCCGGGTGGGTGGGTGGCGTTAAATCTGACCCCTGACCCAATCGATTATCCGAAGTCTGGAGGCCTTCTGGACTCAACAGTCCGGGCACCGGAGTACCTTCCAATTGTTCGGGCCCGCCATTCGATTCTATGTTCGGAAGGCAGGTCACATCCTTTCGCTGGTGATTGTCCGGCTCTTCAAGATCAGCGACCCGAACGTAGTTCAGCCTCGGTATAGAAGGAGAGCCGCTGTCTTGATCTTCGACCACCGCTATCTGGTGGGTGACCGGTGGAGATTTGATTTCTCTTTGGTCGGGTTTAAGCCCGATCCGATCGTCATCTGTAGCGATTCCCAGGGCGGCGATGCGATCTAGGAGCTCGTTTAAGGACGAGAATTCCGTCGGATCCATCTTCTTGGAGTGTTCGGAGTCAACATGAAGGGTATTTTCGATGGCCCTAGAGGTCATCGTCGGCTCTACGGCCGAACGGGCGGTCATGGTGAAGCCGCCCAGTCGGAGAGTTTGGCCTAGGGCCAGAGCTCCTCCGGGGATGATGTCATCTTTAAGGACGAGGCGTGTCATCGATCCTGTCGTCGACATCACAGTGGAACTCTCAATGAAAGCACCAATGTCGGTGTCAAAACCGGAGGATCTCGGGTAGGGGGTCCCGAACTGTGCGTCTAAGGTCGATGGTAACAGGAGACAGGGGACACGATGTTTACCCAGGTTCGGGCCCTCTCTATGGAGGTAATACCTTACTCCTGCTTGATTGATCTTGATGAATACAAGTGTTACAAGAGTTGATCTACCATGAGATCGTAATGGCTAAACCCTAGAGGCCTAGCTTGTATGACTATGATAATGAGTATCCGCCTATCCGGACTATGCTCTCCGGTTTATATAGACACCGGAGAGATCTAGGGTTACATGGAGTCGGTTACATAAAAAGGAATCTACATAGTTGATCGCCAAGCTTGCCTTCCACACCAAGGAGAGTCCTATCCGGACACGGGTGCAGTCTTCGGTCTTCGTATCTCCACAGCCCATCAGTCCGGCCCACGGCTAACAGGACGGATGTCCGAGGACCCCTTAGTCTAGGACTCCCTCAACAGACCCAATCCGTGTAGTTGCTACCATCATCTTTCAAATAGTTTTCTCTAGGAACGCATTAAAATTCAAAGGAACGGTAGCACGGGCCATTGATCTACAACAACATAGACATGCAAAAACTATCAAGTACTAAGTTCATGATAAATTAAAGTTCGATTAATCATATTTCTTAAGAACTACCACTTAGATAGACATCCCTCTAGTCATCTAAATGATCACGTGATCCATATCAACTAAACCATGTCCGATCATCACATGAGATGGATTAGTTTTCAATGGTGAACATCTCTATGTTGATCATATCTACTAAATGATTCACGTTCGACCTTTCGGTCTCAGTGTTCCGAGGACATATCTGCATATGCTAGGCTCGTCAAGTTAAACCCGATTATTCTTCACATGCAAAACTGGCTTGCACGCGTTGTATGTGAACGTAGAGCTTATCACACCCGATCATCACGTGGTGTCTCACCACGACGAACTGTAGCAACGGTGCATACTCAGGTAGAACACTTATACCTTGAAATTTAGTGAGGGATCATCTTATAATGCTACCGCCGTACTAAGCAAAATAAGATGCATAAAGTATAAACATCACATGCAATCAAAATATGTGACATGATATGGCCATCATCATCTTGTGCCTTTGATGTCCATCTCCGAAGCACCGTCATGTTCTCCATCGTCACCGGCTTGACACCTTGATCTCCATCGTAGCATCGTTGTCGTCTCGCCACTATTGCTTCTACGGCTATCGCTACCACTTAGTGATAAAGTAAAGCAATTACATGGCGATTGCATTTCATACAATAAAGCGACAACCATAAGGCTCCTGCCAGGTGTCGATAACGGTTACAAAACATGATCATCTCATACAACAATTTATATCTCATCATGTCTTGACCATATCACATCACAACATGCCCTGCAAAAACAAGTTATACGTCATCTACTTTGTTGTTACAAGTTTTACGTGGCTGCTACGGGGCTTCTAACAAGAACTGTTCTTACTTACGCATCAGAACCACAATGATTTTTCGTCAAGTGTACTGTTTTAACCTTAAACAAGGACCGGTCATAGTCAAACTCGATTCAACTAAAGTTGGGGAAACTGACACCCGCTAGCCACCTGTGTGCGAAGCACGTCGGTAGAACCAGTCTCATGAACGTGGTCATGTAATGTCGGTCTGGGCAGCTTCATCCAACAATACCGCCGAATCAAAATAAGACGTTGGTGGTAAGCAGTATGACTATTATCGCCCACAGCTCTTTGTATTCTACTCGTGCATATAACATCTATGCATAGACCTGGCTCGAATGCAACTTTTGCGAAACATAGTAATTCAAAAAAAATCCTACGATCACGCAAGATCTTTCTAGGAGAAGCATAGCAATGAGCGAGGACAGTGTTTCCACGTACCCTCGTAGACTGAAAGCGGAAGCGTTTAGTAACACGGTTGATGTAGTCGAACGTCTACACGATCAAACCAATCCATCTACCGAACGTACGGCACCTCTTTGTTCAGCACACGTTCAGCACGATGATGTCCCTCGAGCTCTTGATCGAGCTGAGGACGAGGGAGAGTTCTGCCAGCACAACGGCGTGGCGATGGTGATGATTAAGTTACTGGCGTAGGGCTTCGTCTAAGCA
Organism: Triticum aestivum; assembly: GCF_018294505.1. Classification (NCBI taxonomy): domain Eukaryota; kingdom Viridiplantae; phylum Streptophyta; class Magnoliopsida; order Poales; family Poaceae; genus Triticum; species Triticum aestivum. Next base: position 34,613,747 of record NC_057802.1, read on the forward strand.
CTACGACGATATGATCGAGGTGTGTAACTGTGGAAGGGGGCACCGCACACGGCTAAGAGAAGACTTGGTGTATCTTTGGGGTGACCCCCTCCCACGTATATAAAGGGGGGAGGAAAGGAGGCCGGCCCAAGGGGGCGCGCCAAGGGGGGAGTCCTACTTGGAATCCCGGTCCAAGTAGGATTCGTCCCCACCCCCTTTCCTATTCCAAGAAGGAGAAGGGGGGAAGGATAGGGAGAGGGGAAGGAAAGAGGGGGCCGCGCCCCCTCCCCCTTGTCGAATTTGGACTGCCAAGGGGAGGGGCGCGCGCCACCTTGTGGCCTGCCCTCTTCCACTCCCTTATGGCCCATCAAGGCCCATAACTTCCCCGGGGGGTTCCGGTAATCCCCGGTACTCCGAAACTTATCCGATACATCCCGAAACCATTCCCGTGTCCGAATGTAACCATACAATATATCAATCTTTACCTCTCGATCATTTCGAGACTCCTCGTCATGTCTGTTATTTCATCCAGGACTCCGAACAAACTTCGGTCATCAAATCACATAACTCATAATACAAATCATCATCGAATGTTAAGCGTGCGGACCCTACGGGTTCGAGAACTATGTAGACATGACCGAGACACATCTCCGGTCAATAACCAACAGCGGAACCTAGATGGTCATGTTGGCTCCTACATATTCTATGAAGATCTTTATCACTCAAACCGCATAACAACATACGTTGTTCCCTTTGTCATCGGTATGTTACTTGCCCGAGATTCAATCGTGAGTATCATCATACCTAGTTCAATCTCGTTACCGGCAAGTCTCTTTACTTGTTTTGTAATGTATCATCCCGCAACTAACTCATTAGTCACATTGCTTGCAAGGCTTATAGTGATGTGCACTACCGAGAGGGCCCAAAGATACCTCTCCGCTACACGGAGTGACAAATCCTAATCTCGATCTATGCCAACTCAACAAACACCTTCGGAGACACCTCACTACTGCAGGTTGCTGCTAACGCGACACTATAATCAGAGACCCTTCGACGAAAGTGTGTGCGATGCATTAATCGCAAATGGTGGTGTGAAAAAACCATCAAAAATGTGCAAAACGTTTGCGATGGAGGATGCATCAAACACGGTTCAGATTTTAGTTGCGTGTGCGATGTAGGGCATACGGTTCAGTTCAATTAACTATTTGCAATGAGGAGGAACAAAAGAAATGGGCAGCCAGATGAAGGCGTGTGCGATATACAACAAACGGTTCACTCAGATAAACTATTTGTGATTAGGCAACACAAAAGAAACGGTCAGCCAGATCAAGGTGTGTGCGATATACGGCATGCGGTTCACTCAGATGAACTGTTTGCGTTGAGAAAAGAGAACAAAAATGGTTCAATATATCGAGATGTGTGTGATACGCGGCAAACAGGTCTGTAATCAGAAATGTGTGCGAAGACTGATAATAACACAGACGATTGCTTCTAATAAGACGTATGTGATATGCTCTGTCTACACAACATCTATTGGCCATAAGGATGCGAAGAGGCATCCTATGTCAGCAAGGACTAGTTCTTCCACCAGTAGGTCATCTAAGAGAACTCTCAAGTTAAGTGTGCTCAGGCTGGAGCAGCCATCAGATGGGTCACTGGATGGGAAGTTGTCTTGATGTTAAATTAACTGATGGGATGAGTCATGTTGGACAAATTAAATTACAATTTGACCAAGATGACCCATCCCATGAGTTGATTTAACCTCGAGGTCCTTGTTTTTTATTTTTTTATTTTTTAACACATGTTAAAGGAGGTCTACCGCATTACTTTTTGAAAATGTGTGATATGTGGCATACAGTTGATCCATCCGATCCGTTTGTGATGGAATAAGCCGTGTGTGTTGTGGGAAAACGCTAGCTGGTATTCAACCGTTTGTGATTGATTAATTCATCACCGACGGGTTCCCTAGTGTGATCCGTGTTCATCTGATCATCATTTACTTCTTGTGCTAGCTCAGTGTTCCTTCCATGCTAAGTTTTCATTAATTGATTGCGTTTTATGAACACGCCACCATTTCCCGCCATTTCCTCACCTGTTTCCCGCCACCCGGCGATATTGCGCATATACCAAGGCGGCGCGCGATGCACGGAGGCGACAAGCGGAGCCTGTAGCACATCCACCTTTTCCAAGCATGCCAACCCACCAAAGCGCCGCCTCTGCCATCAACCTCGCCGCCGAGGAAAATGAACAGGTGCCACGGCCGATCGAAGCCGAGGCGCTCCCCGACAATGCAATGGACGACGCCGTGATGCGCGTCATTGCCAGGGTTGAGCAGACCTTTGGCTCATGGCGCTTGAGCGCCGCGGATCAAGATAGGCATGCCAGCGCCGACAGGCTGTAGCTCGCCACAAAACATGATCGATAGCGCGCATCGAGTAAGATCTCGGTACATTGTTTCACAACTTCTAATTCCTTTGAACTTCTATTATTCCTGGATATTTGATGCAGTCGATACGTCGCCATATTCCTGTATGGAGCGTTGATCCAGAAGGATTCCGTTGAAAAGTATGAGCTTCTGGCAAAACAAGGAGCCGAATTTCCCGGTTTCATCTCTTGGTTCAAAAAAATGGTAATTTCCATTAGACCCTTTCTTTTCTTTGGCTAATTTGTGACTAATGCAACAATCCTTTCGTATTAAACTTGTACGCTAATTCAGAGATTATGGATGCCGAATTGAGACAAGTAGCTAATGGTTTTGACTATAAGGTCTGTTCATTTGACAAATACGACATCAACGGGTATCACTTTCGTACCTATGGCAAAGAGCTATCTATGGCCGACCGAAAGTCTACAAATTGTTGTGTCTCTGCTATCGGCGAAGGAGGTATCGAGTATTGTGGAAGATTTGAAGCAATTTATGAACTTGAATTCTATGGTGAAAACCCACCAAACGTCGTAGTCTTCAGATGTTATTGGTTCCAACCGAGGGAGACTAGAAGGACTCATGAACATATAGGGCTAGTCGAAATCAAACAAAGCACCCATTTGGATGTTCCCGATGTCTATATTACGGCTCAACAGGAAACCCAAGTTTTCTATCTACCGTGGGCCTGTCAAAGTGATCCAAATCTCAGTGGTTGGGACGTCGTTTATGAAGTGCCGCCACGTGTTAGACCACCTCCTCCCAATGAAAAGGATTATAAACCTCACAATAACCAAGACACATATGACGAAGGAGAATTCTTCCAAGAAACACGTATTTCCAAAAAACGTTTCAAGAACCGCTCTACTCCACCCCAGAACATTGAAGTAGACAACGATAGTGAATCCAACTTCACCCCTGATCCTGAACAAGAAGAGCCGGAAGAAGAAGAAGTTACTGCTGCAGATGAACTGTCAATGCTTGAACGATTACGTAAAGGTGGCCTTCCACATGATGATGCATTTATTAATGATGATGATGAGCACGTCATTGCCGATAGTGATGATGATGATGCTTTTATTAATGATGATGATGAGCACGTCATTACCGATAGTGATGATGATGTTGCTTTTATTAATGATGATGACGAGCATGTCATTACCGATAATGATTGTTATTTGTATGATTGTATGATTTATAAAGTTGGTATTTATAATTTTCTTACTTTGTATGATTGTTTCTTATACATAGTGCCATGGTCTTGATTTCCGTCCCGGTCGGCCCTCGCCTGCTTTATGATTCGGATGTGGTAAATTCTCTTTGATAACTATTTGCTGCATTTCGCATTTATGATAATTATGGCCATCAACTTGACATAGAGATATTTGAATCTAGGAGGTATGTGAAGCGGAATTTGAAACGAACCCTCTTATCGAGAAGTTAAATTTAGTTGAAAAAGAAAATGAGTATTTGAAAGAAAAAAATAAAAGAATTGAAGAAGAGAAGATGACATTGGAGTTGTATGTTGCCAATGCCATCGATGATCACAAGATGAAGATGAATGCAATGCGCTTGAAGATGGATGCAATGCGCCTGAAGCTTAAGAAGATTAGAAAATATGCCATTGATAATGAGGCTTGGTATCATTATGTCGTTGGATCAATTGTTACCTTAGTTGCGATCTTCATCACATTTGTTGTGATGAGGGTAAGTTTTCTCTAGTGTTTTGCTTTACAAATAGATACTTAGCTTATTTTCCTCCTAAATGGCATAATTACCTAAGTTAGATAAAAAATAAGCTATACTTAGCTTATTCAGTTCATTTATTACATACTTAGCATACTTAGGTAAAAAATGGCATGATAATCTTTGTTAGCTCCAAAATGATATAGACTTAGCTTATTTTCCTCGAAAATGACATAATAACCTTACTAAGCTCCAAAATGACCTATTTACCTACCTTAGCTCTAAAATGACCTATACTTAGCATTTTTACGTAGCTTAGCAATAAAATGACATTTTTACCTACCTTAGTTAGAAGAAGAAGAAGATAAAGAAGAGGAGAGGAGAAAAAGAAAGAGAAGAAAATAAATCTTCTTCTTCTCCTTCTTCTAACTACTCTTCTTCTTATTCTTCTTCTTCTTCTTCTTCTAACTTCTTCTTCTAACTAGTCGTCTTCTTCTTCTTCTTCTTCTAACTTTCATCTTTCCAATTTGCAGATTTGCTTTACATGAGGAAGCTTGGATTCATGGAGTGTACTATTCTGATTATGTTCAATATGTATGCATGGATATGTTGTTGGAAACTAGTTTCTGGTTATGCATGTATATATGGATATGTTGGACTTTGTTGAAGTATGTTGGATTTGATGAAATATGATGTTGGACTTGCTGTTATATGTTCTTGGTTATGTTCCATATGTCTGCATGTATATCTGTGTTTAAAACCCTGTCAAATTAAATGGATTAAAATAAAATCAGGGGATATGTAGCCTCTTTGCCGTCTGCTTGCCGTCCGCTAGCAGACGGCAAAGAGGACACGTGGCAGTCACCTGTGCAAACTGGGAACACTGGCATACCTATTTGGTCATTTTGCCGTCTGCTGGCAGACGACAAAGTGACCAGCTATGCCGTCTGCCAGCAGACGAGAACGAGCTTTGACTCTTTGCTGTCTGCTAGCGGACGGCATATCTGGACACATGGCAGCTTCCCAGTGCTGCCTAGCTGGGCTCTTTGCCTTCTTTCAGCGGACGGCGAAGAGCTTTGACTCTTTGCCGTCCGCTGGCAGACGGCAAAGAGCGCCGTTAACCACCTAACGGCTCTCACGCCACCGCACTGCCGTCCGCTGGCCTCGGATGGCGGACGGCATAATTCTTTGTCGTACGTTTCTAAGAAGCGTACGGCAAAGAAGGCCTTTGCTGGCACGCGTTCGTCCGGACAGTTTGCCGTCTGCTGGCGGACGGCAAAGACGTTTGCCGTCCGTGATCCATGCCTTTGCCGTCCGCCATGGCGGACGGCAAAGAAGCTGATTCCAGTAGTGTAAGGAATTAACTATATTTCAAGCCCATGAAGACAAGGAGTATGGCGCTTTACAGACGAGATATAACATGGAGGCCCAGAGCCCAAAGCCGGATTAGGGCCCATAGTTATAAACCGACATATGTTATGTAACTTGTGTTGTAAGATAGGGAAAGGTAGAAACCGAGCCAGACACGTTTATGAGCCGGCCTCGGGATTCTGTAAACCGCCGGGCGTCAACCTGTGTATATAAAGGGACGACCCAGCGGCGGTTTAGGGACAACAAACAACAACTCGAGAACCAGGCATAGCGGATTCGCTCCCTGGTCATCGAAACCCTAGCAATTCCACATCAACTGTATTAGGCCTTTACCTTCACCGCAAGGGGCCGAACCAGTATAAATTCCTTTGCGTCCGTTGTCCACTTTAACCCCTTTAAGTTAACTACGTGGCGATGGCTCCACGACTAAGTCCTTTCGCTTGGACATCTGCCGTGACAAAACCACGACAGTTGGCGCCCACCGTGGGGATATCGCACGATGGTTTCGAGTTCTTAGAGGGCAGGTTCGAAGGGCTCAGGGGACATGCCAGGGGTCGGATGACCAAGAGTCGTCGCGGAAAGATCTACATCGACGACGCGGGCTGGGGCCCCGAGGCCGGCTCAATTGAGTACGGGTACCGGGTCCCCTTCGGCGGCATTCACGTCTTCATTGGCAAGATTGGCGAACTGGGCCCTAAGCCAGACATCTGCACCGACATCGTTGAAACGGCTCAGCGTGTGAGATCTCCTCGGGTTAAGCCTTCCATGAAACGCGCCTCCGTGGGAGTCATCCACGGAGTGGGATCTGAAGATAGATCGGTATCTGGTGGTGAAACTGTCATTTACTCTAAGGACAAGTCATCTACTGGGGAGACCGAGTCATTGTACCAGCTGCAAGATGGCCGGTTTGGGGGCTGCTCCGATGGCGACAGTATTCCGGACCCCCTCGATCCGCCAAGCCGAGTTGCAATCTTCATGGCCGGTACATAGTCGGCACCACAATCTTCGACCGCCGCAACAATGATCTCTGGTTTAGCAGCGGCGACAGCGGCTGGGGCAGGAGGCCTGCACCACCACCGGTGCAAGTTTTGTCCGATTTATTCGACACCTTGGTGGCACTGCTGGCGGCTGAAGTCAGCCCGGTGAATCAGGATCAGCATAACGCAGAGGTGGCAAAGGTGAAGGATCAGATAGCTCAAGCCAAGGTGGACCTGGCAGCTGAAAACGCCAGGATGACGGCAGAGCGGGCCGAGTTAGATGCACAGGCTTATCGGCTTATGCTGGATCAGAACGCGTCAAATGACATAATGAGATGAAGGTACCGATCTCACCTGCCTCCGATTTATGAAGCTATAAATCTTTTCAACACTCCAGGAGCGGGAACCAGCAACTAGCCAGTAGTAAACCGGGCAGAAGCACCTGGAACGGGGGCGCCGGTTCAGCCGCGTGCAATGGATCCGCCTCGTCAGAATGTCCCATCCCCGCACGTGCCGAGGCCTCCGGGCCATTATTCCAATCCTTTGGATAACATAGTCACAGCCGCTTCATGATTGGCAGCCCTCCCGGTCGATGGTGAGTCCCCCGTAGCGGTGGAGATGCGACGGCCTAGGGATCTCCTTCAGATAGCTTTGACTCAGCAGCAGGCTTATTCATGCATGCGCGAGAGGATTCATTCCACCCCCCGCCCGAGCCGGAGTTACAGCAGGCATATTGATGAACCGTCTGTGTCAAGCAGTGCGTGGAACAGTAATCCGCCCCGTGGTCATAACCCGGCGGGTGGTGGTGCTGATGCTCAGAACATGGTGGACCAAGGAAGAGCACGTCGAGAAGTCGAGTTAGCGGCGCAGTACGCGGCCCGACAGCTTACGCCGGTTCGTCCGACAACTTCGGTGGAGCCAGGAGTTACCTCCAGTTCTTTGGGAGTGCCATGTCTTGTCCCAGCCCTACGCAACATACGGCTACCCAAGGACTTCAAGGGTCCACGTAAAGTACCCAATTACACTGCCGATTTATCCCCCGAGTCATGGGTCGAAAGCTATGAGATGGCGATGGAGATGCTGGATGTGGATGATGCGGCATGTGCTAAATACTTCAAAATGATGTTGGAGGGAACGAGTCGAACTTGGTTGAAAAACTTGCCAGCTAACTTCATTGGGTCATGGGCCGAGTTAAGGGCCCGGTTTATCCAGAATTTCAAAAACACATGCAAGCAGCCCATGTCAATTGTAGACTTAGCTGCCTATGTCCAGGAGGAAGGAGAATCGACAACTCATTGGGTGCGCCGAGTTTCAGAAATTTTGCATTCATCGGACCGCATCAATACTGATACAACACTTTTAACGTTGGAAGCCAATTGCCAGTTCGCACCTTTGATGTTGAAGTTGGGACGGCTCAAGCGTCACTGCAATGACATGGGGACACTCATGGCAACTTTGGTTAAGTACGCTGACTCTGATAGTACCAAGGACCCTGAGTCTGATAATGACAAGACAGGAAAGGGAAAGAAGAGCGGTAGTACAAAGGGGAAGCAGCATAACCCGGCAGGTCATGGAAACAGTGGTAAGAGTAAAGCGGATAACAATTCAGATTTTGCGGCTAACACCAACACGCAGGATAATAGTCAGCGTCGTAAGGGTAAACCGCGCCCGCGTGGCGGAGGATCAAGTCCCAATCCTGGGCGCCTATATTACCTATTAAACCAGCCTTGTCCAAAGGACGGGTCGCGAGAAAAGCCAGCCACGCACCTTTGGAAGGATTGCTTCATTATGCGGGAGTTCAAAGATTCAGATTATTTTCGATATGATCAAGGACCGTCCGGCGGTTCAGGGCCCGGTTCTCATGGTCCGGGTTACGGTGGAGGCAGTTCTGGTTCAGGATTTCAAGGTAATCAAAGCGGACATAGTAATCAAGGCAGTCAGGGCAACCAAGGTGGTTATAATCATCAGGGGAGTCACCAGCAGCAATAGTCGGGTTACCAGAGCAACCCGAAGCAGTTGAATAGTGGATAGTATGATGTCTTCACCACTAGCTTGTGCAAGCGCGATCAGAAGCTTCACAAAAGGGCAGTAAACTCCTTTGAACCGGCGATGCCCCGTTAATTGCGTTGGTCTGAACAACCCATTGTGTGGAGTCGAGAGGATCATCTACCCCGGGTTCATAATCTGGGTCATCTAGCATTGGTGGTGGCGCCTCAGGTTGGGGGATATAAGTTCACCAAGGTACTCATGGATGGAGGGAGTAGTATCCATATCCTTTATTATGAAACCTTCCGTCGCATGGGCTTAACAGATAAAAATCTTAAACCGTCCAACACCGTTTTCCATGGTGTGGTGCCTGGTAAGTCGGCGTATCCAGTTGGTAAGATAGCTCTGGAGGTTGCTTTTGGAGATCAGCATGATTCAAGATCAGAGACACTGACTTTTGAAGTGGTGAAAATCAAGAGCCCGTATCATGTCCTGTTTGGACGGCTGGCTTATGCTAAATTCATGGCAAGGCCCTGTTATGTTTATCTGCAGCTCAAGATGCTAGGTCATAAGGGGACCATAACAGTTCATGGGAGCCATAAGATCGCTTTGGAATGTGAAGAAGGTGATGCGGCCTATGCTGAGTCGGTTTGTGCAACAGAGGAGCTGAAGTTCTACAAGGACAATGTTGATCCGGCGGATATGACTTCTTTGAAAAAGCCAACTACAGAGCATGATCCGGCCTTGAATTTTAAATCGGCTGATGAGACTAAGCTGGTTGATTTTGTTCCTGATGATTCATCCAAGCAGTTTAGCATCAGCGCTAACTTGGATCCGAAATAGGAAACCACGCTCATCGAGTTCATCCGTGAGAACCGGGACATCTTCGCGTGGAAGCCTTTTGACATGTCAGGTGTACCGAGGGAACTCGCTGAGCACACTCTTAATGTTGATCCCAAGTTTGAACCGGTCAAACAGTTTCTCCACCGGTTCAACGAAGAATGACGCAAGGCTATTGGTGAGGAGGTAGCCAGGCTCTTGGCGGCTGGTTTTATCATCAAAGTTTTTCATCCTGAGTGGTTGGCTAATCCAGTGCTAGTACTTAAGAAGAACGACACTTGGCGTATGTGTGTGGACTATACAGATTTGGACAAGGCTTGTCCAGCGGATCCTTTTGCACTTCCTTGTATTGATCAAATCATTGATGCTATGGCGGGTTGTGAGCGTTTGAGTTTTCTGGATGCATATTCTGGTTACCATCAGATCAAAATGGCAGTTAAGGACCAGGAGAAGATAGCCTTCATAACTCCTTTTGGAGCCTTCTACTATGTGTCTATGCCTTTTGGGCTCAAGAGTGCCCAAGAAACTTGTCAGCGTTGTGTGCAGAATTGTCTTCATAATCAGATCGGGCGTAATGTTCATGCTTATGTGGATGATATTGTGGTGAAGTCCAGAAAGGAGGAGACATTGATAGATGACTTGAAGGAGACTTTTGATAACCTACGGGTTTATAAGATGATGCTTAATCCGGCCAATTGTGTCTTTGGTGTACTGGCAGACAAGCTTTTGGGGTTTTTCGTATCTAACAGGGGCATTGAAGCTAATCCGGAGAAAATCAAGGCTATTACTTCCTTGGCAAAACCAAAGTGTATCAATCATGTTCAACGCTTGACAGGCCGGATTGCAGCCTTAAGCCGGTTTATCAGTCGCCTTGGGGAGAAGGCCATCCCTTTATATCAGATGCTGAGAAAGACGGATGACTTCGTTTGGAGTGATGCCGCCAATGAAGCATTTGAAGATTTAAAGCGACAACTAGATGAGCCGCCTGTCCTAGCTGCTCCTGTCGATAAAGAGCCCTTGTTGTTGTATGTGGCTGCTAATGCCCGGGCTATTAGTGTGGCTATTGTGGTAGAGCGCAAGGAGTCCGGAAAGGAGTATCCGGTTCAACGGCCGGTTTATTGAATCCAAGCAGAGGTACCCACATTGGCAGAAGATGGTGTATGGAGTTTTTATGGCGAGCCGGAAGCTTAAGCAGTATTTTCAGGGGCATCCCATCATTGTGGTCAGTTCTGCTCCTTTGGGGGATATAATCCAAAACAGGGAAGCAAATGGCCGGGTTGCCAAGTGGGCCATTGAGATTGGACCTCATGGGTTAAAATATATGCCTCGGACGGCAATCAAGTCCCAAGCACTGGTGGATTTCATCAATCACTGGACGGAGTTACAGGCGCCAGAAGAGAGGCCGGATCATACTTATTGGACTATTCACTTTGATGGGTCCAGGCAATTGGAGGGCTCAGGGGCTGGAGTCGTATTAACTTCCCCACAAGGTGATAAATTTTGTTATGTTCTCCGTTTAATGTTCCCTTGCACTAACAATGCAGCTGAGTATGAGGCCTTACTCCATGGTCTTCGAATGGCTAAGGAGATGAATTTAAGTCGGGTTAAGTGCTTCGGTGACTCGGACCTGGTGGCTCAGCAAGTGTCTGGTACTTGGGATTCCAAGGACCCGCTCATGGCAGCATACCGTCGAGAGGTGGATATTGTTGCAGGTCACTTCAAAGGCTATCAGGTTGATCACGTGGACCGGCGGAAGAATGAAGCGGCAGACGCATTAAGCCGTTTGGGTTCTTAGCATAAATCGGTTCCACCCAACGTCTTTTTGGATGTGATGCATAATCCGTCGGTCAAACTCCCCTCAGAGGAGGATCTGGCTGTCCCTGATCCGGAGGCGCAGTTGGTGGCGGCGCTTCATGTTATCCCGTATTGGACCGTCCCATATTTGGCGTGCATGAACCGGGGCGAGTTACCAGATGATGAAACTTTGGCCAAACAAATAATCCGGCGGTCCAAGTCAATGACCATTATTAATGGAGAATTACATCACTGCAGTGTAACAAGGGCGTTTCAACGTTGTGTATCTCCTGAAGAAGGTTGTGAAATTCTGCGTGAGATCCACGAAGGGGATTGTGGTCACCACGCTGGTTCAAAGTCCCAGGTAGCTAAAGCTTTTCGTCATGGCTTCTATTGGCTAACGGCTCATGCTGATGCAGAAGACTTGTTGAAAAACTGTGATGGTTGCCAGAAATTTTCGCGCCGAGCTCATGTTTCGGCCCAGGAATTCAGGATGATTCCAATCACTTGGCCGTTTGCAACTTGGGGGCTGGATATGGTTGGGCACTTTAAGAGATCCAAGGATAAGAAGACCCACCTATTGGTGGCAGTTGACAAGTTCACTAAGTGGGTGGAAGCAGAGCCAGTCAGTAAGTGTGATGCAGCCACGGCGGTTCAGTTCATCAAGAAGGTGATTTTCCGGTTTGGTTTTCCACACAGCATCATAACTGATAATGGCACTAATCTGTCCAAGGGCGCTATGAAAGAATTTTGTCAACGTGAGCACATCCGCCTTGATGTATCATCAGTGGATCACCCCCAATCTAATGGTCAAGCAGAGAGAGCCAATCAAGAGATCTTAAGAGGTATCAAACCCTGGCTTATGGTTCCTTTGCAACGGACGCCGGGTTGTTGGGTGGAGGAGTTAGCTTCTGTGTTATGGAGCATCAATACCATGCCCAACAGATCTACACGTTATACGCCTTTTTTCATGGTTTATGGAGCAGAGGCGGTTCTCCCTAGTGATATCCGTCATGACTCGCCTCGTGTGGCGGCTTATGTTGAAGCTGACAATGAGAAGGCACGACAGGAAGCACTTGACCTGTTAGATGAGGAGCGTGACATTGCAGCAGCCCGTTCGATGATTTATCAGCAAGATCTGCGTCGTTATCACAGCCGCCGGGTTAGAACCAGAACTTTTCAAGAAGGCGATTTGGTGCTCCGGCTCATCCAAGATCAGACTGATATGCAGAAGTTATCCCCGCCTTGGGAAGGACCCTTCGTGGTCAGCAAGAATCTGCATAACGGGTCATACTACCTTATCGATGTTCGAGAGCACAAAGACTCACGTAAATCGGAGGAGGAGACCCACCGGCCGTGGAATATCGCTCACCTTCGGCCTTACTATACTTGAGCCACAGTCTCTTCTTATGTACATAGTTATGACAATGTATATATTATGAGCAATATAATAAACTAGAGCCTCAGCTAAAGCGGGGTATCTGTTGTTTTTCTTACATCATATATGGTTACATTGGGGCTTCTATTTATAAAGCGGAGTCCGGTTTACCCATTGACCCGGCTTTTAAAGCCGTATATATAAATCACTTGGGGGCTTGGTTGTATTCAAACCATAGCTACACCTCTTGATAGGCGCAAAGCCACCAAAGAAATCACTTGGGGGCTTGGTGTATTCAAACTATAGCTACACCTCTTGATCGGTGCAAGGCCACCAGGGAAATTACTTAGGGGCCAAAGAGAGTGTTGCAAAAGCACAAGTCAAACATAGGCACGCGCTGAGCATAGCTCAAAATATTGCTTGGGGACTCTTTGCTTCTCAAAGAACAAAGAGTCTACACTTGTAATAGGCTATCAAGCCAGGCTTGGAAGCCAGGTGTATTCACCTAAAACCCCGGGTTATCCTACCTATTTTAAGTAAGCCACTCCGTTCAGGTAAACCTGGTATGACCCGTCGAACGTTTGGCAAGTCAATCTCATAGACCCTGAACTTGTCAAAGTTAAAACGACGATTGGTTAAAGATCGAAGTCCATCTTAAAAAGGCTTTGTAAAATGGTTTAACTTAGTGGCCTAGCAGCCCATGAAAAGCCTCGATTTTAGGCCTGGCAGCCCTTGAAAAGCCTCGACTACAAGTTTTTATATGCTTTTATTTGTTAAAGTTTCTTCTTTGTTGAGATTTATGACACTTTATGGTAAACCAGCGTTCATTGACCCGGCTTGGCTTTCAATTACAAGTTGTCAGTACGTGATCAGTTATAATCCGGCGCTAATTGACCCGGTCTGGTTTGAACTAACAAGTCGCCAGTATTACAATCCGGTGTTTATTACAACCCGGTACGGTTTTATCGTAAACCGGCAAAATATGGAAGGAGTTATCAATGCTCAAAATTGGGGTATCACCCTTATTGCCAAACGTTTGTAAACCGACGATGTCATTCGGTGTCACAGGTATCATCTATTTTTTAGTTGATTATTTTCAAATACGGCCTTGGTTATAAATCCTAGCTATATGTTTGGGCATCATGACCCGTCCGGCGGTAAACCGCCAGGACACTTTCAGTTTCTTATATGCAGGAACAACTTAAATTATGAGCAGAAATAATATATCCTTATCAAGGCGGATTAACAGCGTCAGGCAAAATAAATATGCACGATGGCATAGCAGATCAAGTATTTGAACTAGCCTATTACAAGGCGCTTTAATGCCCAAAAAGAACAACTGTTTTCAGACAAGTGTTATAGTATGCAGAAGGCTAAACCGGCCTCCGGATCATGACTCGTCACCAGGCTGACTTGATGGTTGTGGATCATCGTGCACAGGTTCATCCACCTCCTCTCCACCCAATGGCTGGAAGTCAACGGTTGCCTAGTCGATCCCAGTTAGGGCTTGGAATAAAGCTTCATCACTTATAAGTGTTGAGGATTCAACGTCAGAGGCATAGGTGTGCTTACGGATTGGCGGGACGAGATTTTGAGCATCAGGAATTGGGGCAGCAACCCGTTTGTTGTTGGCGTCATAACTCGCCTGATAGTATGAGAGATCAGTTTCTTCAGCCAATTGGCAAGCCATGGGACGCATTTCCCTGGTTATAGCTCGAAGGTCATCATTGTCAAACTCGGATCCGTCTTCCTTTAAGCTTGGATAGCCATTACCCACATCTGCTGGATCAAGCTCAGGTACCCATGCTTTAGCCCGGGTTAGCGCGGTCAGAGCACCTGCCCTTGCGACCGATCTTTTTAATTTTTCAAACTGGGCAGGCATCATTGACAACCTTTCTAAGGTTTCCTTGATCAGGGTTGGAGGTGGCTTGTTATGAGAGGCAGCACATATGATCCGTTATGCATCGGTATATAACTGCTCTATAAGGGTATATGCAGCCTTCAATTTCTTCTGCATGTCAGAGCCCAGATGAGTAATGCGAGTTCCTGCATTATTGCGAACATCAGTAAACCGGCAATTTATGGGATAATATGTATTGAAAACTTCAAGCAAGGATGTTTACCAAACACAGTGGTGGTCATGGCATTTATCTGCTGCATTAAACTAGTCAGTTCTTCTACTACCGGTTTAAGGGCTGCATCTACGTCATTAGCTCTCTGTTGCAAATAGTTTTCTCTATGTCCCAATCTGCCCGCTCCTTCTGGAAATTTTCCTTCAGCTTCTCCATGGCTGCTAAGGTGCTAGTCAGTTCATCCTTGGCTTTGGAGGTTTCTTCTTGTTGGGACAGAATATTCTCTTGCATATCAGCGGTTTGAGCTTCATTTTTGCTCAGCTCAGCCTTTAAAGAGACATATATATTATGAGTTGGCTGCACGTATTGGAAGTACCAAGCACATAACAAGTTATACACTTGGTACTTGGGGGCTAATGCCTATTTGTTGTTATCAGAAAAATTTACAAGTCCCAAGGTTAATACAAGTTTTATCCATGGCACTTGGGGGCTAATGCATGTTTGCTCTAATTGAGGTTACAACTTAAGTTCCAACATAAATTCTATGATGATCCGGCTATACTGTTGTGACTCTAGCCGACTCATGAGGGCTACCCAGTTGATTTTCAATATAAGTACAAGGAGAAAAGTCCCGGTTTACCCACCCTGACTAAACCGGCCCTTGGGGACTACACCGGCGAAAGTGATCAGGTTATTATCCTAAAAGTCCCGGTTCATCTTCCTAAGTTAAACCGGCCCTTGGGGGCAATGCAGGCAAAGTTGAAGTGTTATAAAGTCCCGGTTCAGATTGATATCATAAACCGGCCCTTGGGGGCTACTGGAGTTGATATACGGACAAAAAACAGAAACAATTATGCAGAAATAAGCAGTAGTTACCTCATATCGTTCCTTCATGAAGTTTACCAAAACGGCTTCATTGTCGCGGCTGGTGTACAGACGGTTCAAGAAGCCAGAATGAATGTCTTGGGCGTTGAGGTGGGCATAGCTTGATAAATCGGCATTCCATTTGCCTTTGCCCATAGCAGAAAGCTCGTCCTTGGTGATGTGCTTCGATAAAAGCAACAGGATTGCCAGCAGCGGTGTGGCCTAAGCCAGTAATTATAATGTCATCCTCTTTGTCATCAGCAGCCTTCATTGGAGTTGACGGTTTATCCACAGCCTGGGCTGGACTTGCCGGTATATCATTAGTTCGGGCCGGGCTTGTCGCTTTATCAGCATGGCCCATTGTATCAATTTCTACTTGTTCAGCGAAAAAGTCAGTATCTTGCGGTGGCGGATCAGTAAGCATCGCGTCAGTATTGGCCCCTTCTAGTTCTGGAGTTCTTTCCGGTTCAATAACCGCATTATCATCAGCCGATTGATTCAACCGAGCCTTCTTGCTGGGTCTAGGCTTAGCACTGAAAAAAGCAAACATAAATATCAGTACAGTATGCACACTTAACACATCAAGGATAAAATTAAAGGCATAACTCACCCAGGGACCGTCTTGAGGGTTGGAAGTTGTGTGGCCGTTTACTCGCCAGAGGATAAACGAGGTGTTCCCTGATAATTCAAATCAGTCGGATTAAGAGGCTTTCGGAAACAACCCGCCTTGGGATAAGAAGTATCAGGAATATAAGAGACCTCTGATCGATGTTTCCGGACTGGAGTGTTCGGTAAACCGGTGGAGATAACTAACTGACTGTTGTGCCAGGTCGTGTGGCGAGCTTCGTGTTACTTCTTCTTCAAAAGAAAGTTTGGGTCCAAGTGAGCTAGGGGGTGAGAAATCCTACTTTCCGGTTTGCTTGACGGATTTTCTGTGTTGGCAGAGGATCTGAACCAGAGGAAAGAATAGTTACCTCTACATCTTCAGCATGGCTAGCTTCAGCGTCATCCTGGTAATAGTCATTGTCAATGAGGTGTATGAAAAAGGAGCCAAGAGAGTCAAGTTCTACCTCTGATTCCGGGTTTTCCGGATCATCATCAACATTTGGCTCGGAAGATTCAGTTGTTCTCTTCTTGGCAGGTTTTTTGATGACCTTGGTCTTCGGGCGAGGTGTCTTTGCCGGTTTATCCTATGGTTTTCTTTTCCAGAACGGGTCATCACCCTATCAATGATGACTAAAGTTTTGAGAGAATAGTTAAGAGTATCAAGCTAAAACAAAAGGTTATATGATTCTTACAGTGGGCGGTTTATTGGAAGTGCAGAAAGGACTTAGCCCCGTCTTGCTGCAGGCAGCCTCCGGTTCATTCAATATTTTTTGACAGCCTCAGTAATTTCAGCCTCTGTTAGCTGAATATCAATGTGGTGTTGAGGATCTTTCAAGTCCCCTGTATACTCGCACATTAAACCGGGGCACCGGCTTAAAGGCAGGATACTCCAGGATATCCAACAGCGAACAAAGTCAACACCTGTTAAGCCATTCGCCATTAAGGCTCTGAGCTTTGACAGTTGTGGTGTGTAGTTGGACCGTTCCCTTGCAGTCAGCCTCTGAGAAAATGGGTGTGTGTTGCTAAGCCGGTGAGGACGGTAACCCGGCAGAGGATTCTCATCAGTTGGAGATGTATCTCGGCAATAAAAACCAAGTCTGATTCCAGTCCTTGGGGTGAGTATGAAGCTTGGCATGAGGGAAGCTGACATCTTTCCTCTTCTGAATAGCCATTCCGCCAAGTTCAGTATTGGGCCCGTCTGTAAACTCAGTATGGTGGTTCAAGTAGAAAAAGTCTCTGAACAACTCAACTGTGGGCTCCTCTTGAAGATAGACCTCGCAGAATACTTGGAAATTACAAATATTGGACATAGAGTTTGGTCCAATATCTTGAGGATGGAGTTGGAAGCTAGCAAGCACATCTCGGAATTTTTTTGAACCGGGAGGGCTAAAGCCTCGACCCAGATGGTCAGCAAACACGACTACTTCTCCGTCCTTGGGCTCAGGAGGGTTTTCTGGACCAGGGGCCCTCCAATGGATGACTTCTCTCTTTGCTAAAGCGCCGGTTGCGACACATCCCTCTAATTGCTCCTCAGTAACTTGGGAACGGACCCAGTTACATTCATAAACTTGTTAGGCCATATCAATGAAAAGCTGAAACATGGTTAAATGCCGGTTTAAAGATTCAAGAATTATAAGTTGCAAGGTCAGCGAAAAGAAGTTGAGGTGTGCATACATGTTGAACCGGAGTCTGATTTTGGCAGGATTACAAAGATAAAATGGCCTGGCGGTTTAAGAGGGGACTAATGGTACCTGCCGCATTATCATTTTCTAAAAAGTTAAACCGCCTACTTTGGTATGGAAGGTACAGATCTAAAAATACCTAAGTGAGGAAAAAACAAGTTTCACAGATTGATATGGATATTTCAGATCTGCAGCGTATCAGTAAATCAAGATAAATTAAGGGTTAAATTTCTAGTACTTAAGCACTCAAAGGATTCATATGGGCTTTTCTGTTGAGAGGTAATGTACTAATGGAAAAAGACTACAGATATCACTAGGCAGAAGGAAAAGGTTAAAGTTTGAATCTAAGAGCCATGGCACTGTGATGAACAGGGAAGAACAACTTGCGTTTTGATAAACACCGAAACCCTAATGGTGGATCTGGAGCAAGGAGAAGGGAAACTTACTGATGCTGATGGAACAGCGGAGGAGTGACGTGTTTCTCTGGTCCGTTCAGGTTGATGCAGCGGCCCGAGTTGAGTCGAGGGCGGAGCTGGACGACGGCGGCCACGCGTGAGGGTCAGGTCGACACGGGGAAGAAGAAGAGGAAAGACGAAGAGGCAGGGGGAAAATGAAAAGGACCCCCCGGTCTTATTTATAAGGTGAAGAGATAAGGGGCGCGAAAATCGAGGAGCCAAAAGTTGCATATGTGACAGAGCTGTCGCCTTGATTGTTGGAGGTTCATTAATGAGATGAGATATGTACAATTTTTAATAACATGTGACGTCATGGCGGTTTATTATGATCCTGGAAGATGGCGTCATGGCGATTTACAAGATTCATGCGAAGATACTGAAGGATGAATTTTCCTAAATGTTGATGATTGACATGAACAGGTTCAAATCAATCTGGGGCCTAATGTTGGGGATATTACTATTGAGTATAAACCGGCTAGGAGAGGCCGGGTTATCCCCATAAGGAATTAACTATATTTGAAGCCCATGAAGACAAGGAGTATGGCGCTTTACAGAGGAGATATAACATGGAGGCCTAGAGCCCAAAGGCGGATTAAGGCCCATAGTTATAAACCGACATATGTTATGTAACTTGTGTTGTAAGATAGGGAAAGGTAGAAACTGAGCCGGACACGTTTATTAGCCGGCCTCGGGATTTTGTAAACTGCTGGGCGTCAACCTGTGTATATAAAAGGACGACCCGACGGCGGTTTAGTGACAACAAACAACAACTCGAGAACCAGGCATAGCGGATTCTCTCCCTAGTCATCGAAACCCTAGCAATTCCACATCAACTGTATTAGGCCTTTACCTTCACCGCAAGGGGCCGAACCAGTATAAATTCCTTTGCGTCCTTTGTCCGCTTTAACCCCTTTAAGTTAACTACGTTGCGATGGCTCCATGACTAAGTCCTTTCGCTTGGGCATCTGCCATGACAAAACCAAGATAGTATGCTTTGGCCACAATGGTCCGAGAGGACGCATGGTGACCACAGGTCCCCGAGTGGATTTTATTTCAGATCAATCGACCTTCTTCTGGAGTTATGCACCGCCGAGCAACCCTAGTAACACTTTCTCTGAAAAGTCGACCACCTATCACTGAGAAGGCCGTGGATCGACGGACGATCTGGCGGGCCTCATCTTCGTCTTCTGGGAGCTCCTTCCTGAGCAGATACGCAACATATGGCACTGTCCAGTCGGGAGTAATCTCTAAAACTTCCATGATCAGGTCGATCGCGGCCAGGACTTCAATCTCTGTCAGATTGGTGGAACATATTGATTGTGGGGGCTCCTCTGTAAAGGGATCTTCTTGAATAGACGGGGTGTGGAGATGCTCCAAAAACACATTACTGGGAATAGGCTCTCGCTTTGAACCTATCTTTGCCAGTTCATCAACTACTTGATTCTTGAGTCGGGGTATATGATGGAGCTCCAACCCTTCAAATTTCTTCTCCAACTTTCTTACTGCATTGCAGTAACCAGTCATGGCAGGAGTCCTGATAACCCACTCCTTCATTACCTGATTAACCATTAAATCTGAGTCGACGTAGACCATCAGGCGACGGATGCCGAGTGAGATGGCCATACGCAACCCATATAAAAGTGCTTCATACTCAGCTTCATTATTTGAGGAGTCGAAGTGGATTTGAAGGACATAACTGAGCTTGTCGCCTCTTGGGGATACCAGGACTACTCCAGCACCGGAACCATTCAACATTTTGGACCATCGAAGAACATAGTCCAATGTTTCGAGTGAACTTGAGTCGGTAACTATTGTTCGATCCACTCAGCGAGGAAATCTGCTACTTCTTGAGACTTGATAGTTTTATTTGCCTCGAACTTGATATCCAAAGGAAGGAGTTCAATCGCGCATTTGGCCAGTCGACCGGTTGCATCTCGATTGTTCAGAATTTCTGACAAAGGGGCGTCACTGACGACTGAAACCGGGTGGTCTGAGAAGTAATGTGCAACTTTCTTTGTGGTCAAATAATTCCCATAGACAAGCTTCTGGTAATGCGGATACCTTTGCTTGGAGGGAGTCATGACTTCAGAAATGTAATATACTGGACGTTGAACTTTATGGGCTTTGCCCTCTTCTTCCCGCTCGACCGTGAGCACTGTGCTAACAACCTGCCCAGTGGTTGTGATGTACAACAACAAAGGCTCTTTGATGACTGGAGCAGCAAGCACCGGCTGGGTGGAAACCAGGGCTTTGAGCTCTACAAACACTGCTTCGGCTTCAGGAGTCCACTCGAACTTGTCAGACTTCTTCATCAGTCGGTAAAGAGGCATTGCTTTTTCACCGAGACAAGAAATGAACCGACTCAATGCAGCTAAACAACCAGTAAGCTTCTGAATGTCATGCACACGCACAAGGCGTTTCATTCGGAGGATTGTACCAATTTTTTCAGGGTTTGCATTGATCCCTCGTTCGGAAATGAGGAAACCGAGTAACTTGCCTCCTGGGACTCCAATGTGCATTTTGACGGATTCAACTTGATATCATATCTTCTTAGATTGGCAAATGTCTCAGCGAGGTCAGTCAGTAGGTCGGAACCATTGCAGGACTTAGCCACGATGTCAGCCATATATGCCTCCACATTCCGACTGATTTGAGTAAGCAAGCACTTTTGAATCATGCGCATGAACGTGGCACCAGCATTTTTAACGCCAAAGGGCATGGTGACATAACAGAAGCACCCGAATGGAGTGATGAAAGTTGTTTTAATCTCATCGGGTCCATACAATCGGATCTGATGGTACCCAGAGTATGTGTCCAAAAAGGACAAACGCTCACACCCCGTAGTTGAGTCGACAATATGGTCGATGCGGGGGAGAGGAAAGTGATCTTTCGGGCAGGCCCGATTGATGTGCTTCAAATCGATGCACATTCGAAGTGAATCATCTTTCTTGGGGACCATGAAAATGCTGGCGAGCCACTCGGCGTGGTATATCTCTCGGATGAACTCAACTGCTAAGATCCGAGCCACCTCTTCACCAATTGCCTTCCTCTTCTCCACGGCGGACCGACGGAAGAACTGGATGAGCGCTTCTTCCTATTTGCTGTCGAGTGTTGTTGAGATGTGGGTCAGATCAGCATTGGGATCGATCGGGTGAATATGAATGGGTTTTGCTTCACCGGACGACTGAAATGCAAACTCTGAAGCGGGCTTCTTAGCAGGCAGCAAATCACTCAGATCTGCATTCTTCTGATGTTCTTCCCACTCTACTGCTGCCATTTGTTCATCGACAATCTTAGAGCCCTTCTAGAGGCACTGTTCCGCTCTTTGCCGATTCCTAGTGACCATGATCACGCCTTTGGGGCCAGGCAACTTCAAATTGAGGTACACGTAACATGGTCGAGCCATGAAACGGGCATAAGCAGGCCTGCCCAGAATAGCATGGTAGGCACTGTGAAAATCTACCACCTCAAACGTCAAATTTTCTTTGTGGTAATTATTTGAATCACCGAAAACCACATGAAGAGTGATCTGACTGAGTGAATGGCTTTCTTCCCTGGGATGACTCCGTGGAAACACATGTTGCTCTCGCTGAGCTTGGACATCGGAATGCCCATCCCTCGGAGTGTCTCAACATACAGAATATTCAATCCACTACCACCATCCATCAAAACCTTGGTCAGTCGAGTGCCCCCAACGACTGGGTCGACCACCAAATTTTGCCACTCGGGGGTTGCAACGCGTGCTGGGTGATCAGATTGGTCAAATGTAATGGGAGTTTGAGACCACTTCAAATACGTCGGTGTTGCCGGAGCAACCATGTTTACTTCTCCGTTTATATCTTTCAGTCGACTTTTGCTCTTGATGTCAGCAAAAATCACCAAAGTAGCATTGAGATTGGGATAACCATCATCCTCCTCTTTCTCCTCGTCTTTATCAGACTCCTTATCTTTCTCACTCGGCTGCCCCTCTCGGAACTGCTGAATCGGGAGCCGACACTACCGAGTGGTGTGCTTGGGATAAATCAGGTTTCCCTCTTAATCTTTTTTGGTGTGTATGTGGCATTGCAAATCCAAAACATCATTTCCTGCTTGATCTTTCACTTTCTTGGGGGTCCGCGGCCCCTTAGGTTTTCCCTTGAACTTCCCTTGAGTTACCACTGCGGCTTCACCAGGACCGGCGGGTTGAGCTTTGCGTTTCTGCTTCTTACCGGAATTTCCTCCGCCATGGTCCTGGGCGACTGGTTTATTCTTGTCACTGTGGGGTCGGTCTTCCTCTTCGCTGTTGGTGACCGAGTGGCTATTTCCATCATCCGAGCCAGGGACATGTCCCAGTCTGACCGAATTTCAGGTTAAGCTCTCTGTATCGAACACCTTCTTTGAAGGCGCAGACTGCTTGGTGTTGTGACACATTCTCCACCGTATGATGAAGGGTGGTCCATATCTAGATGTAATCCCTCAAAGTTTCATTCAGTTTCTGGACGCAATGCTGCAACTCAGTCAATCCAGTAGGTCATTTGCAAGTGCCCTCAAACATTCTGACAAACACTCGGGCCAATTCTTCCCAACTGAAGATACTGCCAGGGGCTAACTGATTCAGCCAAGCTCTAGCCGAACCTTCAAGCATCAGGGGGAATGTGCTTCACGGCTACATCATCATTACCGCTGCCAATCTGCACTACCACTTGGTAGTCTTCTAGCCAAGTGTCGGGCTTTGACTCACCGGCGAATTTACTTACACCCGTTGCCAACCTGAAGTTGGGAGGGGATCTCTGCAGCTCTGATGGCTCTGCTATAACATTTAGGACCAGAAACATGTACTCTGCTTCCACTCGGACGGTTTTGCCCTTCTCTGTGTGCTCGGTTCTGGTCGACCAAACCTTGTACGAGGAGTGATCTTGCATCGAATAAAGGCTCTCTTGGGTCGACTTGAACTCTCGGCTCATCACCGTACGAGCGTCTGTCATCATACTGCCGGGGCACGTATGATCCGCCCCTTGGAGGGGGCGTAGGTACTCAACGACGGTCATCACGAGCGTATTGGTGATCATACTGACCGTGGTTCTAACCCAGGTACTGATCTGGGCGGTAACCCTGATTATTGGGCCGCGGAGGCGATCTTCGACTATGTGCCGACTGAACTGTGTCTGCAACTACTGGTATGTTGTGAATCCTATTGCGAGACCGAGAAACAACTGCGTTATGTTCACTGGCTGCTCAGAGTAGTGCTCGGATCTATTGCAAACCTCTCCCAACCTCCGACTGTGATGGCTGAATTGACTCTGCTGTACGGGCTGCAGCTGTAAGATTCTGGATCGGAGTGCGTTATACCTGATTTTCAGTCGGAAACAATTGTCGTCGCCATCGACTTGACTCAGGAATTTATTGACGAGCATGTTCGTCGAGTGAATGCTGAAGATTCTCCAAGAGTGCATGCTCGGCTAAAGTTGCTAGGTGTGGTGCCTCCAAGGCCCGAGCCTCAGAGGTTTCCCCAATGATGGGGGTCTAGAGGGCCTCGACGTTGCGACGATGTAACTCATCCCTCTTCTCTGAAGTAAGGGCTTGAGGTTGATACTCATTGTGGATGAAGGATAGACCATCACCGCCGCTGCCACCGTTGCTGCTGCGACGAAAGCCAGTCGGACTGCGACGAGTGTCGACCATGAGGATTTCTGCCGGTGGGTCGCTGTTGCCGCATTCGGAAGAAGTATTCGCGGAACCAGTCGACGGATCGTATGGACCGTAGAAATAGTTGTCGGGCTCGATTGTCGCAACTTGCGGGATGGCAAACTGGCGATCCACCGCATGCTTGATCCACCGCTGAAGCCACGATCGACCAGATCACTTTCTATGGCGAACAGCGGGGAGATTAGATGATGCGGTAGCCGACCAATATTGGGTCGACGGTGGCCGCAAGAGGACACCGCAGGCACTCGTGCGGAATTGCGCCGCCACGCGAACGGGAAGGGCCTCGACGTTGGGGGGGGCTCCTGGAGCCAAGCGGAGTCGTCGGTGATGAAAACAAGCATGCCCAGTCGAATCTCGTGGCCCAAAGCCAAACCTCCACTGGAAACCATGTTGATGGAGAACGGGAAAATTGCAACCTCACCGGAAGTCGCTAAGACGCTTTGCGCCAAAGTGGGCGCCAATTGTCATGGGAGAAAGTCTGACAGTAAGAATAGGGGGTACGTAGGAGGAGGCAAGGCCCTAGCTACGGTGAGGTTGTGCACGCAAGATTTACGAGTTGAGGCCCGTCTCGGAGGCAGTAATTGCCCTACATCTTGGTGCCCGGAGGCTTGGTCGACTGGATTATGCGTGAGAGTTACAGGGGGTGTGAACCCATGACCACAAGGTTAAGATGGGGCGTTATTGGTAACGCTAGTTGTAAAGAGCTTTAAATGATCATTAAGACTATAGAGTGAATGCCTAACCATTGCCATCCTGAGTGACTTTAGATCTTCTGTACTCTGAGTGGTTTCTTGTATGGTCGAGTGGAGTTGAGTTATCCGAGTGAAATAGTTGGTCGAGTGGGTTGCACTCTAAGGTGATTTTAGTCGGTAGATGCTGCTGTACTTTGAATGTCTTTGACTCTAGGGTAGTGTCCTTGGGAAGGGTATCTAGGTCAGGACTATTACCCTACCCTACGTACATGTCATCGTCATCCGCCCCCAAAGCTCCGCCTCCTCCTTTTTCCAGGCGGCATCACAGGCTTCACACGCCGCCTGGTACGTGGCTTCCTCCTCCGCCATCTCCTTCTTGAACGGCACTTGCGTGGCATTCTCATCCGGCGGCAGCGACTTCCACAAACAAAGATTGTACTGGTCCCAAAACCAATCCAAAGTTGGGCGGTCCGGCGCAACCTCGTCCGGCGGCGCGTGGGGGTCCTCGTCGCTGCTATTTGGGTGAGCGTCCTCGGGGTGCGGGGACTCCTCGTCGGCGCGTGGGCAGACCGGCAGCACCATGGGAGAGATTTGAGAGAGAGAGACAAAGAGGGTGAGCGAGGGGACAGTACACACGCCGGTCGCCGGAATTTACGAGTACTGTAGTTTGAATTACACGTGATTCCTGCAGCAAAATCCGTGTGTGAACATAATAGCTGACGGTTTCCAATACAGAACCGTGTCTGATTAATGATCCCCGCCACTCACCTACCAAACCTCGAGCCGCAAGATAGGGTGCCAATCGTGTGGGGCCCAGTTGTCTTGCCAGATCTTTACATTTTCTTTTCTGAACACCAGATATTTACATCGTCTGATGATTTTTTAACTCCCACACAAGTATACAAAAATATGATTTTTCAAACCGTTATGGTTAGGAGTTGTATGTAGATGTAGTTAAAATTTGAATGACGGTCATTAAATGGCTATAAAATCACTTAAATGTCTTTAAAAGGCTAAATGACCCCTAAAATTTTCCAAATTTTCACATTACAGTTGTAGTAGTGCACGTTAAACGTAGAAAAAAAATTGAAGGCCTTAAGAGGAAGCTATCTGTCGTTCGTCATCAAACATGCATTGTTCCCTCTCGGAACCACGAACCTTCTAGTGAGTTGCTCCGGTTTGTTAGGGGTCGGTGTGTCCAAACTTTCGTCAAATAGGCCAATTTTTTTACCACATCATCTTGGTGGCATGACATTAAATCAAGCAAGGTTTCATGTTTTTCTCATCATTTTTTAATTTTTTGGAATTAAAATGCCATGGCACTCCATGCATGTGCCCATGCCCTGAGACAAATATGTCTGAAAATTCCTTCTAATTTACTGCACATAGAATTAACTCGCACACAAGTACACAAATATGATTTTTCAAACCGTTATGGTTAGGTGTTGCATGTAGATGTAGTTCAAATTTGAATTACGGTCATTAAATGGCTAGAAAATCACTTAAATGTCTTTAAAAGGTCAAATGACCCCTAGAATTTTCCAAAATTTCACATTACAGTTGTATTAGTGCAGGTTAAACGTAGAAAAAAAATGAAGGCCGTAAGGGGAAGCAATCTCCCGTCATGCATTGTTCCCTCTCGGAACCACGTGCCTTCTATTGAGTTGCTCCGGTTTGTGAGGGGTGTGTATCCAAACTTTCGGCAAACAGGCCAATTTTTTACCACATCATCTTGGTGGCATGACATTAAATCAAGCAAGGTTCCATGCTTTTCGGATTATTTTTTAGTTTGTTGGAATTAAAATGCCATGGCACTCCATGCATGTGCCCATGCCGTGAGACCAATATGTTTAAAAATTCCTTCTAATTTACTGCACATGGAATTAACTCACACACAAGTACACAAATATGATTTTTCAAACCGTTAAGGTTAGGCGTTGCATGTAGATGTAGTTCAAATTTGAAGTACTATCATTAAATGGCTAGAAAATCACTTAAATGTCTTTAAATTGTCAGATGACCCCTAGAATTTTCCAATTTTTCACATTACAGTTGCAGTAGTGCACGTTAAACGTAGAAAAAAATTGAAGGCCGTAAGAAGAAGCTATCTCCCACTACAAGAAATATGTCAACTTGTGACCTTCTGTCAGTGACCCTAGAAGAATTGGTCATAAATCTAAGACCAATTGAGACTAATTGGTCAAAAGCTGTTCGGGGGGCTCCAAACCCTAAACTATATCGACCATTTTGGTCAGAAAGGTCATAATTTCCTCACACGAAATGGTCATAAAGCAGATAGAACTGGTCCGCTGCCTTATTTCTAGCTAATCATGACCAATATAGATGGTCATAACCTTGTAAATTATGGTGGATTGCTATGACTAGGCGCCACCTCATCAGTTTTGCCTATGTGTCATGTCCATGTGTCATTTTTTGCCCTAGGTTGTGAAGCAACCTATATTTCTGTCATTCCTAAAAGTCCCAAAAAAATAACATAAATTCTTAGGGTCATATCTTCGTCAAATATGTACAAATCATTCCTTGCCTAGTTCAAAAATAATTCAAGAATATTCATTTTCCTATTCTGTTCAAAACATCACTTTGTGAAGGAAGTGCTATTTATATATTCTTGATTACCCTCAAAATTTTTGGGCACTCTTTCCTATCCTAATAATTATCTTGTGACAAAATTCAGATCCGTTTGCCCAGTAAATCTTCCTCGGCAAATTTCCAAAGACAAATTTCCAAAGTTTTTGTCCACCTAGAAGCATTGTGAAGGAAGTACCATTTTTATATATCCAAATGACATAAATTTATACAGTTCCTTCATATGCCCAAATTATCATCGTCCTCCAAATTGCAGCTCCGTCAAATCATCTATGTGAGCCCAGGTTGAATTTATATTTTATGGCCAGATTGGCACATTGCAAAGCAAGTGTTATCTAGACACCTCCTATTACCCTCTAATTTCTTGGGCACTCTTCCATACCCAAATCATTGCCACATCATAATATTCATCTCCATTTTCCTGGTAAATGGAGCTCAGGAAGTTTCCAAAGTTTCTATCTCGAGAGAAGCTTTGTGAAGTAAGTACTAGCTAGGCTTACCGAAATGATCTAAAAAATTACAAGGGCATGACCATACCTATGTAACTTACCTACACCAAATTTGAGCTCATTTCATTTATCCAATTTCTCTCGCTAATTTTCCCAAGTTTATGTCCAGAGAAGAGCTATGTGAAGGAAGTACCACTTTGGCATATCCAAATGGTATAAATTTTCTACAGTGCTTTCCTATGCCCAAATAACCATCCTCCACAAAATTTCAGCTCAATCCATTCATTGTTTTGAGCCTAGCTTCAAAATTCATATTTATGTCCAGTGTGGTACTTTGTAAAGCAAGTAACACCTAGGCTCCTCCTTTTGAGCTGAAAATTTGTGAAGACAGTCTTCTTAGTAGATGGTCGTCCTCAGCCAAAACACACACCAATTGGCCATGTGCATTTGTCGTACCGCTAATCAACTTGGCCGCTAATTCATATTTGAGAATAGTTTCGTCTCCTTGTGACAAACTTCTGGTGTTATTTTCTTCCTAGCACCTACCTGGGGAGTTCCCAACCCACTAGACATGCCTATGCCGCCCAAAAACGCATGTCAACGCCACACTCATGCGGTGACCACGCGGCGGGCATGCGACTTTACGCGCTTTGGAGTTGGGGCCCTCGGCTACCGTCCAAACCTCAACACATCTCCACCAAACCATGTATTTCTGATTAAATAGATACTTATGTAACTAGAAATGATTTTTGGAAAAAATAAAGAGCAAACTATAAGGCAGTTCCAGTTCAAATTTGACCCATTTCCTACTGAATCGGCGGAAATTTGTCTTTTTCACGGGAGGTGGATCAAAACTTTTGACACCCAACCATTTGGTCACTTGTACATTAAACATGGCCTATTATTTTAGAAAATTCATTTGGTACAATTTCGCAACAAATATATGGTAGGTCCTCCACAAAAAACCTAATATTGGGCACTCGAAAAATGGAAAATGAATTTTTCGTCCAAAGAAAATGGAAACTTCCTTAGGCAACATTATTTGCCATTCCAAGATGCACCCTTGTGCAGAATATGACATCATTTGGACAAACTATGCCATGAATGTGGCCATAAGATTCATCATTTGGCTTGAAAACCATGAATCTTCACGCATGATAGCTCATTTCTAAGAACACCTTTTTAAAGAATTGTTGTCTTACAAGTTTATTTTTTTTCCCTGAAAACTTTGTCACATATAATGACACAATGCAAAGGTTTTCCAATTTTTAGAGTTTTTTTTTTAATTTTTCACGCCCGTTTCAAAATGCGGTCAAAACTGTGGGCATGACCGTTCCTAGCTAGTGGTTGAATCTTAGAACTTTTGTTGTTTCTCTGATTAAATAGATACTTATGCACCTAGAAATGATTTTTCAAAAATATAAAGAGCAAACTATGAGGCGGCTGCAGTTCAAATTTGACCCACTTCCATCTGAATCGGCGGAACCTTGTCTTTTTCACGACAGGTGGATCAAAAGTTTTGACCCCCAACCATTTGGTCAACTGTGCATTAAAGATGTCCTAGTATATTAGAAAATTGATTTGGTCCAATTTAGCAACAAATATATGATAGGTCCTTGTCACGACCGGTTTTTCAATAAAATAATTATTGAGAAACCAATCCCTGTTACGGACCAACGAGGAAGAATTCCTTCTCACTGATAGACAATATATTGGTCACAGAAGAAAAATACCAGGAGTACTAAATATAATACAAGGTTGAGCAGAGACTGCCCAACAATTTATTACATGCACGCCGATAAAACAATACGGCGGATAGGGTGGCAAACTACTAACTCACGATAAAAACGGTGGTGGAAAGATCATCGCGAAGCGAGTGACATGATTCCGGAATACTAAAACTCTTCGAGCGTCGGAGTGAGGCTCGAGAAGACTTATTGCGGGTGGCGGAAGCGTAAACGATACAAGTGACCAATATCCGGGATCGCGCAGGACTGACTGGGACTCCTCTAGGCGTCGGACGCGCTATCAAACTCTTCATCCAAGAGATCGCCTTCGTCAACATCTGGCCAAATCAACAAGCCAGGTGAGTACTATGAAAGTACTCGCAAGACAGTTCGGACATAAGGTATAACAAATGCAAACATGAAGCACATGAATAAGTTAACCAGTGCGATCAGACATAGAGATAATAAATACTGGGTGCCAAGCGAGGGTCTGAATGACGCCTCGAGCGGAAACTGCAGAATAGTAATACGGGTGCCAAACGAGTGTCTGAAAGACTCCTCGAGAGGAAAATGCGGAATAATAATACAGGTGCCAAACGAGTGTCTGAAAGACTCCTCGAGCGGAAAATGCGGAATAATAATACAGGTGCCAAACGAGTGTCTGAAAGACTCCTCGAGAGGAAAATGCGGAATAATAATACAGGTGCCAAACGAGTGTCTGAAAGACTCCTCGAGAGGAAAATGCAGAATAATAATGCCACAGTCGGGCGTCGGGGCGACACCACATAAAGGGCTTATAACAGAAAGTAAAGACAGTGCATGCCGCAGTCGGACGTCTGAGCGACATCACATAAAGGGCTTATATCGAAAGTGAGAAACGAGTACACGCCACAGTCGGACGTCTGCGCGACGTCACATAAAGGGCTTATATTGCAACACAACAATACAATAGTTCGGGAATATAACTTATCACAAGCACGAGACAAATATAATGTTAGTCCATCCACAGGAATAACAATGAAATTGAATTTTACCACTTGAGCTTGTTCACCGGGGGCAAGTTTTCACACGGATAGATTTGGATATAAAGTCTACATTACTGATCATGGATACGATGATTTGGAAAGAATTGACTCTGCAGAGTTTGTACTTAACCACAGCCAACGGATTTCAGTAGTCACGGGGACTAGTTCCGTCTACGGTGTTCTGGAAGGAACACGTCTAACCAGTACACACCCAATTTAACCATCCGAAGCCAGGGATCACCCTCGGCAACATTCAGGAAAAACCCTGAGTCGGGGAGGCTACAACCTCGCGTAGCATGGGATCAAATTTCTATACGCGCGCTATAAGGGGGTGCCCCCCCTCTCGGTCCCAACCGGAAACACCCATGCCCCCTGACCGAATGACTGGCTTTAATCCTGGGCCAAGGTACCATCATCCCGGCCTCTCTGTTTGGTGTGTACACGGAAAGAGGTTACCAACTTACTAAACCGTATCCTGGCAATGAGACATGTGGTAGCACGGAAAGGGGAAGGGACGATAACACGGCTCCAACCATGTTAACGTCGGAAAAGTCGGATGACACAAGGCTGGCATGCTACAACAGTACCACCTTGCTGCCCTTCATGTCACCACATGATTAGGCCACCTCTCATCAGAGGTCATCGCAACTTTGGAACATGCGGGAAAAGATCGATAACGTGGCTCCAACCACGTTAACGTCGAAGAGAGTCGGATGACGCAAGGCTGGCATGCTACAACAGTACCACCTTGCTGCCCTTCATGTCACTACATGATTAGGCCACCTCTCATCAGAGGTCATCGCAACTTCGGAACAACCGGGTCGTTGCCTTACAAGCAACGAGGTATTTATCGACACTCACATGCCACGCACAAACTTTCACATGAACATGCAAAACATCTGCCATATCAAATGTTCAAACATGCTTGCCTGGTTCGGAGAAGTCGGAGTCTAGCTCGGCGAAGTTCGCGGCTCCGTCCCCTCTCCCGGAACCTACGGCAATCACGAAACGGGGTACTAACGTGAAAACCAACACATGCACAGAAACTTTGCCAAATATTTTTCAAATAAATCCCATAAAAAACTAGACAAAATTTGGAGATTGACAGAAAAAGAATCACTCAAAAATACCTTTTCATTAAAAAGTTATAAAGGTTTCTGTCCAGGGACCTTTCTGTAATGAAACAGAAAAGTTCCAGGGTTTTAACTGAGAAAACAGAAAACGCTTCGGCTGGGAATGCGCAAGCGCAAGGAGAAAACGTATTTTGCCCGAAGGCGCCAACAGAAAACGGTTCGGGGAAATAAAACAGAGGCTGACACGCGGGGCCCGCATGTCAGGTTTGAAAGCTCGCCGGCGCCCGAAGACGGCGATGGACGCCGGCGTCGAACCACGGCGAGTTAGGAGAAACGGAGGGTACCAAGAGCTTCAGTGTCTTCTTCCGCGTCGGTGGGTGGTGGACTCGTCCAACGGGGAGCACCACGTCGACGGCGACACTATCTCCGGCGGACGGCGGTTCGGGTGAGGTTGGGGAACTCCGGTGGAGGGCTGCAAAGTACGAATTGAGGCGCGGGTCAGAACGGGTGATGCAAGGAGAAGCTACTGGCAAGAGAATGGGGGCTGTGGAGCACACACGGGGGCGAATCGGGCTGGATCCCGTGGCGGATCGCGGCGGCCGGAGTCGAGGAAGGAGACCCCCTCGCGGCTCTTCCAGTGGCTGGGCGTGCTCTAGGGGAAGTGTAGGGCTGGTGGGTGCTCGAGTTGAAGCTCGGGGCCCCTATTTATAGGCAGATCGACGGGGTGGCCGTGAACGGAGAATCTCCGGCGAGCGATTACGGCGGAGCAGTGGGTTGGCAGGGGGTTTGAGCGGTCGAGCAGCATCAGTGGATGTTACTGGACTCGATTTGCAGCTGAACGGGGTTGGTCTTGGCGTAATGGCGTCTGCCCACGGTGAGGTGACCGCACGGGCTCAACGGCGGCAGAGAGCGCGCTCCGCGCCCTGGGGTTCACGACGAGAGCGGCAGCGCATTCGGGGGAGTGGACGGCCACGCGGCGGGCTCCGGTGGTTTGGGCGGCGCTGGGTGGAGTCGGCGGCGCCGTGTCTCCCGCTGGCGTCCGCAAAGCCGCCGCCGGCGTCGGTCACGGGGCGGCGCACCTTCTGCTGCTCGTCGCCGACGCCCGCAAGATGCCAGGCACTCGTGCGGTGCAGGAACGAGAGGGCGAGGACGAGGAGCAAGGCGACGCGAGGGTACTGGCGAGATCGACGCCCGTTTCTGAAGAAAACGACAGCAGCCACTTGACTGAACTCTGAACTTACTGAATCTTGACAGTGACCAAGCATTGCAGGTGTTCGACAGTAGGTTTTGGTAAAGAGATAAATTTTTCTGGAGCTGTAACTTGGTGAGATGATCACTCAAAGCACCCAGGGGCTGCATGAATTTACTTGGAATTTTTGGAGAAAGTTTTGAATGAATTTCACCAAATTTGGCAAATCTGGTCCAAACTTGCAGCTGATGTAGTTTGAAATTTTTGAACTGGAGACCAGTGGATCTTCATGGTTCCAGGTTGAGGGTTCAAAGGACTAGGAGGGGAAAGAAGTTTGGTGGTAAAAGTCCAAACAGAAAATGGAGTTCCTTTGTAAATCTCCAAGAGGTGAATAGAAGGCAGAAAATATTTGAATAGAATTTGAATGGAAATAAATACATGGGGAGGTTCAACTTGCTGGATTTGATGCAAATCATGATCCAGAGGTGAGGGAGGGTTAGGAGAGAGGATTTGCACTTATGCCATGGCAAGAAGGAATAGTTGAAAGTGGCAAAGTACTTTCCAAAAGCCATAGTGCAAATTCAAGAAAAGGTTTTCAAAAGTTATTCTCTCAAATGAAAAACATTTTGTCTTGAGCCCAAATGAAGAGCAAGAACTCCCCAGGTCAAAGGCAGATCTTGGGTGAATTCAAATAAAATTTTTGCCATAAAGAAAAATATTTGAGAGTGAGAGTTCTCTTGAAGAAAATTTTTAAATCACTCCCTTCAAGTCAAATAAAAATCTTTTTGAAAAATCCAAATAAAAACTTGGGTGTCACAACACCTACCCCCTTAGGAAAAATCTCGTCCTCGAGATTTCTGCTGATCCTCAAATAGATATGGATACTCTGCTCGGAGGAAATCTTCCCTTTCCCATGTGGCTTCATCCTCAGTGTGGTTGCTCCACTGGACCCTGAAAAACTTTGTCGTTTTCTGACGGGTCCTCCGTTCAGACTCTTCTAAAATCTTTACTGGCCTTTCTCTGTAGGTGAGATCTGGTTGCATATCAATGTCCTCATGAGGTACATGTTTCTCCGGGTTACTCACACATTTCCTCAACTGCGAGACGTGGAATACGTCATGGACGTCTGACAGCTCCTTGGGCAGGTCTAGTTGGTAGGCTACCGTGCCTCTTCGTGCCTTCACACAAAATGGTCCAATAAATCTTGGGGCTAGTTTCCCCTTTATTTTGAACCGTTGCAGACCCCTCATAGGAGATACTCGGAGGTATACGGAATCACCAGGTTCAAAGCTGACCTCACGATGCTTCTGATCATAGTAGCTCTTTTGTCGGCTCTGTGCTGTCTTGAGTCTGTCCCTGATTTGTTTAACTTTTTCCTCGGCCTCCTTAAGCATATCTGGGCCGAAGATACGGCTGTCACCTGTTTCTGACCAATTCAATGGGGTACGACACCTCCGTCCGTACAATGCTTCAAAGGGTGCCATTTGCAAGCTGGCTTGGTAACTGTTGTTGTACGCAAATTCGGCATACGGCAAACTCTCTTCCCAACTGGACCCATAGGTGAGTACACAGGCTCTTAGCATATCCTCTAGGATTTGGTTTACACGTTCTGTTTGTCCATCTGTCTGAGGGTGGTATGCTGTACTGAAAGCTAGTTGCGTGCCCAGAGCTTGTTGTAGGTGATCCCAAAATTTGGAGACGAATTGGGTGCCTCGGTCTGATATTATAGTCTTTGGGACTCCGTGCAAGCAAACTATACGGGAGAGATAGAGTTTTGCCAGTCTTTGTGTGGAGTAGGTAGCCTTCACGGGAATGAAGTGTGCAACCTTGGTTAGTCGGTCTGTGATGACCCATATGGCGTCATTTCCGCGTTGTGATCGGGGTAATCCGACAATGAAGTCCATTCCGATTTCATCCCATTTCCACTCCGGTATCCTGTTAGGCTGGAGTAGCCCTGCTGGCTTTTGGTGCTCGGCCTTGATGCGCTGACATGAATCGCAACAAGCAACGAATGTGGCTATATCTCTTTTCATACCGTGCCACCAAAATCTTTCCTGAATGTCCTTGTACATTTTGGTTCCTCCAGGATGTATCGAGTATGGAGCGGTGTGGCTCTCCGTCAAGATCTGTTGCTTGAGTTCCTCAATGTTAGGTACGCAAAGTCTATTTCGGTACCACAATGTTCCTTCACTGTCTGTGATGAACTCTGAAGTCTTACTAGTATTCATTTTCTTCTTTATGCCTTCGATACTGGGATGTCCCTGTTGAGCCTTCTTGATTTGTTCCACTAGGGTGGGTTGTATCTCCAGGTTCGATATGGTGCCCTCAGAGACTAACATCATGTTGAGCCGAGTGAACTCTCGCTGAAACTCAGGCCTCAAGTTTTGCTGACCGTCACTGTCCGGGCTGGGGTTTCGGCTAAGGGCATCGGCCACTACATTTGCTTTTCCTGGGTGGTAGTGGATGCCGACGTCATAGTCTTTGACCAGTTCCAACCAGCGTCGTTGGCGTAAATTCAGCTCTGGCTGTGTGAAGATATATTTGAGGCTCTTATGGTCCGTATATATTTCACAGCGATTTCCCAACAGAAAGTGCCTCCACTCCTTGAGTGCATGTATAACTGCTGCTAGTTCCAAGTCATGTGTTGGGTAATTTTCCTCATGTTTTCGCAGCTGTCTGGAGGCATATGCGACAACTTTGCCATCCTGCATTAGCACACATCCGAGACCTTTTCGGGACGCGTCACAATACACCTCAAAGCTCTTGTGTATGTCTGGTACGGTTAAGACTGGTGCGGTTGTTAGCTTCTTCTTGAGTTCTTGGAAGCTCTGCTCACATGCTTCCGTCCATACGAATTTCTTGTCCTTCTTGAGTAACTGTGTTATAGGTTTTGCCACAGTGGAGAATCCTTCAATAAACCTCCTGTAATACCCGGCCATCCCTAGGAAACTCCGCACATCTGTAACATTCGCGGGTGGCTTCCAGTCTAGTATGGCCTTGACTTTTTCTGGGTCTACGGCCACGCCTTCTTGGTTTAAAATATGGCCCAAGAAACCAACTTGTCTTAGCCAAAATTTGCATTTGCTAAATTTGGCGTACAACTGATGTTTCCTCAATTCTCCCAAAACAATCCTGAGGTGCTCAGTATGTTCTTCTCTTGAGTAAACCAGAATGTCGTCAATGAATACCACCACAAATTTGTCCATGAATTTCATGAATACTTTGTTCATGAGGTGGACGAAAAATGCGGGGGCGTTTGTTAGACCAAAAGGCATCACTGTGAACTCGTATAACCCATATCTGGAAGTGAATGCTGTCTTGGGGATATCCTCTGTTCGTACCTTCAGTTGATGGTATCCTGATCTCAAATCAATTTTCGAGAATACTTTAGCTTGTGCGAGCTGGTCAAACAAATCATTTATCCGTGGCATCGGGTATTTGTTTTTGATGGTGACCATATTGAGGGCTCGATAGTCTATGCATAGTCTCAGTGTCCCATCCTTCTTCTTGGCGAACAATACAGGCGAACCCCATGGTGAGGAGCTGGCTCGTATAAACCCCTTGTCCAGTAATTCCTTTATCTGCTTCTTCAACTCCACCAATTCTGAGGGTGCCATTCTATACGGCTTCTTATAAATGGGAGCGGTGCCAGGTGCTAATTCAATGCTGAATTCGATCTCTCGGTCTGGTGGCATACCTGGTAGTTCTTCCGGGAACACATCAGGGAACTCGCATACCACTGGCACTTTTCTTAATTCTGCGATGTCCATCTTGTTCAGTTTTGGTTTCTGTGATCGTGGCCTTTCTTGAGCGGAAACTCTTATTGTCTTGCCGTGATGGTGAGTGAGAATCACTGTCCGATTGAAACAGTCGATGAATCCTTTGTTGGTGGTTAACCAGTCCATTCCTAAAATGACATCCAGTCCTTTACTTTCCAACACGATGAGATTCGCGTGGAATGGTAGTCCTTCGAACTCAATGACCACTCCCTGGCAGTAACCCTGAGCAATTTGCTTATTTCCGGGGGACTTGATGATCATAGATTTTTCCAAGGGGAGTATCGGAAAACCATGTTGCGAAACAAAACTCTTCGAAACGAACGAATGGGAAGCTCCAGAATCAAACAAAACCGTGGCAGGTACTGTGTTGACAGGGAACGTACCGAGCACGATGTCTGGGGCATTCTGCGCTTCTTCCCTGGTCACATGGTTCAAGTGACCCTTCCTGTGGTTGTTGCTGGGATTGAAGTTGTTGCGCTTGGGGGCTGGATTGTTTCCACCATTGTTCGGCTTGGCTACCGAGTCTCTTGGCTTCAGGCACTGTTTAGCATAATGCCCTTGTTGACCACAAGCATAGCAGGTGACCCCTGGACGGTATGTGAACTCCTTGTCTCTGGCATGAAATTGTCCGACGGGTCTTGGCTCAGTAGTCGTGGATCTCCTCGTGTCTGTCCTTGGGACCTCAGTCTTGCCTCGGTTGCTGCGGGCAAGAGTCGTCTTGTCCCTCCTCCGCTTGCGGATATCTTCCAGACTACGGCGCTCATTCTCTAGGGTGATGGCCTTGTCCACCAGCGTCTTAAAATCCGGAAAGGTGTGTACAATCAGTTGGCATCTTAATGCTGGTGCCAGGCCGTCCAGGAATTTTTCCATCTTCTTGTTTTCTGTCATGTGCTCGTCGTAGGCATAACGAGACAGTTGGGTAAACTGGCCGTTGTATTCTGTGACGGTCATGCCTCTTTGCTTCAGGTCATCAAACTCTCTCTTCTTGATCTTTAGGATGCTCCTGGGGATGTGTGCCCCACGGAAGCCCTCCTTGAATTCTTCCTAGGTGATGTTGTGTTCCCTGGGGTGCATGTGTAGGAAGTTTTCCCACCATGCTGCGGCTGCTCTAGTAAGGTAGTGTGGTGCATAAAGCACCTTCTCATGATCTGAGCATTGAGCGATAATCAGTTTCCTTTCAATCTCGCGAAGCCAATCATCGGCTTCCAGCGGCCTATCGGTGTGAGCAAAAGTTGAGGGGCGAGTCTTCTGCAACTCGGATAACTTGGAATGTGGTTGATAGTGTTCACGGTGGTTTCCCATGTTGATGACATGGTTCATCATCTCTTGGTGTTGTTGCTAGCTTTGCTCGAAGAGACGGCATACTTGAGACAGTGCCGCTTCGCTGTCCTGTTGGCTGGACTGACCCTGAGTGAAATTGTTGCTGGTCTGTGTTCCGTAAACCTCTTCTGGCTAATTGGGCATAGATCGAGTCCAAGGGCGAGACATTTTTCCAGTCTGGGGTATCATTTGCAAAACCCATGAGAAAAAAAAACTATGTAGCGCAGGAAAACCCTTGCAAAGGCAATAATCAAAAAGGCTTCAAGGTTTTCAAAGAAACACAAATAATTTTCACGGAGGGAGAAGTGCTTAACACAAATCTTACATGCGAAAGAAAATACAAGATACAGCACTCAGGTTGTGCGTACACAATCCTGACATGTTATTAAAAACTAGCGTACTACTCCGGAAGGCAGCAAACACACCAATACAAACTAGCGTACAGATAAAAACAACACATCATACAAGCAGGCATAACACGCGGCTACTCGGTGCTCTCAGTCGGAGATGGTGAAGATCTCCTTCCCCTTCCTGACAGGTGGTAGAGCGCATGCGGCAGGCGGTGCAGCTCTGACTGGAGTAGGAGCGATGACTCGGTCGAACTCCTCACTGGTAGGCAGACGGCGAGCAGTGGCCAAAACGGCCGGTGCATACGAGGCTGAAGACGAGATGAAAGTCAGAGGCGGCGCCGTGTGGAGAAGCTCCTTCCTGCTGGCAGGACCGCCCCGGACTAAGTCCATGCGGGCAGCCACAAGATCATCTACGAGGTTGTCGAAAGACTCCTCCAGAGCCTTGAGATACTCCACAACCATCTCGATGGCTTCATCTCGCTCTCCCCGATGGCAGGCGAACGCATAGTGGCTGGTGTAAGGCACATGGCATGGGAGGTAGCGGTAGCGACGAGTCTTCATCGTAGGAAGGATGTCCCGAAGGCGAGCTATCGGCTCACGGGCAGCCATCTGCATGGCATGCCTCTCCGTAGGCATGGCCCTTCCCGTAAAACGGAAATGGCGAGCAGTAGATCGTCCTCCCCTGAATTGCACCACAGCCTGGTGCATAGACACGTCGTCACTGAGCTTGTGCTGATAGAGTGTGAACTCCGGGCGAGCTGCTGGCCCGATCGCGAGCTTGGTGATGGAGACGAGGAGCTTGACAAACCCCTCGGGCACGTTGGTGAACACTCGATTCTCACAGCTGCTGCCAGCCATCTACAAAAGTAGGCAAAAATTCTGAGTAGTCATGTCATAAATTTTATGATGACCAACAGAAAATAGCTACAATTGCAAAATGCTGAAGAAGCACTAAAGACGCTAATAACCGATTAGCGATCGCACCTAGTGGCTTCCTACAGTCAGCCTGGCTCTGATACCAAGCTTGTCACGACCGGTTTTTCAATAAAATAATTATTGAGAAACCAATCCCTGTTACGGACCAGCGAGGAAGAATTCCTTCTCACTGATAGACAATATATTGGTCACAGAAGAAAAATACCAGGAGTACTAAATATAATACAAGGTTGAGCAGAGACTGCCCAACAATTTATTACATGCACGCCGATAAAACAATACGGCGGATAGGGTGGCAAACTACTAACTCACGATAAAACGGTGGTGGAAATATCATCGCGAAGCGAGTGACATGATTCCAGAATACTACAACTCTTCGAGCGTCGGAGTGAGGCTCGAGAAGACTTATTGCGGGTGGCGGAAGCGTAAACGATACAAGTGACCAATATCCGGGATCGCGCAGGACTGACTGGGACTCCTCTAGGCGTCGGACGCGCTATCAAACTCTTCATCCAAGAGATCGCCTTCGTCAACATCTGGCCAAATCAACAAGCCAGGTGAGTACTATGAAAGTACTCGCAAGACAGTTCGGACATAAGGTATAACAAATGCAAACATGAAGCACATGAATAAGTTAACCAGTGCGATCAGACATAGAGATAATAAATACTGGGTGCCAAGCGAGGGTCTGAATGACGCCTCGAGCGGAAACTGCAGAATAGTAATGCGGGTGCCAAACGAGTGTCTGAAAGACTCCTCGAGCGGAAAATGCGGAATAATAATACTGGTGCCAAACGAGTGTCTGAAAGACTCCTCGAGCGGAAAATGCGGAATAATAATACTGGTGCCAAACGAGTGTCTGAAAGACTCCTCGAGAGGAAAATGCGGAATAATAATACAGGTGCCAAACGAGTGTCTGAAAGACTCCTCGAGCGGAAAATGCAGAATAATAATGCCACAGTCGGGCGTCGGGGCGACACCACATAAAGGGCTTATAACAGAAAGTAAAGACAGTGCATGCCGCAGTCGGACGTCTGAGCGACATCACATAAAGGGCTTATATCGAAAGTGAGAAACGAGTACACGCCACAGTCGGACGTCTGCGCGACGTCACATAAAGGGCTTATATTGTAACACAACAATACAATAGTTCGGGAATATAACTTATCACAAGCACGAGACAAATATAATGTTAGTCCATCCACAGGAATAACAATGAAATTGAATTTACCACTTGAGCTTGTTCACCGGGGGCAAGTTTTCACACGGATAGATTTGGATGTAAAGTCTACATTACTGATCATGGATACGATGATTTGGAAAGAATTGACTCTGCAGAGTTTGTACTTAACCACAGCCAACGGATTTCAGTAGTCACGGGGACTAGTTCCGTCTACGGTGTTCTGGAAGGAACACGTCTAACCAGTACACACCCAATTTAACCATCCGAAGCCAGGGATCACCCTCGGCAACATTCAGGAAAAACCCTGAGTCGGGGAGGCTACAACCTCGCGTAGCATGGGATCAAATTTCTATACGCGCGCTATAAGGGGGTGCCCCCCCTCTCGGTCCCAACCGGAAACACCCATGCCCCCTGACCGAATGACTGGCTTTAATCCTGGGCCAAGGTACCATCATCCCGGCCTCTCTGTTTGGTGTGTACACGGAAAGAGGTTACCAACTTACTAAACCGTATCCTGGCAATGAGACATGTGGTAGCACGGAAAGGGGAAGGGACGATAACACGGCTCCAACCATGTTAACGTCGGAAAAGTCGGATGACACAAGGCTGGCATGCTACAACAGTACCACCTTGCTGCCCTTCATGTCACCACATGATTAGGCCACCTCTCATCAGAGGTCATCGCAACTTTGGAACATGCGGGAAAAGATCGATAACGTGGCTCCAACCACGTTAACGTCGAAGAGAGTCGGATGACGCAAGGCTGGCATGCTACAACAGTACCACCTTGCTGCCCTTCATGTCACTACATGATTAGGCCACCTCTCATCAGAGGTCATCGCAACTTCGGAACAACCGGGTCGTTGCCTTACAAGCAACGAGGTATTTATCGACACTCACATGCCACGCACAAACTTTCACATGAACATGCAAAACATCTGCCATATCAAATGTTCAAACATGCTTGCCTGGTTCGGAGAAGTCGGAGTCTAGCTCGGCGAAGTTCGCGGCTCCGTCCCCTCTCCCGGAACCTACGGCAATCACGAAACGGGGTACTAACGTGAAAACCAACACATGCACAGAAACTTTGCCAAATATTTTTCAAATAAATCCCATAAAAAACTAGACAAAATTTGGAGATTGACAGAAAAAGAATCACTCAAAAATACCTTTTCATTAAAAAGTTATAAAGGTTTCTGTCCAGGGACCTTTCTGTAATGAAACAGAAAAGTTCCAGGGTTTTAACTGAGAAAACAGAAAACGCTTCGGCTGGGAATGCGCAAGCGCAAGGAGAAAACGTATTTTGCCCGAAGGCGCCAACAGAAAACGGTTCGGGGAAATAAAACAGAGGCTGACACGCGGGGCCCGCATGTCAGGTTTGAAAGCTCGCCGGCGCCCGAAGACGGCGATGGACGCCGGCGTCGAACCACGGCGAGTTAGGAGAAACGGAGGGTACCAAGAGCTTCAGTGTCTTCTTCCGCGTCGGTGGGTGGTGGACTCGTCCAACGGGGAGCACCACGTCGACGGCGACACTATCTCCGGCGGACGGCGGTTCGGGTGAGGTTGGGGAACTCCGGTGGAGGGCTGCAAAGTACGAATTGAGGCGCGGGTCAGAACGGGTGATGCAAGGAGAAGCTACTGGCAAGAGAATGGGGGCTGTGGAGCACACACGGGGGCGAATCGGGCTGGATCCCGTGGCGGATCGCGGCGGCCGGAGTCGAGGAAGGAGACCCCCTCGCGGCTCTTCCAGTGGCTGGGCGTGCTCTAGGGGAAGTGTAGGGCTGGTGGGTGCTCGAGTTGAAGCTCGGGGCCCCTATTTATAGGCAGATCGACGGGGTGGCCGTGAACGGAGAATCTCCGGCGAGCGATTACGGCGGAGCAGTGGGTTGGCAGGGGGTTTGAGCGGTCGAGCAGCATCAGTGGATGTTACTGGACTCGATTTGCAGCTGAACGGGGTTGGTCTTGGCGTAATGGCGTCTGCCCACGGTGAGGTGACCGCACGGGCTCAACGGCGGCAGAGAGCGCGCTCCGCGCCCTGGGGTTCACGACGAGAGCGGCAGCGCATTCGGGGGAGTGGACGGCCACGCGGCGGGCTCCGGTGGTTTGGGCGGCGCTGGGTGGAGTCGGCGGCGCCGTGTCTCCCGCTGGCGTCCGCAAAGCCGCCGCCGGCGTCGGTCACGGGGCGGCGCACCTTCTGCTGCTCGTCGCCGACGCCCGCAAGATGCCAGGCACTCGTGCGGTGCAGGAACGAGAGGGCGAGGACGAGGAGCAAGGCGACGCGAGGGTACTGGCGAGATCGACGCCCGTTTCTGAAGAAAACGACAGCAGCCACTTGACTGAACTCTGAACTTACTGAATCTTGACAGTGACCAAGCATTGCAGGTGTTCGACAGTAGGTTTTGGTAAAGAGATAAATTTTTCTGGAGCTGTAACTTGGTGAGATGATCACTCAAAGCACCCAGGGGCTGCATGAATTTACTTGGAATTTTTGGAGAAAGTTTTGAATGAATTTCACCAAATTTGGCAAATCTGGTCCAAACTTGCAGCTGATGTAGTTTGAAATTTTTGAACTGGAGACCAGTGGATCTTCATGGTTCCAGGTTGAGGGTTCAAAGGACTAGGAGGGGAAAGAAGTTTGGTGGTAAAAGTCCAAACAGAAAATGGAGTTCCTTTGTAAATCTCCAAGAGGTAGAATAGAAG
Organism: Triticum aestivum; assembly: GCF_018294505.1. NCBI lineage: Eukaryota > Viridiplantae > Streptophyta > Magnoliopsida > Poales > Poaceae > Triticum > Triticum aestivum. The sequence continues at coordinate 34,656,574 of NC_057802.1, forward strand.
GCAGAAAATATTTGAATAGAATTTGAATGGAAAATAAATACATGGGGAGGTTCAACTTGCTGGATTTGATGTAAATCAGGATCCAGAGGTGAGGGAGTGTTTAGGAGAGAGGATTTGCACTTATGCCATGGCAAGAAGGAATAGTTGAAAGTGGCAAAGTACTTTCCAAAAGCCATAGTGCAAATTCAAGAAAAGGTTTTCAAAAGTTATTCTCTCAAATGAAAAACATTTTGACTTGAGCCCAAATGAAGAGCAAGAACTCCCCAGGTCAAAGGCAGATCTTGGGTGAATTCAAATAAAATTTTTGCCATAAAGAAAAATATTTGAGAGTGAGAGTTCTCTTGAAGAAAATTTTTAAATCACTCCCTTCAAGTCAAATAAAAATCTTTTTGAAAACTTCAATAGAAACTTGGGTGTCACAGTCCTTCACAAAAAAAACTCATTTTGGGCACTCGAAAAATGGAAAATATATTTTTCGTCAAAAGAAAGTGAAAACTTTCTTTGGTAACATTGTTTGCCATTCCAATATGCACCCTTGTGCACAATATTAGATCATTAAAAAAAACTATGCCATGAATGTGGCCATAAGATTGAGCATTTGGGTAGAAAGCCATTAATCTTCACACATGATAGCTCATTTCTGACAACACTTTTTAAAAATAATTTCCATATTACAAGTTTATTATTTTTACTGGTAACTTGGACACATATAATGACATAGTGCGAAGGTTTTACAATTTCTTTATTTTATTTTTTTGAATTTTTCATGTCCGTTTCAAAATGCGGTCAAAACAACGGGCATGACCGTTCGTAGCTAGTGGTTGAATCTTGGAAAACTTTTGGTCTTTCTCTAATTAAATAGATACTTTTGTGCCTAGAAATGATTTTTTGAAAAATAAAGAGCAAACTACGAGGCGGTTGAAGTTATAATTTGACCTGCTTCCATCTGAATCGGTGGAAATTTACCTTTTTACGACAGGTGGATCAAAACTTTTGACACTCAACCATTTGGTCAATTGTGCATATTAAATATGTCCTAGTATATTAGAAAATTGATTTGGTCCAATTTTGCAACAAATATATGGCAGATCCTTCACAAAAAAACTCATTTTGGGCACTCAAAAATTGGAAATGTATTTTTCGTCAAAAGAAAGTGAAAACTTTCTTAGGCAACATTGTTTGCCATTCCAATATGCACCCTTGTGCACAATACTAGATCATTTGAAAAAACTTTGCCATGAACGTGGCCGTAAGATTGAGCATTTGGGTTGAAAGCCATTAATCTTCACACATGATAGCTCATTTCTGAGAACACTTTTTAAAAATAATTGCCGTATTACAAGTTTATTATTTTTACTGGTAACTTGGACACATATAATGACATAGTGCAAAGGTTTTCCAATTTTTTGATTTTGTTTTAATTTTTCATGCCCGTTTCAAAATGCGGTCAAAATGGCGGGCATGATCGTTCCTCGCCATGGTTGAATCTTGGAAAACTTTTGGTGTTTCTCTGATTAAATAGATACTTTTGTACCTAGAAATGATTTTTGGAAAAAATAAAGAGCAAACTATGAGGTAGCTATAGTTCAAATTTGAGCCGCTTCCAACTGAATCGGCAGAAAATTTTCTTTTTCACGAGAGGTGGATCAAAGCTTTTGACACCCAACCATTTGGTAAATTCTACATTAAATATGGACTAGTATTTTATAAAATTGATGGAGTCCAATTTTTCAACAAATATTTGGTAGGTTCTTCATAAAAAAACCATTTTTGCCACTCGGAAAATGATTAAAAATAGCTAGAAAGATAAAAAATGCATAAAAATTGGTCGTCATCCATAAAATGTGGTCTAACTCTAATGAAAATTTGTGTGGTGTTTTTGCAAAATATTTTTTATACCTCTATTTTTAGTACTTCGAAACTATTTTAAATCACTGATTTTTCGAACCAATCAGAACTCTTCCCACGAATCGATGACATGGCGCCCATCCATCCATCCATTGATCTCTCCATCCCACATCCATCCATCCATCCACATATTTATAGAAAAAACGGAAAAGAGATACTCCCACCCGCAACCCGAACCCTAGCTCAGATCCCATCGACCCCTCCCCCCATCGCACCCCTCCTTTCTCGTCCCCATCTCCTCGCTGCCGCCGCCACCTCCTCCTTGTCCTCCTCCTGATCCAGTGCTCTCCCCGCCCCTCCCACCCACCGCCGTCCTCCTCACCCGTCGCCGCCGACCTTGTCCGTCCCTCCCCTCACCATCTCACCCTACCCTATGCCCCAGATCAAGTCGAGCAGGTCGGCATCGCATCTCGTCGCGGCATCCCATCGATCCACGGCCAGATCCGCCACCTCGACCCGCTCCTTGTCCCACCCACCCCGATCGGAGGGAGTTGGCCCTTGCGGAGCGGCATGGACTCAGCGATGCTCTCGCTCACCTGCGCGGGCCTCGGGGCCGGGGAGGAGGATGACGACGGAGGCATCGTCGGCTATGTCAAGGGAGACCACTGCCTCGATACCACCCCTACTCTCCTCGCCTTTCCCTGTCAAGGGAAACCAATGTCGCTGGAGGCGCATGGCCCCGGCGGCGACCGGCCGGAGAAGCCGCGCCGCTACGAGGTCACGAAGATGAGGAGCCCCTGCTACTCCTTCCGTCCCGCCCACCACACGCTCCAGGTACGCCCGCCCGCCTAGCTCACCCCCATCTCATACTGGCGCTGCATGCATTTGTCCATCGCTGCTGGTGGTCGCGACGCGTGGATTTGAGTCCTGCGTAGCTTAATTACACTGAGCTATGTGTGCATGTGTCTCGTTCGGAATCACTAGTTTACTGCTCCCAAATTCAGATTGAAGCCTCGTTTGGGCCTTACTTAGTCGTGCCATTAGTTCTACAGTGCGTAGAATTAGTTGAGGCGTAGTGTGGAGAAGTTAGAGCCTATGACGATCACGGGTTCCATTTACAAATAATTTTTAGGGGTTTCCAGCTTATTCAACTTGGTTGCACGGTTTCCGCTGATTACTACTGTGGTATAGAGTATATGCTACAGTCAGATTTGCGTCAAGGTTTATTGGTGCGAGTGTGGTTGGCATGTAAAGGAGCCACTATGAAGATGGATAAGACAGATTCCACCTGCACAGGGGATGTGCATATGTGATGGTGATATGAGGAAATGTTGTTGTAGTATTTTCTACACAATTTCCTTGTGTCTCCATCGCGGCCTCTTTGCAGGTTCAATTTCCCTGAGACTCCCTGTAGCTTCCTTCTAAAGGATGGCAATGTTGCACACATCTTAGAATGAAAGTTGAACCATCCTGAATTTAGAGCAATCTCTGAAGATACAGAGATAATTATCAGAACAAAGATACATAGCTCCTTACTGGGTTCCCACTTCACTAAATTTCTGTGCTGGTTAATGATAATGCTGCTTCTTTTTCACTATCTAGACATTTCTGATAGCAGGTTCTCAAGCCAGCCATATTTGATTCCATGAAATATTGGATAACTTCTTTACTTCATTTTTTAAACAGGTAATACATATTGAATTATTCATATTAATCTAAAATAATAACCAAACAACTACAGAACAATGGATTAGTAGCATGCATGTGTGACTTAGGTTTTAGTGTGTTTTGCTTGCAGGTCATTGTTGTGAAGGCCGCCACGGGAAAGCGTGGGGGATTTGGCACAAGGCAGGTGATCGAGTCTATGCTCTCTCCTCCATGGAAAGGCCTAAATTCAGCTTGACAGAGAGCACACGAATGTTTTCATAGTGTGTTTAGGTTGTGGAACTTATAGTTAGAAGGTTTAGAAAATGTTAGTCGAGCTAACTATTCACAATCTGAAGTAACTTTAACTTGGTACAAAATTGGTCTGATATTAGTTTTATATCACAAAAGTAGGGAGGTTCCTACTGCTTATTAGTATCACCTTCGGATTATTACTGCGTTGAGTTCACCACTGTACTGATTATCATGGCGAGCATTTGTTTAATCACTAGAATACATTGTCTGTTGGGAACTCTATTTACCTTACCTTACATGTACAATGTACAATGTCAGTTTGTGTAATATTACAAATGTCTGTGAGGGTCCTTTGTGCTACTACTATAATTTCATTCATGAATTCTGCACATAGAATTTTCATCGTGCTATAAAATTGCTTGTGTCTAAATCTGTTTGTCATTGCTAGTGAGAAGTCAATTATTGCTGGTGTGTCCAGGATTCTATTTCTGTCATCTAAAATATGTGTTAATTCTGATACAACGTAAAGAGCTATGTGAGCCCTCCTGGAAGGGGATTCGGTTGGACCACTGATTGACCTCCCCATAGACTTTGACCCAAGGTAAACATGAATTTGCTTTTGTTGTTGCTACAAATGTCATGGGAGTCTTGTTGAGAATATTTTGTGAGTAAACCCTGTGGTAACAAAACCATATGTCATGGGAGTGTGACATGTACTGTCTGTGAATGCCTGTGATTGGATTATTGGATATCTGTTGATTATATGTCCTTATCCATCATAGCCTGCTTGTTCTTGCAAGCATTATTAGTTGGGTTGTGTAGGTGCCAAATTCTGCTTCTGGATTAGTCTATTGTTCTCCTGAGATCCTCTTTTTTCCTACATTGTCTGTTGTTTGGATGGGCCGCTATCATAAGTCCATGAGCCGGAGCGCTCACTGCTCGACCATTTCTTTACTGAACTGGAAGCAACAGAGGCAGACAGAGGCAAGATATTTGAAACAAGCTGAAGTCCTTTTGATCTTGATTGCTAGCATACACATGCAACCTGATTGGTGATGTTACTGTAGATATGATGTATGTTCAGTGCTTACTATATTTTGATGTCATGCATGTTACCTTCGTTTCTGTCTATGCCTTCTTTAGTGTTTTGCCAGCTAACTAGTCTATTGGGTGTTTTGAAATATGCAGATGCATGTAAGCATGGTTGCTGGCAATCTGGCACATCATATCAGTCTTATCCCTTGTTCTGTCATTAGCATACACTACAGTTTGGTGCTGATTTTGCGGTGATATGAACTTGCAACAGTATTACATTGTAGTGTTTTCTACATGTTATCATATCACTAGTGTCATGCTGCCTTCACATTTGAATCTATTACTTGTTTTTGTTTTTATCATTGATTAGTATAAATTGTTGTATTGTAGACTTAAAATTGTGGTGGTTCCGCTTTTACAGAAGCTCAAGTGTGAAGTGTGAAGTGTGAAGCAAGTGTGAAGTCGTGAAGTACTACTCAGTGAAGAGTAGCATACTATAGCATATTTGTGTTGTAAAGATTGTAATAGATTTATTTAGTGGTAATTTGATGGATTTTATGTGTTCTTTGTTCTATTTGAAATATTGATTATGTATGTGGTTTGAAAACTGGTGAAATGGAAACTTGACAAGTGGGGCTACTTATGAAAATAATCTTTCTAATTTGTACATTTCTGACATGTGGGACCAATTTGAGAGATGAACATGACAAGCGGGACCCATCTGACTAGTGGGAACCAGCTTGAATATATAATGGATGAAAATAGAAAATCAATGGCATATAAAAGGCCATGGCCCAGAAAATAAAAAGGACGAATTACAAGGCTAGGCCCATGTAGCTAGGGAAAATTGGTTATATATATATATGTGGGTTGAATTAATGGGCTCGGCCCATATAAACACTGAATTGGACTGGGCTGATTCTCATCCACGTCGGCTTGCCACGCTAGATCCTACGTGGCCTGGGGAGGCTGCTAGTGTCCAAAAATTTGGTCGAAGAACCAACGACCTTTTACATATCACAAAGAAGGTCGTGAATTTTAGTTTACGACCGTCAGCTTTTGACCATCTGTTTTTGGTCACAAAAAGGTCGCAAATAAAAAACAATGACCTTTCAGCGACCAATAGTGATGGTCGCATGTTGACATATTTCTTGTAGTGTCCCGTTCGTCATCAAACATGCATTGTTCCCTCTCGGAACGACGAGCCTTCTAGTGAGTTGCTCTGGCTTGTGAGGGGTGTTAGTCTAAACTTTCATCAAATAGGCCAATTTTTTTACCACATCATCTTGGTGGCATGACATTAAATCAAACTAGGTTTCATGTTTTTCTGATCATTTTTTAATTTTTTGGAATTAAAATGCCATGGCATTTCATGCATGTGCCCATGCCGTGAGACCAATATGTTTGAAAATTCCTTTTAATTTACTGCACATGGAATTAACTCGCACACAAGTACACAAATATGATTTTTCAAACCGTTAAGGTTAGGATTACGGTCATTAAATGGCTAGAAAATCACTGAAATGTCTTTAAAAGGTCAAATGACCCCAAGAATTTTCCAAAATTTCACATTATAGTTGTATTAGTACACGTTAAACATAGAAAAAAAATTGAAGGCCGTAAGAGGAAACTATCTCCCGTTCGTCATCAAACATGCATTGTTCCCTCTCAGGAACACGAGCCTTCTAGTGAGTTGCTTCGGTTCGTCACGGGTGTATGTCCAAACTTTCGTCAAACAGGCCATTTTTTTACCACATCATCTTAGTGGCATGACATTAAATCAAGCAAGGTTTCATGTTTTTCTGATCGTTTTTTAATTTTTTAGAATTAAAATGCCATCACTACAAAAAAATACACTTCCGTGATGAAACATGTTTGTCAAAGTAGGTCACGTTTTCCGTCATGCATGTACATCCATGATGATTTTATGACAGAATCAAGACAGTCATACCTGTGCTGTCCTAGAAGTGTTCCATGAATTTACCAAAATTATCATCACGGGAGTGTCCACTTCCATGACGATAAATCGCGTGTCGTAGAAGTGCTTTCGACAAGGGTGACCAACACGTGGCATCCACCATAACGGGACGCCGTTAAGCTATCGGGTCTAGTTTTGGATCCGATAACCCGCTAACAGCCCGGACCAATGAGGATTTTCCACGTGTAAAATTGTCATTGGCCGGAGGAAACACGTGTTGGCTCACCATTGGGACAGATGTCATCCATCCATTGGACAGGAGGCGCCTATGATAGGTCGACATGTGGCACGGCCCAACAGAGGCCCATTCCAGTGAAAAGGCCGGCCCGTTTGACTTGGTAAAAAGGTAAGGGACGGCCCACGGAAAGCCTGTTCCTATATAGCCCAGTTATGGCCCGCTAACTCACGGCCCGTTATGGCCTACCGGAATTAAGCCCAGTAGGTTCATCTGGGCCGTCCAATATGATTCCAGCCCATTGTAACTTCCGGCCCATGTATGTCCCATGATGGCTTTCGGCCCATACGAGGCTATTTGTATCTCTTGGCCCATTAACGGCCCGTAGTGAATCTGGCCCGCAATGAACAGTGTATCGCTTCATATCTACTAACGACCCATTATTCCATTGGGCCGTTTTCAACCCGTGTTATCTTTCGGCCCATTTATTCTTGGGCTTATTTCCAGCATTCGGTTACTTACGGCCTGATACTGGCCTTTTCTGCTTGTGGGCTAAATTCAGCCCGTGCTTACAATCGGTCCGTTTGTGGCCCATTAATCCGTTGGGCTGTTTTCATAGCATCATCAAATACGGCCAACTAACGACGGCCCGTTATTGTCGTCCAATGAACGGACGATTCCAAATCTATCATGTTTATGGCCCATAACATTGTCTGTTATTGGCCCAGGTTTGGCAGCTCGATCATACGGCCCGTAGAAGGCCCATTGATGCTACGGCCCGTAGAAGGCCCATTGTTTCTATGGCCCTTACAAGGCCCATTTATTCTATGGCCCTTACAAGGCCCATTGTTTCTACGGCCCGTAGGAGGCTCGTGGTAACTACAGTAAATATGTAGCACATGGTTATTGTGGCCTAGTTTTAAAAAATAGGTTATTGCGGCCAAACTGTGGAAAAAGAACTGCAGTAACTACAAGCAAAGAAATAAACAAGACAACAAGGAAATAAATAAGCAAGCAACTTACGCTAGGCTATCACGGCTATTACACATATTATATCCACTGGGCATCAAAGTTTTCCGCCAGTGCAAATATATGGAACAAGGCAGCATATCATATACACTGGTTGTCAAAGTTGGCGACCAGTGGAAATAAACGTTGTAGCAAAACAAGTCCAGAACTGAAACCAATTCAGAAGATCTCAAGAAACAATATCCTGGGTACCCATAATGCTGGCAAGATGCTTAGCAAGCTTATTAACTTTCTCATGTTTGGCGCTTAAATCCTCCAGAGCTTGATGTTGCACCAGAAAGTATGCATCTAATTCTGCAGGGACTTCCTCAGTCCTTCAGCTTCCTGTCGCAGCACATCTGATCGATGTCTTTCAACTTGAAGTTGAGACTCAAGAAGATGAACTGATTCAGGCAGCGAGTTCGAAGAGCTTGTGCCAGCAGTAGTGGCCAGTAACTCGAACACTACATCAAGACAGGATTTTTGGGTTCTCTCACTGTCGTCAAGATAGTTTTAATCAGCTTTCTTGGAGACCAACAGGGATGTCTCACTATCTTGAACCTTATCTGCATTACTTCCTTTACCATTGCATAACGGGGTACTGTTCTCCAATATTTTGTCCGCATTCTAAAAGAGAAACAAGCAGACACATCACAGGTTTACCATGTTGTATATGAAACTCATTTTGGTAAATCAGTTCAGTAGTAAAGTGGACAGGATAACAGCATGAAACAAACATATATCTATGTACCATGGTCACTTTATGGTCTATATCATTCTAGTTTTTGTTGCCAAATCAAGATAGAGACACAGTTCAAATAATATTTGTTCAAGACAAAGCAGAATAGACAGAATATAAGTGTGGGAAACTATAGAGCAATAACAACACTTGTAATGTGCATGACATGAGAACATAACTGTTTATTCAATTGAAACTGAAATCAACATAGAGCAAGTTACAACAGCAAACCAGTTAAAGAAACAGGTTTAAAACATACCTGTTGCGCCATTGGAGTTTCAATTCCATCCTTCAAATTTGAAAATAGTTGGTATGAGTAAATACAGTGATGCAAGAGCAAAGGAGTATGAACCATAGCTACAGAACCTGACCTGAGAACAATTCTTCTTCTCCTTTAAGCGTTGAGTTGGGATTCGGAGTGGTGGTCCTCGTGCTTTGGGCACTGCAGTTCCCTTACTAACTGCTCGTGTTTGGGTGCTCTGTGGTGGAGACGGTGTTGTGTCAACTGGAACTGGGTTACTATCTGCTGGGGTTGGGGTTAGAAGGGGTGTAGCTGGTTCTCTGTCCAACTGGGTAGGGGTACAATCTGCGAGAGTCTGGTTATGTGTGGTGGGGCTGGTTCTTGGGCAAGTACAACCGTGGTTCTATCTGCATCAACTGGTAGCACTATCTTTTCTGAAGACCGTGTTGTTACTCCCTTAGATACTGCCATCACCCTCTCCAATTCAAATGGCTGATAAACAAGAAAAGTAATTGAATGTACAGACATTGTATGATAGACAGGTGCAATGGATAGTGGGGAATAAAAGAGGGCATGAAATAATTCACATTTATGTTGTCTAACCAAACAGGATAGCATGACACAATTTCACATATATGATGGCTAACTAAACAGGATAGCATGACACAATTTCACATTATGATGGCTAACTAAAAAAGATGGAAAGACATAGTTCAAAATATGATGACTATGTAAACAGGATGACATGATATAACTATATAATGTGTTTATTAAATAGGTTGGCATGCCATAATTCACATACATGCCGCCTATGGAAATATGATAGCATGATATAATTCACGGATAGAATGACATAATTCAAAATATGATGACTGTAAACACTAAACAGGATGAGATGATATAACTATATGATGTCTTTATTAAATGGGTTGCCATGCCATAATTCAGATAGATGCTGTGTATGTAAACATGATGGCATGATATAATTCAAATATATGATTTATATAGTAAGCAAGTAAGAAGATGGGAATCCATATATGATGTAAAAACTAAGCAATGCAAGACAACATGCATGACATGGGTAATATAACCCTGCCAAGTTTGAGCATAGACCTCAGGGGGGAAATAGGACTGGTCATCAGTCTCTGAATCCTCCTCTGAGGAGCTCTCTGTAACCAGCGAGATGTCTGCTTCAGCAGGTAGCATTGTCTGCTGTGAATACCTTGTTTTCACTCCAGATACTTTCATCACCGCTTCAAATGGCTGATGCACAGGAAGAGTAGTTGAATATACAAACGTTGTCGACAAATGGAACACGTAATACAAAAAATGATAGCATGATATAATTCACATACATGATGATTGGCTAAACAACATGGCATTGCATAATTCACATATATAATGCCTTTGCAACAAGATAGCATTGCATAATTCACATATTTAATGTCTTGCAACAAGATGGCAATGCATAATTCACATATATGGTAATTAGACACTAAGCAGGTGGCATTCACACAAAGCATGTCTAAACTAATCAAATGACATAGCAATGCAAGACACCATATGCACGATATGAGCAACATAACCCTGCCAAGTTAGAGCATACACCTCAGGGGGGGGATAGGATAGGTCATCTGTCTCTGAATCCTCCTCTGAGGAGCTATCCATAACCAGCGAGATATTCGCTTCGTCAGATAGCATAATCTGCTCTGAAGACCTTGTTTTCACTACAGAATTTTCCATCACCGTGTCAAATGGCTGATGCACACGAAGAGTAGTTGAATGTACTAACATTGTTGACAAATGTAATACGTAATGAAAAAAAAGGATGGCTTGATATAATTCACATATAAGAAGACTGGATAAGCAGGGTGGCATTGCAAAATTCACATATATGATGCCTGGATAAACAAGATGGCGTTGCATAATTCACATAAACGATGAATAAACTAAACATATGGCATTCACACAAAGCATGTCTAAACTAAGCAGATGACATATTTGACGTATTAAGTAAGAAATGCAAGGCACCATATGCATGATATAACCAACATCAGCATGCCAAGTTAGAGCGAAGACCTCAGGTGGTAAATAGGAGTGGTCTTCTCCTTATGAATCCCCCTCGGAACAGATATCTTCCTCTCGATTACAATCCAAAATGGGTGGAGGGGGGCTGCCTTTGCGCCTACCATGGAGCAACGTCTGCATGAAATTTTATTGCCATGCAAGGCTCGTCTCTTTTGCTCTACATGTTCTGTTCCATTGTGTATAATAACTGAAATGCATAGGAATAAAACATAGTGAGATTATGTAAGGAGTGCATGCAGAAATCCAGCGTGATGGTAGCAGGTGGATAGACCCAAAACCAATGATAGCAGGCAGATAATGGCTTCAGTTAAAAAATACAGATAATGGCTTCTTTACTGTTTGCTTCCCACCCAACATGAAACTCATAGTATACACCAGAGATTAACTAGATAGTAGATAGATACTATTGATTCGGCCCCGATATGTACCCCAGAACCATTTAAAAACTCAAGTTGGAGCTGACTCAGAGTCTAATCAGTGAACAAGACGATAAAGTAGCATGTAATATTAAGTGATGCATAACGTAAGCAAACACGAAAGAGTGCGACCTCTCTTGCGGACCCGTGTAGTCCTCGAGGTCATCTGCTCAGTTGATGATGGTAATGCAGTTGTTATTGCTGCCAGCGGCGGGGAAGAAGATCCGAGGAGGTGAAAGACAGTCTGGAGGCTGGATCCCTGCTGTGCTGGACCCTTCCATCGTTGGAGCAGCTGAGATGGGGTGCACGACGGCGCAACAGGAGCGGGACAAACCACACAAGGTTTTCTTTCACAATTATCTGTAAGAGAAGTAATTATGTAAGGGCTTGTTTGAATTGGAGGATTCTAACAACGTAGGGATAGGAAATACAGAGTAATAAGATAGGAATGCACATGCAAAATAGAGAATTTAAAAACACATGATTTCTGCTAATCTGGGTGTTTCGTTCACAAGAATTGGAAGATCACAGGATGAAAAGAAGCATGGTGAGATTAAGTCAAACCACAAGAAAATGTACGGTTATAATGCTATTATGCTACTATCTCTTAGTCTTGTGCTTCATGAATAGGAATTTGAAAAGGAGGACAAGTGGATATTAAAATTCCTATGGTTTTTCTTTCAAGGAGACACTAAAGGAACAAATCCTACAGTTTTCCTTTGCTCCATTCCTTTGAACCAAATGCATGAATAGTAGTACCATAGGAAACTTTCTAATTCCTATGTTTTTCCTTCACTTTTCCTTTCAAGCACTGGCGATTCTAGCAGGCAGCCTTGAGCAAGGAAAAGCCTGCACTCAAAAAATGTTTTTGTGCTACTTCTACTACTTTGGACCCAGGCCACTGCCCTACTAGCTCAACTCCCAGGCCCATCAACAAATGCACAGATCAAACGCGCAAAGATAAATAATGATGGCGTTCAAGAGAGTCCATCACCGATAGCTAAGTTTCCTGGTACCTCACTGCTTGCCATATAATAGGAGAAACTAATCATATTTCACGTTACTGCGTGTGCCAAGTGGACAATATATATAACATGTAGAGTAAGAAAGAGATGCAATAAGTGTACAACCTCTTTGGCGAAGCCATGTCGATCTCAGCGTGATTGGGTTGGTCGGTGAGGATGATCCGGCTGACTTGGCTGTCGGAGGAGGGGAAGAAGATCTTAGGCATCTTGAGATGGAGCCCGGGGTACTGCTCCGCTGTAATGGAGGGTTTCATCGTTGGAGCAGCTCTAGTGAGTTGTACGACGCCGAGGCTGAAGCAGGATAGGGGAGACAACGTTAACCTGAGTGGAATTCTAATAGCATCTCCAACAGATGGCATAAAATACATAACCACAAAGTGCTAGATGTAAAATACATCAGCCACTCATCTCTGAACTTAACTATCGAAACTGAATTAACTATCGAAACTGAACTTAACTGTCGAAACTGAATTTTGCTGTCGAAACTAAATTTTACTATCAAAACTGAATGCACTAGTAGCAGAAAAGCAGCAGCAGCAGCAGGGCGTGCAAGAGCCGGGGCAGCTGGTTGTGTAGCAGCATCAGGTGAGGCTACACGTCAGTCGACTGAATTTTTCATCTATGTTCAGTCCATTTTCCAGCCATTGGATACGAAATCAAGGGCCTGCAGTTCATCTTCAACCTCCACACCCCTGAGCATCCAGCCACCACCGACCAAACCACCGCCCCCTCCCCCCCCCCGCCACCTGCGGCCGGCGGTGCACCGCTCCGCCCGCCCCGAAAACACTCCCCACCGCCGGTCCGCTGCCGCCCCAGCCATCCCTCTAGGCCCCGTCGTGCCGAGCTTTTTCTCCGGCGATCCCCACGCCACCGCCCCACCACCGCTGGCGACCACCGCCCCCACCCTGAACCCTAAGATAGATAGTGGGATACCTCTCCGGCGAGCCCCCCTCCCCGCTGCGTCTGGTTCCCTAAGATAGATAGTGGGACACCCAAAAGTCGATTCAGTCAAATGAAGTGTAGCTAAATCGGAGCAGCATCGCAATCAAGAGCAAGAGCGAGAGCAGCACCGCGAGCAAGAGCAATAGCAAGAGCACACCACGCAGGGGACCGAGAGCAAGAGCAGAGAAGCAGCGCGAGCGAGAGCCAAAGCAGCAGCAGCTCCTACTGATGTGGACATCGCCGCCGAGGCAGCGACGCCGTGGAGGAAGTGGCCGGTGACGCCGCCGTGGATGGAGCCGCGCCGTGTCGGCTCGGGACCGAGCGCCGGCAGCACCATGAGATCGAATCAAGAAGAAAATGCGGTGATTAGTGTACAACCACTTTGGTGGCGCCGATTAGGCCTCAGCTTCATCCGAGGAAACGGTGATGATGATGCTCTTTCGGTGGTGTAGGTGAAGACGGCAGTGTGGGAATGGATGTGGCACGAAATACGAGGGGAACGTCGTGGCAGCTCCTTGGGGGTGGGGGACAGGGTGGCTGAACCGGCGGGACGACGAGATTGACAACGGATCCTCATCCGATACGGTGGATGAGGGACGTGGAGGTGTTGCTGTGGACGACGTCGTCGGGGAAGAGACTTCGGTTGGGTGGCGGACGGAGGAGGGTGTGGGCCTTCACGGGTTTCGCGGCCTCGATGTACGAATGGGTGGGTGGATGGGATGGGAGTGGGGAACCATGGCTTAGGGACGTGCTTGTCAGAAATGTGGGATAAGTTACGAAAGTACCCCCACCGATTTGACCTAGGTAGTTCTTTCAGTTCAGGGGTATCACGGGCATTTCGCGTGTCGGGATTTCACAGGAGGTGGGAGTTTTCGAGCGCGTTGTAATTTTGGAATAGCAAGGCACCGGTTGAGATGGAGGGAGTTGTCGGAGCACAACGAGACAAAGATATATCTTAAATATTTCGGGGTAACAAGGCGTGGGTTGAAATTTTCAGAAAAGCCTAACGTATATTGTATGAAACAATTCGCACTTCCGTCAACGAAAAAACAAAAACAAATCAATTCACAGCACACAAGAGAGTCCAGTCCCGTGTACTGTACCAAATCTATTTGCACTACAAATGTCATTCAAAACTTTGAATTCATGTTATGTTCAATTAAAATATTTCGCTATGTGTATAATGCATGCAACCTGCTACTCAAATGAATGTTTTAGTGCATTCCAAACGTATATACTACCGTTTCAATATGATCTAAATTTGAATTTGTTTATCTATTTGAATAAGATCTACAATAATGATTGTTGTGAAGTCAAACCATTTGAATTCGTTTCTGTATTTTAATAAGATCTACAATCAACATTATTGTCAAGTTAAACCATCGTTTGTGTATTATCTTCACGACACACTACATGATTACTCTCGAGTTAGATATGAACTATGTGTACTATGTGAACTCAAACTCGATTTTTTGAATCCACGTTATGTTCATTTCAGGCACTAGCTAGATCTTCATAATCTAAACCATGTCTCATATGTATAATGTGTTTATCACATAATGTATGGTGCCCCTCCCCCTACGCCTACAAGTATTTAGATGTGAGTTGCAAACACCACACATTACCACAAATTCAAATAAAATGTGAGATTGTTCGATATATAGTATTGTTTATATTGTTCGATATTTAGTTGTAAGCTGCAAACGCCACACATTATCACAAATTCAAATAAAATGTGAGATTGTTCGATGTATAATATGGTATAGATTGTTCGATAGTTAGCTGTGGGTTGCAAACGCCATGCATTATCACATTATGGTATAACATGTGCAAACCACAACACGCGTATCGCCCGCTATATTCATGCATGCATATGTTTATAACACTATGATCTCCTGTTCAAATATATGAACCCACTTTCATATCAAATTATGATCTTTGTTAGTCTCTTACACCCACACAATCCTCTAACCTTTGTAGCTAGCACTAACTTTCTCTCGTGCACGCACACGCCCTCCTCGCCCTCCCCCTCCCTCAGCATTCTATCCATCGGGCACATTCATTTTTTTTCTTTAGGTCATTCTCCCACAGTCTCCACAACTCCTTTCCGACACACAGCGATCGATAAACCTCTCCAGTGATGTCTGCCTACAACATACACATGCACCTTCCATCTCCTCCTTTTTGTATCCATGCCTCCTATTTCTCATACGGTCGCACACACGTGTAAACTCTCGCCCCTCTTTTCATCGATCTCACAACCGCACACTCCTCCCCCTATCTAGCTAGTAGATCGGCCTCTCGCACCACCTCCTAGCTCCATTCTCTTTGTCTATTCGTCTCGCTGGGCCTTATTTGCCTCTAACAAATGGATGTACACCGACCGATCTCCCGCTATACATATAGCTAGCTAGGTCCTTATAACTCGTTTTTCCCATGCGTCGATCGATCTACCTCATTAGTTATGTTTCTCCCTTCCTCCGACAAACAATAATTGATCTACCAATCTAGTTAGGTTTGCTTACCAAACACATGGTTCCCCTTCATTATCCATGCATGCGTCCCAAAAAATCTATCATGCACAGGCACACACAGAAACACATCGCCACTCCTATTGATAATATTGCAGTTCTACCCTCCGTTTGTCTAGTAGGCCTCTCCCACCATCTTCGAGAAGCAACTCCATCACCCATCCAACACTCTACCCCTCTCCCTCTCTCTCTCCTCTCTCTCTCTCATTCTCTGTTCCAACCTATTTCCCGTCCTTCAGTTATGTATGGATGTCGACCGCTCTCCCTCAAGACATAGTTGGGTCTCTCCTTCTTAACACATATACGAGTCGTTCTACCTCTCTAGTTAGGCCTCTGCCTCCCCCCTCCCCAGTGGCGATTCCATTAGGGGGCCTTCAACAGGTTGAAGCCTACCCTCCAAATATCCTATTTCAGCTAAACATACTACTTGACAATTTTAATGAGGTGTTTAACATGTAAATTGCAACGCATTTGCTAATTAGACTTAGAAACTTGATGTTTGAGCCTACCCTTCAATTTTATGCTAGATTCGCCACCTCCCCCCCCCCCCACACAGACACACACCCCGATACATCGAGCGCTCAAGTCATGTCTCCCTGCCACACACAAACTTGCCCTGTGCCCTCTAACGTTCCGGTAGGTCAGTCGCCCTATATCTTTGACTTGCACACATACAATTTCGATTTCTCTCTTCATCGATCTTGCACCCACCCACTTGATCCTCTCTTCGACTCTATCGATATCTATGACCCCTCCCTCTCTTCTCGTGGACCGCCCCCTCTATATATGATATGGATAGGCCTCTATTTCACACACATTGCATGCAAAATTTTGTTTGAGATGCCATCGACACATATTCCCACAAATACATTCACGAAATCACCCCCCCCAAAAAAACACTCACGAATGCACACGCCATCTGTCTAGGTTTGTATCTCTCTCACACACACCACCGTAGGTGGGGGACGTGCACGAAGAGAAGAGGTGCATGCACGGCGCATGTACTCCCGTCCCTTTCCTAACCACACCCGCGCGGGTACATGGTGGAGCTCATTTATGTACGAAAAGGTAGCCCACGTGGTAATTTGACACGTGTACTGGTTGTCCACTTGATGGATGATCGTCTACCACGGGTGAACAAGCAAATTGCGACTTGACGCGTTATGTTAAAAAAAGGCAAACCATGTGGGGCCTACCTTAGAGGCAAGGCTCTATACACTAGAGTACTTTTGATGTGTCCTGTCAACTCGCAGAACAAGGAGAAGCTTGCTTAGTATGCCGTCTCCCCAGCCCACGGACGCGGTGGCTCGCAGGATGGGGTGAAGCTTGCTTACTAGTACGCCTTACGCCCGCTCTCTCGCCCACGCGCGCGGTGGCTCGCAGGATGAGGAGAAAATTTTACTACTCCCTCCGTTTACTCCTCGTCCCTACCTTGGTTAGAGAGATTATCATATTGTTTGGAATATATGTCCTTTAGTAGATTTCAATATGAACTACTAGTACATACTACAAACACTGATGTATATAGACGCATTTTAGAGTGTAGATTCACTCATTTTGCTCCGTATGTAGTCCATATTGAAACGGACGTAGTAGTACGCACTCTCCCTCACCCCTCGGCCCTCGCCCACGTGGTGGACGTGCAACAATTCATTCGGTCTCATATAGCCAGAACGATATGTACTGCAGTACCATTATTGCTCGACTTCCCGAAGAGGCGAAGAGCCAATCGCAAGGTTAATATTTTGGAGATACCAGGCGCAAGGTTTATAGGAGAATGAGTAGTAGGTGTCGCGTCATTTATAAATAATTTTTTTTCTTCAGTGGCACGCACACAATATAAATAGGTTCATATGGAGAGAAAAGGAAACCACTCCACTATATACATAGGTAGGACGAGCCTACATTGTCACACTCTCTCGCACAAAACGACTGTGGACACATCTCTAACATCCCGGCGGATCATGTCCGCCAGGGGAAGGGGTGGATGCTAAGTGTAGATGCGGTCGCCCTCGCCGACAGCGAAAACCCATTGTCAGCACGTCCCGATCAGGGGTCCCCGCCTTTCTCTCTCACAAAGCCAGTGAGGTTGCCTTCGTCCCTTGCTCATTGTCACGACGTGGGCATTTGCCGCCTCCCCCCGCCCCCCTCTAGGTTGAGCTACGTCCTGACATCCCTCAGGTACAACTCCCTTTACAGCCGGCTTGCACCACTACTCCAGCTGCCCACATCACTCCATGTGGATATTTCTCTACTTCTTTGCCCTACACATACCTCTACTGGCTTCTAGGTACTGTATTTGTGATGAGTTTATGTCTCATCAACTAGTCCCAGTAATCTTATTCTAATCACGCTTCTTCAATTTGTTTGCCACAGGGATGCTCATCTCGATTTTGGTGAAACTGCACAAAATGATCCGATGGTCAAAGGGTTGCAAACATCATTTCTTCAGAAGCTCCAACGTTGCCAGACAATTAAAGCCTGGTTAGGGTTTACGGTTCAAGGGCTAGGGACTGGATGGATCGTTTTTTCTTTAGCTGTCTCAGTTCCAAAATGATTGTCAACTTTAGTAGTAGTACAACTTTGTACTAAAGTTTGCATAAAGTTGAGACACTTATTTTGGAATGGAGGGAGTACATATTGGCTATGATCTGTCAATCATTGAGATGCAATAGCATGCATGTTAGTCTCCTTTGTATTTGATGAAATGTTGCAACGGGTAACCATGGACGCAAGATACATGAAACAGAAGCTGGATGCTTCATAGCATTGTACAAATTTATCTCGTTGATAAATTACAGTACTTACTATACTAGTACTATGTAAAGAGTTAGGTGTCGCACGGTGTCCAGAAAATATGGTGATAATGTGAGGTGGGCCAAGTAATCATTGAGCCTGCGTGTTTTCACTGCTCTCTCACTCCTCCACTGTAAGAATGGAGAAAATTATAATCTTGTAGTACCTCGGTTCGCCGAAAGCGTGGGACATCGAGCAGTCCTACCACCTCAGTAATAATGACCAATGAGCCATCAAATCACATAGACCCAGCAGTAAGTTGGACGGACGAAGCAACCATCACTCTTGAATCCGCTTCTCTCTTCAACGCAGGCGCCAGTGAGAGGTCGCGTCCGCTCTGCCCAGGCATGAATGTGATACGTCTCCAACGTATCTATAATTTTTGATTGCTCCACGCTATATTATCTACAGTTTTTGACTATATTGGGCTTTATTTTCCACTTTTATATTACTTTTCAGACTAACCTATTAACCGGAGGCCCAGCCCAGAATTGTTGTTTTTTGCCTATTTCAGTGTTTCGAACAAACGGAATATCAAACGGAGTCCAAACGGAATGAAATCTTCGGGAACGTGATTTTCTCACCAAATATGATCCAGGAGACTTGGACCCTACACCATAGCCTCTCCGATGAAGTGTGAGTAGTTTACCTCAGACCTTCGGGTCCATAGTTAGTAGCTAGATGGCTTCTTCTCTCTTTTTGGATCTCAATACAATGTTCTCCCCCTCTCTCGTGGAGATCTATTCGATGTAATCTTCTTTTTGTGGTGTGTTTGTTGAGACCGATGAATTGTGGGTTTATGATCAAGATTATCTATGAGCAATATTTGAATCTTCTCTGAATTCTTTTGTGTATGATTGGTTATCTTTGCAAGGCTCTACGAATTATCAGTTTGGTTTGGCCTACTAGATTGGTGTTTCTTGCAATCGGAGAAGTGCTTAGCTTTGGGTTCAATCTTGTGGTGTCCTTTCCAAGTGACAGAAGGGGCAGCAAGGCACGTATTGTATTGTTGCCATCGAGGATAACAAGATGGGGTTTTTATCATATTGCATGGATTTATCCCTATACATCATGTCATCTTGCTTAAGGCATTACTTTGTTTTCATTAACTTAATACTCTAGATGCATGCTGGATAGCGGTCGATGAGTGGAGTAATAGTAGTAGATGCAGGCAGGAGTCGGTCTACTTGTCTCGGACCTGATGCCTATATACATGATCATACCTAGATACTCTCATAACTATGCTCAATTCTGTCAATTGCTCAACAGTAATTCGTTCACCCACCGTAAAATACTTATGCTCTTGAGAGAAGCCACTAGTGAAACCTATGGCCCCCGGGTCTATTCTCATCATATTAATCTTCATCACTTTATTATTGCTTTGCTTTTTTACTTTACTTTGCATCTTTATACCAAAAATACCAAAAAATTATCTATCATATCTATTAGATCTCACTCTCGTAAGTGACCGTGAAGGGATTGACAACCCCTATTCGCGTTGGTTGCGAGGAGCTATTTGCATTGTGTAGGTACGAGGGACTCGCGCGTAGCCTCCAACTGGATTGATACCGTGGTTCTCAAAAACTGAGGGAAATACTTACGCTACTTTGCTGCATCATCCTCTCCTCTTCGGGGAAATCCAACGCAGTGCTCAAGAGGTAGCAAGAAGAATTTCTGGCGCCGTTGCCGGGGAGTCTACGCAAAAGTCAACATACCAAGTACCCATCACAATCCCTTATCTCTCGCATTACATTATTTGCCATTTGCCTCTCATTTTGCTCTCCCCCACTTCACCCTTGCCGTTTTATTCGCCCTCTCTTTTCCGTTTGCCTTTTTCTCGCTTGCTTTTTGTTTGCTCGTGTGTTGGATTGCTTGTTTGTCACGATGGCTCAAGATAATACCAAATTGTGTGACTTTACCAATACTAACAATAATGATTTCCTTAGCACTCCGATTGCTCCTCTTACCAATATTGAATCTTGTGAAATCAATACTGCTTTGTTGAATCTTGTTATGAAAGATCAATTCGCCGGCCTTCCTAGTGAAGATGCCTCTACTCATCTAAATAGCTTCGTTGATTTATGTGATATGCAAAAGAAGAAAGATGTTGACAATGATATTGTTAAATTGAAGCTATTTCCTTTTTCGCTTAGAGATCGTGCTAAAGCTTGGTTTTCGTCTTTGCCTAAAAATAGTATTGATTCTTGGAACAAGTGCAAAGATGCTTTTATCTCTAAGTATTTTCCTCCCGCTAAGATCATCTCTCTTAGAAACGATATTATGAATTTTAAGCAACTTGACCATGAAAATCAAGATGAAGATATAAAAGTTATTGATGTGTCCCCTATTAAATCTTTGTTTTTCAATATGAATCTTGATGAGACTGAATATGATCCACCTTTACCTAGAAGGTGTTCCAAAAATTCGGAGTTTTCAGATCTTGATGATGAAATTGATAAAAGTGGGATTGAAAAGATTAAAACCCTAGATGTTGCTAAACCCACTATATTAGATTTCAAGGAATTTAATTATGAAAGTTGCTCTTTATTGATTGTATTTCCTTGTTGCTATCCGTGCTAAATTCTCCTCATGCTTATAGTCGAAATAAAGCGTTTACCAAACATATCGTTGATGCCTTGATGCAATCTTATGAAGAAAAACTTGAGCTGGAAGTTTCTATCCCTAGATAACTTTATGATGAGTGGTAACCAACTATTAAAATTAAGATTAAGGATCATGAATTTTATGCTTTATGTGATTTGGGTGCTAGTGTCTCCACTATTCCCAAAACCTTGTGTGATT
This sequence comes from Triticum aestivum, assembly GCF_018294505.1. NCBI lineage: Eukaryota > Viridiplantae > Streptophyta > Magnoliopsida > Poales > Poaceae > Triticum > Triticum aestivum. The sequence continues at coordinate 34,678,097 of NC_057802.1, forward strand.
TGTTAGATTTCCGCGATTTTGATGATTGCTCTCTAAACTTACATCTTGCGGATTCCACTATTAAGAAACCTATGGGAAGAATTAATGATGTTCTTATTGTTGCAAATAGGAATTATGTGCCCGTAGATTTATCATTCTTGATATAGATTGCAATCCTTCTTTTCCTATTATTCTTGGTAGACCTTTCCTTAGAACGGTTGGTGCAATTATTTGATATGAAGGAAGGGAATATTAGATTCCAATTTCCATTAAAGAAGGGCATGGAACACATCCCTAGGAAGAAAATAAAATCACCATATGAATCTATCATGAGAGCCACTTATGGATTGCCTACCAAAGATGGCAATACCTAGATCTATCCTTGCTTTTATGCCTAGCTAAGGGCGTTAAACGATAGCGCTTGTTGGGAGGCAACCCAATTTTATTTTTTTGCTTTTTGCTTTTGTTTAGGAATAAGTAATCAATCTACCTTCTGTTTAGATGTGGTTTTATGTTTTAATTAGTGTTTGTGCCAAGTTAAACCTATAGGATCTTCTTGGATGATAGTTATTTGATCTTGCTGTAATTTCCAGAAACTTTCTGTTCACGAAAACAATTGTTAAAAATCACCAGTACGTGATAAAATAGTGATTCCAATTGATGATGATCAATAAACAAATTTCCTAGGTCTTCCTATTTTCGCTGATTTTTTAGAGTTCCAGAAGTTTGCGTTAGTTACAGATTACTACAGACTGTTCTGTTTTTGACAGATTCTGTTTTTCGTGTGTTGTTTGCTTATTTGATGAATATATGGCTAGTAAAATAGTTTATAAACCATAGAGAAGTTCGAATACAGTAGGTTTAACACCAATATAAATAAATAATGAGTTCATTACAGCACCTTGAAGTGGTCTTTTGTTTTCTTTCACTAACGGAGCTCACGAGATTTCTGTTGAGTTTTGTGTTGTGAAGTTTTCAAGTTTTGGGTGAAATTTTTGATGGATTATGGAACAAGGAGCCTAAGCTTGGGGATGCCCATGGCACCCCCAAGATAATCTATGGACACCAAAAAGTCAAAGCTTGGGGATGCCCCGGAAGGCATCCCCTCTTTCGTCTACTTCCATCGGTAACTTTACTTGGAGCTATATTTTTATTCACCACATGATATGTGTTTTGCTTGGAGCGTCTTGTATGATTTGATTCTTTTCTTTTTAGTTTACCACAATCATCCTTGCTGTACACACCTTTTGAGAGAGCCATACATGAATTTGAATTTGTTAGAATACTCTATGTGCTTCACTTATATCTTTTAAGCTTTATAGTTTTGCTCTATGTGCTTCACTTATATCTTTTGAGCTTTATAGTTTTTCTCTATGTGCTTCACTTATATCTTTTGAGCTTTATAGTTTTGCTCTATGTGCTTCACTTATATCTTTTGAGCTTTATAGTTTTTCTCTAGTGCTTCACTTATATCTTTTAGAGCACGGTGGTGGATTTGTTTTATAGAAACTATTGATCTCTCATGCTTCACTTAAATTATTTTGAGAGTCTTAAATAGCATGGTAATTTGCTTAATAACCTCATTATGCTAGGTATACAAAAATAGTAAAAACTTTCTTATGAGTGTGTTGGATACTAAGAAAAGTTTGATGCTTGATAATTGTTTTGAGATATGGAGGTGATAATATCAAAGTCGTGCTAGTTGAGTAGTTGTGAATTTGAGAAATGCTTGTGTTGAAGTTTGCAAGTCCCGTAGCATGCACGTATGGTAAACGTTATGTAACAAATTTGAAACATGAGGTGTTCTTTGATTGTCCTCCTTATGAGTGGCAGTCGGGGACGAGCGATTGTCTTTTCCTACCAATCTATACCCCTAGGAGCATGCGCGTAGTGCTTTGGTTTTTGATGGCTTGTAGATTTTTGCAATAAATATGTGAGTTCTTTATGACTAATGTTGAGTCCATGAATTATACGCACTCTCACCCTTCCATCATTGCTAGCCTCTTCGGTACCGTGCATTGCCCTTTCTCACATTGAGAGTTGGTGCAAATTTCGTCGGTGCATCCAAACCCCGTGATATGATACGCTCTTTCACACATAAACCTCCTTATATCTTCCTCAAAACAGCCACCATACCTACCTATTATGGCATTTCCATAGCCATTCCGAGATATATTGCCATGCAACTTTCCACCATTCCGTTCATCATGACACCTTCGTCATTGTCATATTGCTTAGCATGATCATGTAGTTGGCATAGTATTTGTGCCAAAGCCACCGTTCATAATTTTTTCATACATGTCACTCTTGATTCATTGCATATCCCGGTACACCGCCGGAGGCATTCATATAGAGTCATACTTTGTTCTAGTATCGAGTTTTAATCATTGAGTTGTAAATATAGAAGTGTGATGATCATCAGTTTCTAGAGCATTATCCCATGTGAGGTTATAAAAATAAAAGAGGCCAAGGAAGCCCACCAAAAAAATGAGAGAAAAAGAGAGAAGGGACAATGCTACTATCCTTTGCCACACTTGTGCTTCAAATTAGCACCATAATCTTCATGATAGAGAGTCTCTTGTTTTGTCACTTTCATATACTAGTGGGGATTTTTCATTATAGAACTTGGCTTGTATATTCCAACAATGGGCCTCCTCAAGTGCCCTAGGTCTTCGTGAGCAAGCAAGTTGGATGCACACCCACTTAGTTTCTTTTGTTGATCTTTCATTCATTTATAGCTCTAGTGCATCCGTTGCATGGCAATCCCTACTCCTTGCATTAACATCAATTGATGGGCATCTCCATAGCCCATTGATTAGCCTCGTTGATGTGAGATCTTCTCCTTTTTTCTCTTCTCCACATAACCCCCATCATCATATTCTATTCCACCTATAGTGCTATGTCCATGGCTCGCGCTCATATATTGCGTGAAAGTTTATAAGTTTGAGATTACTAAAGTATGAAACAATTGCTTGGCTTGTCATCGAGGTTGTGCATGATGAGATCATTCTTGTGTGACGAAAATGGAGCATGACTAAACTATATGATTTTGTAGGGATGAACTTTCTTTGGCCATGTTATTTTGAGAGGACATAATTGCTTAGTTAGTATGCTTGAAGTATTATTATTTTTATGTCAATATGAACTTTTGTCTTGAATCTTTCGGATCTAAATATTCATACCACAATTAAGAAGAATTACATTGAAATTATGCCACGTAGCACTCCTCATCAAAAATTCTTTTTTATCATTTACCTACTCGAGGACGAGCAGGAATTAAGCTTGGGGATGCCTGATACGTCTCTAGCGTATCTATAATTTTTGATTGCTCCATGCAATATTATCTACTGTTTTGGACTATATTGGGCTTTATTTTCCACTTTTATATTACTTTTGGGACTAACCTATTAACCGGAGGCCCAACCCAAAATTGCTGTTTTTTGCCTATTTTAGTGTTTCGAAGAAACGGAATATCAAACGGAGTCCAAACGGAATGAAACCTTCGGGAACGTGATTTTCTCACCAAGTATGATCCAGGAGACTTGGACCCTACGTCAAGAAAGCCACGAGGTGCAGCACGAGGTAGGGGGCGCGCCCACCCCCTAGGGCGCGCCCCCCACCCTCGTGGGCCCCACGAAGCTCCACTGACGTACTCCTTCCTCCTATATATACCTACGTACCCCCAAACGATCAGAGACATAGCCAAAAACCTAATTCCACCGCCGCAACCTTCTGTACCCACGAGATCCCATCTTGGGGCCTGTTCCGGAGCTCCGCCGGAAGGGGAATCCACCACGGAGGGCTTCTACATCAACACCATAGCCTCTCCGGTGAAGTGTGAGTAGTTTACCTCAGACCTTCGGGTCCATAGTTAGTAGCTAGATGGCTTCTTCTCTCTTTTTTGATCTCAATACAATGTTCTCCCCCTCTCTCGTGGAGATCTATTCGATGTAATCTTCTTTTTGCTGTGTGTTTGTTGAGACCGATGAATTGTGGGTTTATGATCAAGATTATCTATGAGCAATATTTGAATCTTCTCTGAATTCTTTTATGTATGATTGGTTAACTTTGCAAGTCTCTTCGAATTATCAGTTTGGTTTGGCCTACTAGATTGGTTTTTCTTGCAATGGGAGAAGTGCTTAGCTTTGGGTTCAATCTTGCGGTGTCCTTTCCCAGTGACAGAAGGGGCAGCAAGGCACGTATTGTATTGTTGCCATCGAGGATAACAAGATGGTTTTTTTTATCATGAATTTATCCCTCTACATCATGTCATCTTGCTTAAGGTGTTACTCTGTTAACTTAATACTCTAGATGCATGCTGGATAGCGGCCGATGAGTGGAGTAATAGTAGTAGATGCAGGCAGGAGTCGGTCTACTTGTCTCGGACGTGATGCCTATATACATGACCATACCTAGATACTCTCATAACTATGCTAAATTCTATCAATTGCTCAACAGTAATTCGTTCACCCACCGTAAAATACTTATGCTCTTGAGAGAAGCCACTAGTGAAACCTATGGCCCCCGGGTCTATTCTCATCATATTAATCTTCAGCACTTTATTATTGCTTTGCTTTTTACTTTGCTTTTTATTTTACTTTGCATCTTTATACCAAAAATACCAAAAATATTATCTATCATATCTATTAGATCTCACTCTCGTAAGTGACCGTGAAGGGATTGACAACCCCTATTCGCGTTGGTTGCGAGGAGCTATTTGCTTTGTGTAGGTACGAGGGACTCACGCGTAGCCTCCTACCGGATTGATACCTTGGTTCTCAAAAACTGAGGGAAATACTTACGCTACTTTGCTGCATCATCCTCTCCTCTTCGGGGAAATCCAACGCAGTGCTCAAGAGGTAGCAGAATGCAGCACCGATTGTCTGGAGCGGCGCTGACCGTTTCAGGCGGGAAGCGCGCGCGGGCGATGGAGGGGCTTTGGGTGGGACAGGCTGGTCAGGAGCGGGCGTGGCAGTGGTCCGCTTGTCCCGAGCGGACGCCCGGAAACAAGAGGATGCACCGACTCTCGTGGCTACATCATACACTACACACCATCTCTCTATAGGAGTAGGTCGATGTGTCGCTCTCTCTAACAGACACATGCTGTTAAACACACATACATGCTGTTAAACACACACACATGCATGCTGTTAAACAGACACACACACACATGCACACATAGGTTCATATAATAGGAATATCATGCGAGTTACTTAGGGAGCGTTTGGATCCTTAGCAAGAACAGTTTACAGCCTAATCGGGCAAGGTTAGGCATTTGGAACTGTTAAAATATGTTAGCTTTTGTGGGCCAGCTAGCTTGGGTGGGCTAGAAAAACCTTGCTAGCTCAGAGAGCCAGATCGGCTCGCTTCCGACGGAAAACTTCACGTACTACCTTCGTCCTTGTTTATTTGTCCCCATTGTATTTCTTGTCAAATTTTGACCACAGATTAAACTAACAAAATGTTCATGCATGTCAAAAAAAATTATATCATTGAAAACTATGTTCAAATATGAATCCAGCGATATTTGTTGACATGCATTAACATTTTGTTAGTTAAATCTTTGGTTAAAATTTGGCATAAACTACAAAGGGGACCTATAAACCAGGACGAAGGTAGTAGTAGCATAGACTAGTAACATATGCATGTTACTAGTCCAAGTTATTCACCACTATGACCAGCCTAAGCAATGTAACCAAACGCTCCTTAGTCTGCCTTGTTATCTCCCCCGGAAACCCAATGCATGGAGCGCAACTACGCGTTGATCAGTCAAGAAATCAAAGTCGGCTTGCATGCGATTTAATACGTGGCCCTGAATGGTAGCTAAAACGACATCTTTTAGTTGTTGGGATTAAATGTTGCATTTGGAGACAGAAATCAGGGCTTTGATTGGAGGAAGGACCGGTCAAGGTTCTCCTTCTCCTCCAATCTGCTTGCACCTTGGTCCCGCTGCACCTTCTAACGTGACTTATTACACCTAGACGGAGGGAGTAGTACGAGATACGGTGGCACACAGACTTAGGTCAAATACAAGTGCCCAAAATTGTGTGCATGTTATAATAACGATTCACTTAAAATAGTACATGAGCGAACAGAGGGATCAATTGGACAGTGTTCACAACCAGTAGCGAGATGTGTGAGGTAAGTTACACCACTGGCGTTTTTAATTTTTCTTATTAATTTGTTTGTCTCACCCTCTGACCGGTGGGTCCCAACGTACTACGTGGAGAGAGGTAAGGTGACTAAGGCTGCATTATTTCTGTACTACCAACACTGCTTTAAATCCCAAAAGACCGTACCACAAAATCCACATGACACGATTATGATTTAAATCCCAATGACTCCCACGCAAAAAACACACGACATGCTTGTCACACGAATACAGGAATGTATAAAAGGTTATTTTCCTCTCGTTGAACATAACGGGAGGGTGGTGTAGCTGGTTAGCCTGTTCGCTCATCAAACTTGAGGTCTCGGGTTCGATAACTACACTTGAGCATAATTTTGTTTTTGTTCGACTTCTTTCTTCCACCCAATGACAGGTAGGCCCCACATGACTGACAGAGAAAGTGATCTGGGGCGGTGCCAGGAGAGCTATACGATCTCGTAGTGACTGTATAATCACCTCATCACATATACGCTGCAGCCTCGGCCCTTGTTTTCTAGGGTTTGCACTCTTCACACTCTCTCTCCAGTATATATATACACGCTGGAGCCTCATCGCTTGTAGTTGCTCTCTTCACACTCTCTCACCCTCTCCAGATCTAAACAAGACTTCATTGGCCTCTCTCTCTCCCCTCACTGCTGGTCAAAGAGCCGGCAGGATCCGTCCACCGGGAAGGGAAGGAGTCTTAACGCTGTCGCCGTTGGCGAGGGAGGGAATCCACTACCGGCGCAGTTGTTCTCTTTCACCTAGCGGCGGCGCGGTAGGGCCTCTGACCCCTTCTTCCTCGCTTCCGTACATAGTGTGGGCCGAACGGCCTCCGGTCGCCCACCGAACCACACCCCAAGAACCTTAAGGTATAATTTAATTATTCCACATGCATTGCTCTAGCTGCATGTGGGCTTTTTCCGCTTCTGCACTCGAATCTAGGTGTTGGATCAAACAGGAAAGTAGTGGGTAAAGTTGTATAGAACGAATCTAGGACGTGGTTCAAAGAGGAAAGGAATGGGGGAAAGTAGTGGGGAAAGTTGTATAGCATGAATCTAGGACGTGGTTCAAAAAGGAAAGGAAGGGGGAAAGTAGTGGGGAAAGTTGTATAGCATGAATCTAAGACGTGGTTCAAAGAGGAAATGAATGGGGGAAAGTAGTGGCGAAAGTTGTATAGCATGAATCTAGGACGTTGTTCAAAGAGGAAAGGAAGGGGGAAAGTACTAGTACGCATATCTGTAACGAACTGATCGTTTTGTTTTGGGGGACAAGGCTATAGAGTTTGAGCAGGACTAGATTTGCTGCGCTCACATAGGGAAAGGTGTCTAAAGATACCAAACTGGGACCAACACACATATGCTCATTGTTTGTTTGTTCTTTGTTGCAATAGACTGTGCAGCACCCCTTCATACATCGATAGATGCACATGGTGCTGGTGCGTCCACTGTCCCGTGCAACTCTTTAGCTGTTGTTAATCTAAGGCCATGTTTGGTTAAAAAGTCTATGGACTTTTTTTAGTCCCTACCTGCTTGGTTCCAGGGACTAAACATGGACTAGAGGTTATTAAATGACATGCTAAAAGACCATGTTACCCCTAGTAATGAACTAATAGAGACAAGGTGCGATGCAGGGCAGGGGAAACTATTGGAAAAAGTCCCAAAAAGACTCTCCCTTGGGGTCTTCTTTCTTTAGTCCCAAATGCCCACTTTTAGTCCCTAAAAGTGCCTCCTGTTTGGTTGAGATGGGACTGACATGGACTTTTTTAGTCCCTACACCAAAAAGTCCCTGTAAACAAACACCCTCTAATAATGCCGCTGGAAAATTGATGCAATTCCACAGTCAAAAGCAAATTACATGTTTAACGAATTTTATTGTTAAATTAATCTCCCTATTAATATTAATCAATGCCACCATTTGAGAAATGCTACTGTCTTGCTTTCTTTCCCATTTAGATAAGTTAGATGCTTCTTTTTGTTGGCTTCTGTGTCATCCACCGTTATTGACCACTAGTTTTCCTTTGCACCTCTGTGTAAATAGGGTTATCTACTTCACCTCGTTGCTATTGTGACCTTTTGTTGCGGTGCACAAAACACTTTTGTTTTAAGAGTGTTTTGTGCAGTTCAACCAAAATGTCAAACCGGCAACGTTGCTTGATTGCTTGATCTTAGTGGAACTGCACAAGAGGAGATCTTAGTTCCTATCCGTGTTGGCAAATTTGGTTCAGATCTTCTTCTCGTGAGTTGTTTGAATTCCGCCTCATGAGAGGTCAGTACTAGCCTTCTTTCACATGACTGTGCAGTGTGCTTTCATATGTTGTACTACTTGTACAGTAATGTTGCTTGATTTTAGTGAACTGCACAAATGGAGACAAGACTTCCAATTTGTATGTGCACCGTAATATCCCATTGAGGTAACATAAGGATATTTCACAACTGTTGGCCTGTATTTTGCCACTTTCATCAGAAAATTAATGTCGTTGTTTAGTGATATACTTGTGCTCCCTAATTGACATGCCAAATCTTACATTGGAGGCGAAGCTTATCTGTTATTGAACCAAGTGATGAAGGGGAAGAACAAGCGGAAGTAAAATGAATATCAACTCCCGGTGCTGTAATGAAGCACTGGAACTCTGATGACACAAGTAATAATATAGTTTTGCATCTTAATTTATTGCTATGGCTGGAACGAGCAATTGTTTTCCCACTGATTTGATGCCACTCTTAATGTAGTATGTAATTATATCTACTTGTGCAAACAGGGATCTTCTTTGAAGATACCATATATTTTAGTGTAACTGGACAAGAAGATGTTGGAAACATTAAACTAATCAAGGAGTATATAGTAAGCATGGCAACCACAGTAGATAACAACAGATGGTTCCAGAGAAGTGCTTGACCTGTATGCTCTACACAATAAGCCTCCTGACAAAGGTTGGTACTCGCCCACGGATTTCATCCATATGATTGAGCTTTGTCATCTCTATTGGTGTTGTGCTACTGTTTAGATACTGTCATGAGAAAGTGGTATTGTCCTTGAGAAGTGTTTCATCTGTGTGCTGTTTTCCGAGCAAACAGAGATGCTAGCATTTAGTTGTCCTCTTGTCTTTGCACAACATCATCCACCTTTGAAGAAGAATATGGAGTACGTGAAGTGACTAGTTCTGATTATGCAAGGATGAAGAAGCCCTGTCTATCTTCTCATCAGAAGGAGCAGTTGAAGGATGTCTACATTACTCCCCACAAGACCAAACTAACTTCAGCTTAGAAGGACTGACATATCTCCATCTTTTTGCTGTGATGCGCAAGTACAATGTTGTTCTAGGATTCTTTCCGGTGAGTTCCATTTTTTTTAAAGTGTGCTCTACATGGACCATGTAGGTGCCTGTTTAAACAGTCAATTCATAGAATAGTTTGCTTTATACTAATCACTTTTTTGTATTTGTGCAAATAGGGGTGCTCAGCTTGATTTCAATGGGAACTGCACAAAATGTACATGAATACATTGAATCATTCATTTCCACCACAAGAATGGACGTACCGATATGTTCAAGGCGTTCCAACATATAAGGGCAAAATCATACAAGCTACGCGCGAATTTGGCTGATTTTGGTGGAACTACACAAAAAGAACAACTGGTTTATTTAGCACGAGGTGCCATGTCAATGTCTGAACTGATGGCAAACCCTACCCATTCCACAATTATAGGCATTTGATATTTTGGAATGGTAAAACCTTGTCAAAGTTTTCTCATTGATATATGCAAAACAACAAGCATTTGACATTTTGGAATGGGACAACCTTGTCAAATTTTGCTGATTGATGTTAGCAAGAAGACATGCGTTTGATATTTTTGAATGGGACGCCCTTTGCTGTCAGCAGCATCGATCTATTTTTCTTTATTCTTTAGTGGTGAAGTAAATATTGGCTCTGACATGTGAATCGCTAAGATGCATAATTATCGATTGTTTTCAATGTACTCTGTGAATTGCCAGGCCTGTGTGTTTGATTGCAATTTACAGGAACGCTAAAAAGTTGCTCAAACTCTTTGTACTCCCTCTGTTCCTTTTTACTTCACATTGTGAATGTTCATACTTTTTTCTATAATATTGGTCAAAGTAGAGATACTTTGACTGCAGACAAAACTTGTATGCACACTAAAAAGGACCGGAGGGAGTACATTTGAAACTGCTGCAAACGAGGTGATCACCCTGGGAATAATGCTAGTACGTATTATTTTGCATGTTCATCCAATGCTAGTGATACAAGAATTCGAACTGATAGAACAAAATTCATTCATACACGGTCGGATTTCATATAAACATGTCGGATTTCCTTGCATTTCATACATTCTTCAACTAAAAAGGGGTGCGCTGGAGGAATAATTAATTAACCGAAGCTACCCACCTGTGTCCGGCTGAGCCGAACAGAAGCTTCTTCTCGAGCGGACTGAGCTTCAGTGACTTAACTACAGGTGCAGTTGTGTAACTCACATGTGGCCAAGATGCCTGTTGGGCCCATGTGTCAGTGAGACAACTGCACCAGCAGTAAGTAGAAGCAGCGTCCCTCTCCAACATAGCTCTCCGACTCCACGTCGACGCCAAGAAGCTAACCGGCCGTCAATGGTCAACCCGCCTAGCTTGGCTTCAACCGGAGGGTAGCAGCAGTGGCCTTACTTGGACCCGAGCAGCAGCGGCCTACCATGTTCTACTCTTCCTCATTTTCTGTGTGGCGCGGCCTTGTTGGCAGCGGGGCGGAGCCTCGACGGAGTCAGCGATGTCCTCGGCGGAGAGGGGGAAATCCTCCCCCTCGTTGTCGGCAGGGTGGGGCCTCCGCTGAGCCCGCGATGTCCTCTGCCTCATTGTTGGGGGGGGCCTCGGTGGAGTAGGGCCTCCGCCTCGGACATGTGTCCCTATGATCCTGGCTTCCCAAATGAGCAGCGGGCGCTGATCGGACCATCCGTAGGGCCCGTGAAGCCCTCTCCGTCGTCCTTCGAGTTGTTGCGCTCGTCGTGGCGACGCCGTCTCGCGTTGTCAACATGGTCAACGGACATGAGGAATGAGGAGATGACTTTACTTGGAGAGGATGACAGTGGGGACCCACCAGGGCCATAGCCGCACGTACGCAAGTGCCTCCTTATTATATACAACTATATATTTTTTTTCCTTCCTACTGGTTTCCTGACATCACGGTCCCACACCATTGTCAACCTATGTAGTCAATAAACGAGAGAATTACACATGGAGCGACCGATAGCTAGGACCATGTAGCTCGAGCAGTATTTGTGTTTTTCAGGTGTGAGCACTTCAGAGTTTTTCTTGAGCGATGTTTTCGTTTTTTTAGACAAGAGCGATGTTTTCATTGTTGTTCGGAGGTGAGCAGGGTATTAACTGGGCGGGTTGTGGCCCGCCTAGCCCAGGCCAGATATCCATCCCAGATATTAAGTTTTTCAAGCTGAAAATGACTAGCCCAGCTATACTTTTTTTGAGGAATACCCAGGCAAATCTTTCCTAGGAGGGATGCATTACGCTTAACAAGAAAATGGGCTTTAAGAAATAATAAATGGGATGTAATTATAAAAACTGGACTGTAACTATAAAAAAATGCACCAAACACGTAATTAGTTTATAGAATATTATTTTTAGATTTTGAAATTTTTAATTCCATTAATTGTTGCGCGCGCGATGTTTCGTTGGATTTTTACGTAATACAAATTTATATTGAAATTGTATTTAATCTGACTAGAAATTTCAGGATAAAAATATTTCGGATATCATCAAAATGTGGGAAATTTTATTGAATTCTGTTTTGAACGGTTGGTTGAAATTATTAATCGTTATCCTTGCTAGAAAATGGGATGTACTTTTAACAAACTGTAAATGGTTGTATTAAATTCCACTAGAATTCAAAAATGGGCTGTGCATTCTTACAAATCTCAAATGGCCTATAAGTTCGCTGCCACACACTTGTGGGCCTACTAAGTTGACGCGTACCCTAAAAAAAATAAGTAGATGCGTATGCAAGGCTTTATCAACTTATAGTCAACACACGGTTTTAGCAACAGTGGCCGTTGGATGTCCATCCAACGGATCTCGTGCTTCTTCTTCAATCTCGGATATTCTAGCTTCAGCTGCCCAAAAAAATGATTCCTCTCCCTGACATCTGGGGCGCACCGTTTCGGAGGCTGGCCTGTGGGCCTACTAAGTTGACGCGTACCAAGGGCTTTGTCAACTTAGTCAACATAAAAAATTCTAACTGCAGTGACTGTATGATGTCCATCCAACAGCCGTCGTGATTCTTCAACCTCTGGTCTTCTTGCTCCAGCCGCCCAAAGCAGCGCCAGTCGTGCCGCCTGCTCCTGCCCCCCGTGGCCGGCTGTGCTGCGGCGGAGGCCTCACCGCCCCCTACCACTCCCACTGCTGGCAAGGACCCTCGGCGACGGCAGCCTCACACCGTAGCCGAACCAGTGAACCCTCGTACTCCTCTCCGCGTGGGCATCCACTGCCGCGTCTTCCCCGGCTCCGCGTCATCCCCTTCCTAGGCCTCGCCGTCGTCCACCGTCCTGGTGCTCTCGGTGCGGCGTGGTCAACGTGGTCAATGAACGACTTCCATCAAAAGAGTATTGTACGTGGAGAGGCTAACAACTGGGTCCATGGCTGCAACAAGGAAGTGCCTCCTTATTACGCGGAAAATAATGATTCCTCCACCTGACAGCAGGGACCCACAGGATGGGCCACCGTATTTCATGAAAAAAACGTTTCCCCCTCACTGATGGGACCCACTAGTTACATCTTCGCACGCAAGGAAGTGCGTCCATATTACGGGCAAAAGAAATGATTCGCCCCCCTGACTGCTGGGACCCACCTGCTACATCTTCGCACGCAAGGAAGTGTCTGACAGTTGGGACCCACCTGGTCGAAGCATACGTAGCGTTGTCATTCTGGTCGCAAACGTGTACATACATACGATCGGTCTGTCTGCAGGCTGCACCGATGAACCGTGGCCGTGTAAGGAAGGGCACGTGTCATAGTAGAGGCGCGCACGTAGCATGTCACAAAGTCATGTTAATATTGTGTACACGTACGTACAACAGCTAGGGTGCAAGAAAGTAAATACGTCCACGTACGTATCTACGGGCGTGGTCTCAAACGCCTACTCGCGCATACGTACGGCCAGGGCTCGTGTACATGGCTGGGTCAGAACGGAGAAACTGCGTCGTCGTCTTGTTCATTGGGAGGCAATGGAATGCGTCGTGTTCATCTGGAGGCAATGGAATACGTGGCATCAGGAGCCAACCGACTTGCTTGGACGGAACAGCCAATCGAAACGAGGCCTCGTGTACAGTAGAACAGAGAAAATGGCCTTGTGTTCGACCGGCCACGGTCGAAACGAGATCCTGTTCATCGGGAGGAGTCTGGTGTACCGCAAAATGGAAGAAACAGACTTCTCTTGGACCTCCTATGGTCGAAAAGGGGTCCTGTTGATCGGGAGGGGTGTGGCGTACCGCAAAACAGAGGAAACGAACTTGTGTTGGAGTGCTACGGTCGAAATTGGGGACCTGTTCATCGAGAGAGGTGTGGCGTACCGCAAAACGTACTGCACGGGATACTGTTCATCTCCACCGTCGACTGCCTCCACGGGCTACTGTTCATCCACCGTCGACTACCTCCACGGGCTCCTGTTCATCCACCGTCGACCTCCGCCAGCCTCCACCTGCGACTGTTCATCCACGGGCTCTTGTTCATCCAGCCTCCACCGCTCCTCCGCCGGCTACTGTTCAACAAGCCCTCTCCACGGGGTCCTGTTCAACCACCCCTCCACGGGCTACTATTCATCCAGCCCTCCACGGGGTCGTCCTGTTCATCCAGCCCTCCACGGGGGCCTGTTCATCCAGCCCTCCACAGGCTCGATCGATCGGGGTCCTATTCATCCAGCGGCAACGGCCTCTACCACCACGGGTACCTGTTCATCCAACCCCCACTAGAAACTGTTCATCCAAACCCCCAACAACGCTCACTGTTCATCAAGAGGCAGCAGGTTCAATCGGCTTCAGTTAGCAGCAGCAACGAAGGAATCGGTCGATCGGTTCAGTTAACATCCATCGATCGATCGCTCGGGTTCAGTACCGCGTAGCCTACAGTGCAATCGCTCGGGTTCAGTTAGAGCCCAACACCTTGCACCCACGCGCGTACGTGTACGAGAGAAACGCGCATCGCTCGGCCCTGGACCACCCACCGTAACCGGGAACTCCCTGATATTTTCCGCGCCCTCGCTTCTACCACGGTTATTTCCATCATGGACGGCCCAAAGGATGTCATGCAGCTGCCTCTCTGGCCCGCCCAGGATGAAAAGCCCATTTTCTGTCATGATTTTTTTCATAGAAGTAGGAGCCCACCACATCTATGATGATACAGGGTTTTTTAACAATTATCGTCATAGAAGTGTCATAAGCATGACATAAAAAAATTCGTTCGGCCCAAAATGTCACGGATGTGTCTTTTTTTTGTAGTGCATGGCACTCCATGCATGCATGTGCCCATGCCGTGAGACCAATATGTTTGAAAATTCCTTTTAATTTACTGCACATGGAATTAAATCGCACACAAGTACACAAATATGATTTTTTGAACCATTAAGGTTAGGTGTTGCATGTAGATGTAGTTCAAATTTGAATTAGGGTCATTAAATGGCTAGAAAACCACTTAAATGTCTTTAAAAGGTCAAATGACCCCTAGAATTTTCCAAAATTTCACATTACAGTTGTATTAGTGCATGTTAAACATAGAAAAAAGTTTGATGGCCGTAAGAGGAAGCTATCTCCCGTTCGTCATCGAACATGCATTGTTCCCTCTCGGAACCACGAGCCTTCTAGTGAGCTGCTCCGGTTTGTGAACGGTATGTGTCCAAACTTTCGTCAAACAGGAAAATTTTTGTACCACATCATCTTGGTGGCATGACATTAAATCAAGCAAGGTTTCATGTTTTTCTGATCATTTTTTAATTCTTTGGAATTAAAATGCCATGGAACTCCATGCATGTGCCCATGCCGTGAGACCAATATGTTTGAAAATTCCTTCTAATTTACTGCACATGGAATTAACTCGCACACAAGTACACAAATATGATTTTACAAACCGTTATGGTTAGGCGTTGCATGTAGATGTAGTTCAAATTTGAATTATAGTCATTAAATGGCTAGAAAATCTCTTAAATGTATTTAAAAGGTCAAATGACCCCTAGAGTTTTCCAAAATTTCACATTACAGTTGTAGTAGTGCATGTTAAACGTAGAAAAAAATTGAAGGCCGTAAGAGGAAGCTATCTCCCGTGCGTCATCAAACATGCATTGTACCCTCTCGGAACCATGAGACTTCTAGTGAGTTGCTCCGGTTTGTCAGGGGTGTGTGCCCAAACTTTCATCAAACATGCCAATTTTTTTAACACATCATCTTGCTGGCATGACATTAAATCAGGCAAGGTTTCATGTTTTTCTGATCATTTTTCTATTTTTTGGAATTAAAATGCCATGGCACTCGATGCATGTGCCCATGCCGTGAGACCAATATGTTTGAAAATTCCTTCTAATTTACTGCACATGGAATTAACTCGCACACAATTACACAAATATGATTTTTCAAACCGTTATGGTTTGGCGTTGCATGTAGATGTAATTAAAATTTTAATTACGGTCATTAAATGGCTCGAAAATCACTTAAATGTATTTAAAAGGTCAAATGACCCCTAGAATTTTCCAAAATTTCACATTACAGTTGTAGTAGTGCATGTTAAATGTAGAAAAAAATTGAAGGCCGTAAGAGGAAGCTCTCTCCCGTTCATCATCAAACATGCATTGTTCCCTCTCGGAACCACGAGCCTTCCACTACAGGAAACAGCTACTTTGCCGTCTGCCACGGCGGACGACAAAGGCTCGAAAGGCGGACGGCAAAGACCTTTGCCGTCAGCCGCAGACGGCAAAAGGCTCCGGCAAAGAAGGCTATGGTAAACAGCTGCTTTGCCGTCTGCTTCCTGGCGGCGGACGGCAAAGAGCCTTTGCCATCTGCGGCGGACGGCAAAGAGGGTGGACGGCAATAATTGCGCTGTCAGTCCGTTAAGTGGCTAACGGCAGACCTTTGCCGTCCGCCGCGGACGGCAAAATTTCTCTGGTCTTTGTCGTCCGCCTTATGATGTCATCTACACGTCACTAGATGGCAGGTTCTTTGCCGTCTACCACTGATGGCAAAGTACAGGTTCTTTGCCGTCTGCCACGGACGGCAAAGTCTTTGCCGTCTGCCACTGTAGGCAAACTGACCAAATGGGTCATCTCCCAGGAAGCACAGTTGGCTGCCACGTGGCTTCTTTGCCGTCTGCGGCAGACGGCAAAGAGCTCTTTGCCGTCGGTGACAGACGGCAAAGAGCCTGCATATTGTCTGTTTTTTCTGTTTTTTGTTAAATCCCACAATTTGCACAGAAAATATATATGACATATAGATATATTTCACAGGCATTCATCACATAAACAAGTTTATACATCATTTCATACATAAACAAGTTCCATCCATCATTTCATACATAAACAAGTTCCATCCATCATTTCATACATAAAGAAGTTCCATCCATACATAAAGAAGCACTCCATAGCTAAGGTGACTAGAATGAGAAGACAAGAATGAGAAGACAAGAAGAAGAAGAGTACAACAAGCACTCCATCCAGCACATAATGAAATCTGCAAAATGGCAAAATAAGAAAGTTAGAAATGGATCGTTTTTGAGGTAACTAAGGTGAAATGGATCGTTTTTGAGGTAACTAAGGTGAAATGGATCGTTTTTTAGCTCACTTAGGTCAAATGGATCGTTTTTGAGCTAACTTTGTTGAAATGGATCGGTTTTGAGGTAACTTTGTTGAAATGGATCATTTTTGAGCTAATTTAGTTGAAATGGATCTTTTTCAGCTAACTTAGGTGAAATGGATCATTTAAGAGCTAATTTAGGTGAAATGGATCGTTTTTTAGCTCACTTAGGTCAAATGGATCGTTTATGAGCTAAATTAGTTGAAATGGATCGTTTGTGAGATAACCTAGGTAAGATGGGTCATTTTGGAGTTAACGTAGGTGAAATGGACCATTTTAAAGCTAACGTAGGTAAAATGGATCATTTAGGAGCTAATCTACGTAAAAGGGGTCATTTTTGAGCTAACTTGGATGAACTGCATCATTTATAAGCTAACCTAGGTAAAATGGGTCATTTTGGAGGAAAATAAGCTAACTCTAGGTCATTATGGTAAGCATATAGGAGGAAATAAAGCTAAGTCTAGGTCTTTATGCATTTGTTTAGCAAAACACTAGAGAAACTTACCGTGATCAGGGAGGTGTAGGAGTGGGGTGGCTAGTGCCGCTACCTGGAGAAGGATCGTGCGATGCGTTTCTGGAGTTAAGCTGCACCAAAGATCATTTCCAATGTCTCGTTAGCATTACGACACTCAAATGTTAAGACTACCAAGTAATGTCCATTCAAACTAAACTCACCGTGCTCCCAGGAGCAATCACTGGCATCGGCGGAGCGGGCTGACCGGACTTCTCGCACACAGACTGCACATTTGGTTTTCAGAACAGAGTCATACTAGTTAGTAATGAGACTCAAATGTTAAGACTAGCAAGTAATCTGCAGAAGAAACTTACCACAAGGAGCTCGTACATGGCCCTTGCCTGCATGTCATTCCGTGCCCTCTCCTTCTCCATCATCTTTCTCGTCCTCTCCTCCATCTCCCGCTGCCTCTCCGCCGCCTCCGCCAAAAGTTTCTCCGTTCTATCTCTCTCAGTCTGTATAGCAGCCTGCAACACCACTCACATGACCATTTGTAATCATTGATGGAAGCGCACACAATGTAATGGAGAAAGATAACTGAGTACGTATCACTAACCTTGATGGCGAGTTGCACTGGCCGTTCACGAGGCCTTATCTCAGGAGCGGAGCTCGACTGGCGTGCCTTGATCTCCGGGAGAGTGCTAGGACAACGGATAAGTCCATCTCCAATGGCTATGGAGCCATGGGACCTCCCGCCACCAGATATCATCACCAGCTCTGGATCAATGGGACCCTGGCTCGGGTTAAAGTCCTCCCCTTTCCTCGCCTTCCCCTCATCTCTATATATCACGAGCTTGTTGTGGGAGGAGATGTTGGTGAAGTTGTTTGCGTCATCGAGGTCAGACTGAGAGAAAGCCTTGACTTTCTTGAAAGAGCCAGTGTGGGCCATGGTATACAGGTCGTACACCTCTGGCACCTTATCCGCCTTATTGTGGCGTGCCTGAAAGAGAGAAACAATGAAAATTAGTAATTAAAGGGCTCAAGCTAGCATGATGAATGAATTGCATGAATCATATAGCAAACCACATACCCAGTTGCGCCCGAACTGATATAAGTTGGAGCTGCCTTGATGGTGTGGCACACCTTCCATTTGGGCACGTTTGTCCTTGGCCTGTTTGTGGAGGGCTAGCCATTCTTGTGAGCACCACTCATCGACCAACACCTCCCAACAATCCATCCGATCCGCACACCATCTCAGAGGCGCCTAAGTTAGCAAATAGAAATTTGAGCGCTACGGCTAAGAATTACTAAATGAAGGAACTTAAGTAGAAGGCCTTAAGAATTACCTTCATGTACTGCTCCTTACTCAGGAACTTATCGCGGCACGCCGGCTTGGTCTTCTTGATACCACGCAAGGCGTAGTAGTCTCGAACAGCCTGCACCCGAGCCTCGTGCTGTAAGTTCTGGAGTAGGCGCTTGCAGACGTTCTGGATAACATTTGCGCTGTCCTCCTCGTATCCCTCCTCACACCTGTAGAATGTCTGCAATCAAATGAGACAATATTGATTAGTATAATTAATAACTAGCTAGTTGAAGATTTTGAAATGTGTAAAGGAGAAATTACCCAGAACGTCCTGATCACCATGTCTGCCCTCGTGTCGCACAAGACACCGTCGATAATGACATCCGGCGGGGCCGGGGCAGCCACGTAGTGCTCCCAGCTCAACCCAAGCTCTGGAAGCCGACCCTCACCAGGCAACGTGACAAACCCCGGGAAGTTTTGCCGGCAAAGAACTCCAAGGACGGAGTTGGGCCGGCGGACACTATGATGGTGGTCCCAACCCCTGCAGCATGACAAGGCCAACGCATTAGTTATTTGAAGAAACGTGAATGCAGAAGGTACAAAAATATTAAATGCACTTACGTACCTCTCCCCATCAGGGAAGATCAACCACCTCTGCTCGCGGGTCGCCGGCAAGGATGGGAGCCGTGTAGCACCACGCTGGTACACGGTGCCACCCTCCTCCTCAAGATCAGTCGGCTCCCCGCCATCACCAGCATGGCCACTCGGCTCCTCGGACTGATCCGGCCAGGTACCCCATCCGGACGTGTGCTCCTCCGGGGTCTCGTGGGCCGAAGGCCAGTCGACCCGAGGCTCGTGGGCCCAAGACCCGTGGACCGGAGGCTCGTGGACTGGAGTCTGTGTAGCCTCCTCCTCGGACGAGTCCACCCTAGGAGTCACGTGCTCAGGTGAAACAGCTGGGGGTGGCGGCGAGGAAGGTGCCCTAGCAGTCACCCTACCTCCTCTTCCGCGACCACGTGCCCCACCTCCTCTCTTCCTACCTCGTCCCCTGCTGGGCACCGCGGTCGACGAAGAAGGGCCCGGCGGTGTGGACATACTGTCCAGCAACGCTCGGCGGAGAGGTACGTCTGGAATCGAAGACCTCAGACCACGCGCCGACGAAGAAGGGGCCTTGGCGCGCTCCCGACCAGCGCCCACCATCTTTCAACACCTGCCATGACAAACAGGAAACGAAATTAGTACAACATAAAAAAAAGACCGAGATGAATAATAATATGTGTATCACTTAAGTGTATCATCATCAAGTACAACATTAAAAAATTTAATACCTGACACTACTAATAATCTCGATCAGTATCATCAATAAATGCATAATCATCATCATCACTATAATCAATGACGGGCTCATAGGGTTCAGTGGCATCAACATGTGCAAGGCCACCTTGACGTAGTCGGTGAAGCAATAACAGGTCATCCGCAGCAGTAACCTCTTCTTGTTCCGGCTCTTCTTGTTCCTCCTCTGGGGTGATGTCGGATTCACTGTCGCTGTCTACTTCAATGTTTTGGGGTGAAGTATAGCGGTTCTTGAAACGCTTTTTGGAAAGACGTGTCTCTTGGAAGAATTCTCCTTCATATGTGTCTGGGTTAATGTGAGGTTCATAATCCTCTTCCTTTGGGGGAGATAGTCTAGCACGTGGCGGCACTTCATAAACGACATCCCAACCTTTCAGATTTGGATTAGTTTGGCAAGCCCACGGTAGATAGAATACTTGGGTCGCCTGTTGAGCCGTAATATAGACATCAGGAACATCTAAATGGGTGCTTTGGTTGATTTCAACTAGCCCTATATGTTCATGAGTCCTTCTAGTCTCCTTCGGCTGAAACCAATAACATTTGAAGGCTACGACATTCGGTGGGTTTTCACCATAGAATAGAAGTTCATAAATTGCTTCAACTCCCCATAATACTTGGTACCTCCTTCGCCGATAGCAGATACACAACAATTTGTAGACTTTCGGTCGGCCATAGATAGCTCTTTGCCATAGGTACGAAAGCGATACCCGTTGATGTCGTATTTGTCAAATGAACGGACCTTATAGTCAAAACCATTAGCGACTTGTCTCAATTCGGCGTCCATAGACTCTGAATTAGCCTACAAGTTTAATATGAAAGGATTGTTGCATTACGCACAAATTAGCGAATGAAACCGGGATAGCCGCCTACAAATTAGCCTACAAGTCTAATAGAAATTACCGTTTGTTTGAACCAAGAGATGAAACCGGGATAGCCGCCTCCTTGCTTTGCGAGAAGCTCATACTCTTCGACAGAATCCTTTTGGATCACCGCTCCATACGAGAATAAGGCGACGTATCGACTGTATGAAATATCCAGGAATAAGAGCAGTTCAAAGGAAATAGAAGTTGCGAAACTATGTACCGAGAACTTACTCGATGTACGGCCGCACTTCTATCAGGTTGTTGAAGATATACAACGAAATGGTCCGCCATTGTTCGTTATCCAAAGATACTGGATTTGAAACACTGGCTGGTGCGAGATTCCCTTTGAATAGGCTGAGGTTGGATCCACCCTTTTTAGGGTCGTCAGCATTGTACCGAGGCTTCGGATTATGCAAATGACGATTTTTGGCTTCGTAGTGTGCTGTCACGAAGTTTGCCGCCTCCTCAGTGATGTATGCCTCAGCCATCGATGCTTCAATTCTACGTTTATTTTTACATTTTTGTCGAAGCGTCTTCTGCATCCTCTCAGTTGGGTAGCACCAATGATTTTGCACGGGCCCCCCCAATCTTGCCTCGGTCAGGAGATGCAAAATCAAATGTTGCATTGGATTAAAGAAGCCCGGTGGAAAGATCTTCTCTAACTTGCAGATCAACTCCGGCGCCAACTCTTCCATTTCTTCTAGCACGCCAGGCGATAGTTCTTTCGCACAAAGAACACGCAAGAAATAGCTGAGTTCTGCCAGTACTAGCCATTCATCCTCAGGGATGAAGCCACGCAACATCACCGGCATTACCCGCTCAATCCATATGTGCCAATCATGACTCTTGAGACCAAATATCTTCAATTTATCAAGACTGGCTCCCCTCTGTAGATTCGCTGCATACCCATCGGGGAACATCAACTGCATTTTCACCCACAAGATAATTTCCCTCATAGCTGGCCTTCCAAGATTGAACCATGCCTTTGGCTTCGTCCAGTTCTGCTTTCCTTTCGGTTCTTTCATGTTTTGTAACGGCCTATCACATAGCGCCTCCAGATCGACTCTAGCCTTAGTATTATCCTTTGACTTCCCATCTATGCCGAACAATGTACCAAAAAGTGCCTCGGCGATATTCTTCTCAGTGTGCATCACGTCGATGTTGTGTGGGCAAAGGAGGTCTTTGAAGTAAGGC